>NC_140590.1:1716460347-1716842847 GCF_964204655.1 Triturus cristatus
GACCTCTGAGACTACAAAGGCTCTCACTCCCTGTGGTCATAAACCTGTCTGGTGGTGGCTGGCTGGCAGGGACCCGTGAGTGCATTTCATAAGAAATCCATCACTGGCATCAGGGTGGATTTATTATGCTGAGAAGTTTGATACCAAACTTCCCAGTCTTCAGTAAAGCCAACAGGGAGCTGTGAAGTTTGTGATGACAAGCTCCCATCTCATGTACTCAAAATGGCTTCACTGCACTTACAGTGTCCAAGAATGGACTCAGGCACTGTAGGGGCATACTGCTCAGGCAGCTATGCTCTCACCTGTGGTATAGTGCACCCTGCCTTAGGACTGTAAGGCCTGCCATAGGTGTCACTTACCTATGCCACTGGCAGTGGTCTGTAGGCATGGGACCCAGGAGTGTGCGTCATGTTGACTCTTTTAGTTAAGCTACACCACAGCACATAGCCTGCAATAGTAGTGTGTATGTGTTTGGTGTGGGGTCCTTTAGGGTGGCACAATCCGTGCTGCAGCCGTGAGGCACTCTCTCTGGTCACAAGGTCCTTGATACCACTAGTACCTTTTACAAGAGACTTATATGTGGGCCAGAGGTGTGCAAATTGTGGAAACAATGGTACAGTTTAGGGAAAGAACATAGGCGCTGGGAACCTGATTGGCAAAAAGTGTGGTTGGGGTTACTGCAACCGAACCCCACTTTCCTACACCCCTGCCCCCAGTCCCGATCTGTTCGTCTGCACTATCAGCTGGGAAATCCCCATCCTGCAAAACATTCTGTTAGATCGTGGGTAGGTTTGAACTAAATATATACATGGAGAGGCACTAGGCATGTTGGTTATTTTCTGACCTGTTGCTGGTGCTATAAAGAAAGAGTTAGCAAGTTCCAAATGTTTTACCATTGAAATAGGTGCATGCTACAACCTCCAATGTAATCAGACACAGACGTGAGTGGGTAATATAGTGGTAATACGTGGCTGGTCAGGAGGTATAAAAGAGGGGAAGGGGTTATGCCAGTAACTATGGAAGGGTTAGGGTAGTGAGAGTGTAACATGAGCATGGGATTGTGGGATCACTGGGCACTGCACTGGTGCCCCAGTCAAATTTCATATGTCACCACATCACTCTCTGTTGAATATTGATGATAGGTTGATTGTTTGAAATATATTCAGCCAGTGTTAATTACATTCCGCCGCAATACAGTCTAGTGTCTTTTGTCTATCATGCGATCTCAGACAGGAAACAACCACATGCAAATCAACCTTGATCCTGTTCCAATTGAAACAGTCTATCCTGAACTGCCAGGCCAGGTAACCTCTCAACGATAAGAGAAGCTACCCCAGCCCAGTTTCAGTTTATCTTGACTTTGTCACTGATGAGGTCTCCTAAAGACCTTATAGCTCAAATACTACTTTGAGGTTTGTCTTTTATATTTTTCTTCTATATTATTTAGTACTACCCATTCTTAAATAGCTCTCTCTTAATGCTGTTGCATCACAGGCCTGGTTGCATCATCTCCAAAGCATTGAAACTCCCCACTGCTCCAAGAACAAACTAAAAATCTCTGGTGGATGCAGAAAACTCCATTCCACTGACAACCTTACCCTGAAGCATTAGGCTGCAAAGGGCGTTATACCAATTCTCTGGATCAGTTCCAAAGATCTGAAATAGTGTATCTATTGACTGCTCTCTTCAACACCTAGGCTATTAAATACTTTCCCTAAAGGTCTGCCCAAGACTAGATTTTTCCTTTCTCTACAATTCAGTACAATGTTGGCCTTCCAGACTCAGAGGGGCCGATTCCGATCTGGGTCGGACGGGGCACCGAACGCGATCCGGATGGAAAAACTACGAGGCGTACGCGTGTTTTCCGGCCGACTCGTACAGCTGTACGAGCGAGCCAGTACGATGCGAGCTACATGAAATTCACCGACCGAGTCGTTTCCGGGTCCGAACCGCACCGTACGTCTCGGTCGTAAGCTAACCGTGGCGTGCAATGGATGCGATTCACGACTGAGTCAGTACGATGCACGCGTCGGACCGCCTGTGCGAGCCGGAGTGTCCGGCTCGCAAAAACTCCCGGAGTCGGACTTCGGGGGTCCGCGTCGGACCCCCCGACACCCGCAGCCGTATGACTCGCACACAGGGGGAGACCTATGGGTCTCCCCAACACAGGCATGTATGGTGCGGATGGCACCGACACGTACCCACTGTAGGGGGCGCACTTGTTCAAGACGTACCCATTCAGTCAATGGGAGCGCATGTACGCGTCGTACAACTGACTCCCTTTGACTTCTATGGGAGTCTGACCGAACCGAGTCCGACAGCATACGTGTGCATCGTACTACATTCCGGATCCGACTTGGTCGGAGTGCTTTCCGACCGGGATCGGAATCGGCCCCATAGTAGAGCAACTATTCTTCTACAATAACTAAGGTTACACATGTAACAAATGTGTTGAACGATTAAATAAATATACTTAACTATCTCGTGGTTTAGAATTTCTATACAAAATTTAGGGGTCTACCAGAAATAAAAAAATTAAGTAAATATTGAAAAGCTTTGTGCAAAGGAAATATTGACACAACCACGTCTATGATAGCATTGAGAATGTCGTGGCCAGTCCTTACATCTCCCCCTACAGGCGGGTCTGGCACTTTGTATATTACAACTTTTGTGAAGAGCACATGTGCAAAAGAGGAAAAGGGGGGTACGGAGAAAGAGACACTCTCCTGCAGATTTGTTGTTGGGAAAGCCAGATTGAATTGTGCTAGATACAGTGACTTGGATCAAAGCCCTATTCTCCAACTAATGGTGAGTGAACACAAGTCAGGGCATGGACAATACATGAGTGGGATGCAAAGGTGATACGTACAAGCATGGAATCTGGACTTTCCGGGTATAGTGGGTGGGCAGGCCATAACTGCTCTTCCCAAGTGCACCTGGAGTCCCGCTCAAGAACCAAAGCATCCACATGAATTTGGAAAGTCACCTGAATCATATATGGCTGTGGAACCAAGGTAACTGATTATAGAGGAACTAACAAAGATGCAGCGATGGAAAAGCCGGTGTGCAAACTATAGCGAATGCAAAGTACAGTTGTTGAGACAGAATATCGAGTTGGAAATATTGTGATTCAGAAATATTGACAGCAAGAATATCATGGTCAGGAATATTTGAATTTAAGGTAAGAAATATTGTTTTTAAAAATATTGAAGTCATTAATATTGTTTGCAAAAATATAGCTGCTTAAAATATCGATTTTTTGATTAGTGTTATGTATTTTAGTTTAAATTTTAAATGTATGTGATGTATTTTTTTGTATAAGTAATGTTTATGTTTTTTAATATATGTGTTACATTTTGAGTAGATATGGATTTTATTTTAATTACATTTTGTGTTTTTTAGTTCTGTAGTGGGTTGTGGGTTTATAGGGGAATAGGGTGGGAAGTAATTTAATTATAGTAAATTAATGATTTTTTTAATTTAGTGTTTATAGTGTTAATTGCGGGAAGTAATTTATTTGTAATTATTTATTAATTTGTTGTTAATTAATATTAATTGATAATTAATTATGGAAATTTTGTAATTAATTTTAGGTGCGGGTTGTAGGGTTTATAGGGGTAAAGGTTGGGAAGTAATTTATGTTTAATTAATTAATAATTAGATGTTAATTTATATTAACTAATTAATTATGGTAATTGTATGATTTGTTTTAGGTGTGGGTTGTGGAGTTTATGGGGTAATGGGTGGTAAGTAATTTATTTTTAATTAATTAATAATTAGTTCCTAATTAATATTCATTAATTGATTGAACATTAATAATGGAATCGTGTAATTAATTTCAGGTGCGGTTGTGGGATTTTTTAGGGGTAAAGGGTGGGAAGTAATTTTTTTTTTTGTCAAACCATTTTTATTGCAGGTTCCAATATACTGTATAACACTCAGGATAAATGCCATTAACGCAGATTTCTCGCCCCCCTTAGTCATACATCCGTGCGGTACACACAGCCGTACTGCCCACATCCCGGAGGCCAGGCGGCGCCACTTAGCCATATGTTACATCTTTACATTTCTTACAAGTACGGTCGTCTAGTGGGGAAATCCGCTGCCTGCTTTTAAAGTTAACCCCCCTCACCCCCAAGATTCTCATGGATCTCGCATTCTTCTTCCATTAAGTTTGGACTTGCAATCCCTCCCTCGGTCCTCCCCCCCCCCCAGTGTACCCCCCATAGCGCCTAGCCAGGAAGAGTCGGTATGTGTGGTGGTTAGCAGGAGAGTTCCATTAATTACTAAGCGTGTGTGACTGGCAGGGGAGCCGGTACCACGACTGCATCGACTGCATCATCAGATTCCTCGTCTTCCTCCCCCATAGTTAGGCTGTCACGCAAGGCCTGCACTAAAATTTCCCATTCCATCGCCACTTCCTGAGCTTGCTCATCTGGTTTGCGGCGAGCTAGTTGATATCTGAGTGTGCTCTCACTAGCCGCCCATTTTAGGAATTCGTTCAGCCATCTCCGGTGTGTTGGACCTACCTTCGACTTCCACCCCTTAGTCACCTCCCTCTTTGCCAAGATTAGGCCCATGTCTATAAACTTGCTGGATATTTTATTCTTGGGCGTGTGCGGGAACCAGTGGAGTACACTAACGGCCTCGTCGTACTGTAAGTCTCTGTCTGCTACTTCGTTCAATGTGTTGCCTATCTCCCTCCAGTACTCCTGCAGGTGTGGGCAAGCCCTCAACATGTGGATCAAATCTGCTCCTATCTTGTTACATCTAGGGCAAGCAGCCTCCTCAGCCCCAAAGTATTTCCTTATTTTTCCTGGGGTAAGGTATGCTCTATGGAGCACATAGAAATGAATCAGTTGAAATCGAGCATTTCTCGTGCTTTTTCTGGCTCTTCGCACTAGCTGCGTCCACGTGGTGTCCGGGATTTCCACCTGCAGGTCCAGCTCCCACTTGTTTTTTAACGCAGCCAAGGGCTGAAGGGTTTCATTCAGCGTCCGTGAGTATAGACACGTCACTGCTTTGAAGGTGCCAGCCGACATCATTGCGTATTGGCACGCCAGCGTCGTCGCGGGCTCGACTAATCCCTCCCCCCAATGTGGGGTGGGAAGTAATTTATGTTTAAATAATTAATAAATAGTTGTTAATTTATATTAACTAATTAATAGAAAACTAATTATGGTAATTGTGTCATTATTTTTAGGTGTGGGTTGTGGGGCTTATGGGGTAAAAGGTGGGAAGTAATTTATTTTTAATTAATTAATAATTAGTTTTTAATTAATATTTATTAATTATTTGAAAATTAAATATGGAATTATTTTAATTAATTTTAGGTGTGGGTTGTGGCCTTTGTAGGGGTAAAGGGTGGGATGTAATTTATGTTTAATTAATTAATATTTGGTTGATCATTAATAGTAATTAATGAATTGATATTTAATTAGGGTAGTTGATTATCTTTTTTGTGTGCAGGTTTTACTTTTTTTAGGGGTAAAGGGTGGGAGTGCATTCATTTTACTTACTTTATAATAAGTTTCTATATACTATTAGTTTTTTAATTGAAAAAAGTTTCAATTGAGTAATACATCATTTTACAGTTTAACTTTAGCTGTGGGTTGTGGGGATTATAGGAGTAAAGTGTGGGAAGTTTATTAAGTTTTATGAGTTTTAATTTGTTTTTTTAATTAAAAATATTTCTTTAATTGGTAATTATGTTAATTATGTAAGTACATTGTTTTAATAAAATGTAGATGTGGGTTGAGAATTGTGTGGTGTTATAGGGTAGGAAATATAAAAAGTAACTTTATGTAATAATTAATGTTTTGATTCTAAATAATTTGCAATTAAAAATATTTATTTGTTTGAATTTTTTTATTTATTTTATTGAATATAATATTTGGAGGTATTTGTGATATGCATTTAACATTATAATATGTTATTACATTTGTAATATTAAATATATTTGTATTTACATTTTTAATATATTTATATATTCTTTCTTTATTTTGCTTTTTATAAATTTTTGTTGGTAATATTTGGTTTGTTTTTACTTTTGAACTGACTGGAGTGAGAATATTATTTGTTACCCCTTTGCAATCCAACACTTTCCCTACTGTTGCACTCATTGGAGTGGGAATAGTAATTTTTACCCCTCCGCTATCCAATACTTTCCCTACAGTTCCACTCACTGGAGTCGGAATAGTAAATTTTACCTGTCCGCTCTCCAACACTTTCGCTACTGTTGCGCTCACTGGAGTGGGAATAGTAATATTTACCCCTCCGCTATCTAGCACTTTCCCAGCAAAAAAAGAAAGACCATGTCCATGTTTCCATGTCACATATTTTTCTTTGGAAATTAATCCCGTTGAAATGAGAGGTTCAGGTGTATATTAGTCTACATCAGTGGTTCCCAAATGTTTTCAACCCGTGGCTCCCCTGACCCATTGGCCATTGCCCGTGGCTCCCCACTGTTACTTTTTTTGGAGGGTAGGGTAGATGTAAGCCCGGCCTCTAGAGTACTTGCCTTTTTCTCCCTGAAAATATTTGGGATGAAGCTGATGAAGGTATTATAATCATATACGCAGGGTGTTTCATATTACTAAGGTGGAGCATTTAAAAAAAAATATTAATAATCCTATTTACACTTCTTTGCCCATGCCTTTTTTAGAGTAACATCTCAAACTTTTTTATCACACTTACTATGCTAGATAAGACCCTATGCATGTAGGCCCTATTGGCAGTAGTTCTACGCTTGAAGAATATTTGCATGCACTTCCATTTCTACCCATGTCATATGTCCCAACACACCTGTCTCAGCAGGGTGACTCACCATTTTTTATGTTTAAAACGTTTTTATTGAAACAAAACAAACCATGGGGGAGGGGGATAGGAGGTTAGGGTACATATAATACAATCAAAGAAAAAAGGTGCAACTCAAGAGGGTTGGCGATGGATAGCTCGATGGGCCAGGGGAAAAGCACAGTAAATGAAAGGCTAGAAATACAATCTGTGGAATCCCTGCGTGCATATCCAACACCCCAAATCTGAGCAATGAAAGCCAGCAGCAACTCGACAAAGCACAATCCACCCCCCCATCCCCCAACCCCCCAGTAAAGAAAGGAAGGAAGAAAAAACAATACCCCACCCCCCCGTCCTATGGTCCCGCGCCAGATTAATCCTCACCAAGAAGCCCCGCACCCCCCCCCCCCGAGGCCCCCGTCACACATGTGATCTAGTCCGCCGGAATCACCGGCGGCGTCAACCTGAGAAGCCTAAGATACCTCGGACAGGTGAGCTCCCGGAATTCGGTGGACAGCAGCGCTAGAAAGGGTTGCCACAGCTCTTCAAATTGGTCTATCTCCCCCGCCACCGTGAGCGACAGCTTCTCCATTCCCAGCACATGCCAAAGCCTATGCAACCAACCCGTGATGGAGGGGACAGTGGTGGTGCGCCAGTGGATAAGGATGTTCTGGACCGCAGACCCCAGCGCAATCGCGATCTGCCTACCCCTGCGGGACTTCAGTGGGTACATTAGGTCATTGGGGAGGCCCAGCAGGACATACGCCGGGAAGCGTGGCAGCTCTATCCCAAAGTGCTTATCCACCTCGTCCAAAACTTCCTTCCAGTAAGCGGTCAGCACGGGGCAATCCCAAAGAATGTGTGAGAGGGTACCCTCCTGCCCGCAGCCCCGCCAGCACCCCTTGTCAGTGTGTTTATGCATTTCATACAGTCTCTCCGGGGTGTAGTACCAATAAGTGGACACCTTAGTAAAGGTCTCTGTAAGGCCCGTGTGATATGCAGAGTGCCGCGCCCGATACGCAATTTTGTCCCATTCCTTGTGGCTGAGTGTCCTACCCAATTCCCTGTGCCAGCGCTCCCTCCCCGGGTTGTAATAGTGAAACGGCGGGGGTTGTAGGTACTTGTACAGATCGGTAATTAGCTTAGCGTCGGAGGTCCGGGTAGCCAGCCACCTCTCATACGGTGTAATTTGACGAGCAGCGGTGTCACGCACCTGGGGCTGGAGGGCCCAATGCCGAACCTGCATGTAGCGCAATCTGTCCAGCTCCGTCAGGCCGAACTCCTGGCGGAGTTGCTGAAACGGAATCACTCCCTCCGGGCCATAGATCTGGAAGAGCGCCCTGCAGCCCGCCTGCACCCAATGGGAGAAAACTCCCGGCTCCATCCCTGGGGAGAAGTCCGGGTTGCCCACTATGGGTGTGAACGGCGAAGGGAAGGTGGTGTGGCCCCGAGCCTCACAGACTGCGTCCCACACCCGCAGGGGGACCCGCGTAACAAAAGAAGCGTAAAGGTTAGGGGGGCGGTGCGCGCGGCGCAAAAATGGAACCTCTTGTAAAGTGCGGCCCGCCACTGCCTGGTCTTGAAAGAGCCAGTGTTTGTCGGACTCCCACCTGCACCACTCCACCAGATATCGCAGCTGTGCCGCCTGAAAGTACTTACGGAGGTCCGGAATACCGAGACCCCCCGCCTCCGGAGCAAGCGTGGAGAGGACCCTCTTCATTCGTGGCTTGCGGCCCTGCCAGACAAAGCGGGAGATGTCAGCCTGCATTTGTCGTATCCAGCCCACCGGGGGCTGGAGAGGGAGGGCCCGGAAAAGATACAGTATCTGGGGCAACACCGTCATCTTAACCGCCGCGATTCGCCCCAGCCAGGACAGTAGGCCCTTGCTCCAGCGACCAAGCTCCTCCTTGATCTTCCTGCTGAGGGAGGCATAATTGGCCGTAACCATCTCCGGTAATGTGGGCGCCAGCAGAATCCCCAGGTATGGCACCGTGGACGAGGACCACTGCATGGGGAAGAGTCGCTGAAGGTCCCTCCTGGTGTCCGCAGGCAGGGACACGTCTAACGCCACCGACTTGCTCATATTCATTTTGAAGCCGGCCACACAGGCAAAGGCGTCCAGTTCCTGGAGGCAAGCAGGCAGCGACCTCCTAGGGTCGTCCAAGGTCAACAGGACATCGTCCGCGTAGAGACTGACAGTGTGGACATACTGGCCCATCCGGACCCCAACAGCATCCGGGTTATCGCGAATCCTCTGAGCAAACGGCTCCATGTAGAGGGCAAACAAGAGCGGCGAGAGGGGGCAGCCCTGCCTCGTGCCGCGTTCGATGGCAAATCCACCGGAGCTACACCCGTTGACCCGCACCGACGCTGAAGGATGCTTATAACAGTTGAATACCATGGTGCGGAACTTATCCCCGATTCCCAATTTCTTGAGAACCAGCTCGAGATACGGCCAGTGAACTCTGTCGAAGGCCTTCTCCGCATCAACGGACAGCAACATCCGCTCCCCCGGGATCCGCGAGGCCTTCTCCAGAACATGCGCCACCCGCTTGGTATTGTCAACCGTCTGTCTGCCGGGTACAAAGCCAGCCTGGTCCGCCTCCACCAATCCGGGGAGGTGTGGACCCAGCCTGGACGCTAGAATCCCTGTATACAACTTGAGGTCGACATTTAAGAGCGAGATGGGTCGATACGAACCGCAGAGGGCCCGGTCCTTCCCAGGTTTCGGAATTACCGCGACCGTCGCCCTCAGGAGATCCGGTGGGATGGCTCCCGGTGCAGAAAAGGAATTAAATAGCCGAGTAAGGACAGGGGCCACAGCCGTGCAAAAAGTCTTGTAAAACAAAGACGTGTACCCGTCCGGGCCCGGGGCCTTACCATGCTTCAGCCGCGCGATAGCGGAAATCACTTCCTCAACATGGATATCCCGCTCCAGGTGGTCCGTCTGAGCCGGATCCAGCACCGGAAGGGTCACCGACTCCAAATAGCCTTCGGCGTCCCGTGGCGAGGAGGGCTCCTCAGCATACAGCGCCTCGTAGAAGCCGCGGAAAGATTCCGCTACCTCTGCGTCCCCGGAGACGACCACCCCGTCCGTGCCCACCAGTTCCCTCACGACGCCACGCTGCTGCGTGACCCGGAGCCGGTGTGCTAGGAGCTTGCCACATTTGTCCCCCCCAGTGGAGAAGGCATGTTTCAAGCGCAAGGCGGCATACTCCGCCCTATCAAGATCCAATGCCGACAGGAGCTTTCTCGCAGCCTTCAACTGCCTCCACACCCTTGGCGCCCCCGTGCGGCGGTGGACCTGCTCAAGCTCCCGGACCTGAACGGTCAGCTCGTCCCTCTTCCGTTGCCGCTCCCTATTTTCGGCTGCGGAGATAGAGATAAATTCCCCCCGGAGGACTGCCTTCAATGCCGCCCACTGTGTCGCCTGCGAAGTGTCGGTGTTGCTATTGTGAGTTAGGTAGTCCTGTATGACCTCCCCAATGCGCTGCACTACAGACTTTTTGTGTAAAAGGGTATCCCGGAGGCGCCACACCCCCCGAGAGGGGGAGGCCGCCGGCCACTGGAAAACGCCGGTGACTGGTGAATGGTCAGACAGGGTCAGGACCCCGATGTCCGCCGCCGTGGCAGCGGCACGCATCGGTCCACTCACCAGAAGGTAGTCCAGCCGTGAGTAGGTTCGGTGTGCGTGTGAAAAGTAAGAGTAGTCCCTATCCGTGGGGTGCATGGAGCGCCAAAGGTCGTGTAAGTCCATTTCCGCAATCCGGGCCTTCACAGCCTGGGACAGTTCCCCCGTCTGCGGGAAGCGCTGCGCCGATCTGTCCATCACAGAATCGAAGACAATATTAAGGTCTCCCCCCAAAATGACGTGGCGGTCGGGAGAAGCAGTGACATCCACCAACACGGAGTCTAGGAAACGCTCTTGGTGGTCGTTTGGGCTATAAACGGAGCCGACCGTAAACGCTATGCCTCCTAAGCGCATGCGATACGCAAGAAGCCTCCCCTTCTGTTCAGCACACTTATACAAAACCTCCCCCCTAAAGGAGCTCGCTAGAAGAATGGCTATCCCCGCCGTCTTGTTCGCTGCCGAGGAGAAGAACTGGGTAGGGAACTTAGCAGAGCGCAGCCTATGGCAATCCCGGGACAATAAGTGGGTCTCCTGCAAAAGGCAAATGTCCGCCTGCGTCCCCTCCAGCAAAGATAAGATCGCTCTGCGCTTCACGGGGTTATTCAGACCCTGAACATTAAGGGTCACTACCTTTAGGGCCGACATTCCTCTCGGGGATCGGGAGCGCCGTGCAATGGGCAGGGGATCAGCGGGTGGGGCGCGCGGGGCAGCCGCGCAGGACAAGCCAAAACAGACCAAGCGTGGGCATGGACAACATCGGACGGGACCTCCCCAACCCCAGAACAACCCCTACACCCACCCAAAACACAACCCTGGCAACTAGCCAAACGCAAACTCAAACACCCCATTGTCCCAGTCAAGCCCCAAAACGGGCAAGTCCGTAGAAAAGAACGAAGCGGACGTCCAGCCACTCACCTCCAGCCGCTCCCCCCCGACCCCCCCGCCCCGTACCCAGCATTTAAAGAAGCTAAAGGCATCTCCCCCCGGAGTGAGTGTTAGGCCGTCAAGGCCACGCCGGTGGAGCCGGCCGAGTCCCTGGCCGCCGCCCTCAAAGCGTCGGCCATGTCCGCCCTGATGGTAGGGGAATCAGGACGCCCTGCGCTGGCCGCTGATCGTCGCCTCGTCGACCTCCGCCGGCTCCGTCTCTCCGAGGGCCTCCACGACGGTGTAGCTCCTTCCTCCTCCGCCGCCGTAAGCCCCAGGACTCCACAAATGTCCTGCAAGGAGCGTAGCTGGTGTAGCACCCCGTTCCACCGGAAGATCAGGCGGAAGGGATGACCCCAAGAGTACGGCGTCTCGTGTTCGCGCAAAAAGTCAGTGGCAATCCTGAAGGACCTGCGTTTCTGCAGCGTGATGGCGGAGAGGTCCTGGTAAAGCGCCACCGGCCGCTCCCGGAAAGTCAGGGGCTGTTTCCTGCGGGCCTCAGTCATGATGCGTTCCTTCAGCGGGAAGTCGGGCAGGAAGGCCAAAATGTCCGGTGGAGGTGCCGATGACTGGCGCTGCCGGCCAACCCTATGTGCCCTATCAATGCTAATGGGGAAGTCCGCAGCTTCCCCCAGGATCTCTCGGAACAGGTCCCGCAGGTAGCTCCCCAGATCGGACCCCTCGTCTGCAGTCGGCACACCACGCACTCGAATGTTGTTCCTCCGTGATCTGTTCTCAAGGTCCTCAGAGTGGGCCTGGAGCTCAACACATTGCTCCCGGAGGCGGAGAACGTCCTGTTGAAGATGGACCATCTCCTCCTCCCGGTGTTGGGCCTCCGTCTCCACCGTTTCAACGCGCTCCTCCATAAAGGTCCTCGTGACGGGTGGCTCCCCCCCAGTCACATCCGCCGAGGCCCGGGAGGACCCCGGCGAAGGCTGTGTTCTGTCCCGTAGTTGCTGGGCCCTGCCAAGCATGTCCGGCAGGGTGCGGTCCCCCTTCTTCGAGCCTCCTCTTCCAGACATCGCAAGCACTGCGGTCGGGCACAGGTCCAGCCGCCCCAGGGATGCCCAGCTGCTGGCAAGCGCTCGACGTGGGTGTCCCCCCACAAGCAGAGTCGCTGCGTCACAGGTGACAAAATGGCGGTCCAGTCCGGAAACCGCCAGCCGCGGCTGCCCATCCGAGACAGCAATGGAAGCTACAGTGGGGGGCTCCTCATCAGCACATCCCCCAAAAAGTCAGCCCGGCAGCAGCGGCGGTCACATACATCCACCAGCAAGGGCTCCGGTGAAGGCCAACACCACTGATCCCTCGGGGACAAGATGGCGGCAGGGCGGGGCAGGGCAGAACGACCAGGCCCGGCGACACCACCGGGGCCCCCAAAACGCACAGCAATCAAATAGGTTCCACCGCCGGTTTCAGTCTGTCACACGCAGGGGCCCAGATGGTCCGACCCCAACAGAGAGTCCGCCGTACTTCGGCCAAGGGACAGGGGCCCACACAGTGCGAAGTGTCGCCGACACAAGTCTGAGTGCCAAAGCACCCGTCCTAAGTCTTCCGCACCGTCGGGTCCCCTCCCGCAGGGCTCCTTCACCCTCCGTCGAGCGACGGGCCAGATTCCCTCCAGATCGCAACTTTCAGCACCAGGCCCAGCCGAGGCGCCCGGACAGCACTCCGATGCGCTCCGCCTCTCAGGCCCTCCGTCGCTCCTCGAGCTCGATCGGACTTTTTGGGGACTTCCCCCGAGGCGATCCGAACCAAAACGGCAACAACGTGCGCACCAGGTGCTCCGCCACGCTCCTCTTCCACGCTGAGCCTCAGCGGGGGGAGAAAAGCATAAGAAAAGGGCTCAAGCTTGGCCGGGCCGGAGGAGCTACTGGAGGAAGCGTCCGCTCACCCCGCCATCTTGGCCACGCCCCCCGACTCACCATTTTTTAAACCACATATAGCTTCATTTTTGCTGTCTCCTCCCTAAAATTGCCTCCAAATCAATGCAAGTAAAATAAATTCCTCAGAATATTTTTTTTAAACATACCTCTTGCTTGCTTCCAAATGTTGGCATATGGTGTTTTACTTCCTTGTGCTCAAGGAGAGAGCAGGCCTGTATGGAAATGTGTGTGTACTGAAAGAAATGAATACTGGAAGTACCTATGATTCAAGTACAAATGTCATTACTTAATAATACTTAGGGGGTCATTAGTATATCGGGCGGATCGCCGCCGCCAGGGTCGGCGGTGGCCACTGCCTACCCGGCGGTGGCAATCTGCCCGCCAAATGTCCCTAGTTCACCCCCCCGCCAAATTAGTATGGCGGGAGGCACCGCGGCGGACGGAAAGACAGTCTGCTGCTTTTCCGCTGGTCGGATTGCTGACCTGACAGAAAAGGGACACAATATGGTGGCGGTGCCTTGCATGCACCGCCATCCATATTACTATTGCTGCGGATGGATGCCTTTCCATGACGGAGACTCCACCATGGAGAGGTATGCGGGAATTCACTGTTGGGGCCCGTTACGGGCCCCCGAGGGCGGGGGCTGCACGTGGGGGGTACCTATGGTACCCCCCCTACATTGGTATGCACAAGATGGCAGGCCAATGCACAACATGCATATTTGACATTGTGGCGGGTGCTGCACAAAGCACCGCCCGCCACAATGTTAAATGTGCAGGATGCGACCGCCAGGGTGGCGGTCGCATCCTAATGGGCACAGCGGGACCGCCGCACCTCTGGCGGGCGGTCCCGTTTACTGTTACGTTGGCGGGCATCGTAATGGACCCCTTAGTGTGTTTAATAGACAGGGCAACTGTACTTTCCTGATAACTTACATTGGTGTAAAATGCATTTGGAAAAAAAACGAAACTATTAACGAGTCTAACAAAATAATTCAGGCATCTGTCGCTTAATTTGGGAGTGTTGGAAAGTGGGGATCCAGTGAAATATGGAGGTCATCTCCTTCGACATTCAATCAATAAAGCACTACATTTATAGCTTTAGGCATGTCACTTACAAATCATCAACATCATGCGTTTAAGTCTAATTAGTTTAACTGAAACCAACAGACCCTTCAACATTAAATTCATTAAAGTGCTTGGTGCGCGGCTCCCCTGGCTAGGTTTGACGGCTCCCCAGGCAGCCATGGTGCTCAGTTTGGGAACCACAGGTCTACATCATACTAGTCATTGTATATTATCAATATTGTTCTACACCATGGTAATCGTTGTATAATATATGTATTGTTATACATCATTCAAGTCATTGTATACTATCTATACCCATGCCCAGCCTAAAACACCTCTGTTAAAGAGAGGACTCCCTGTCTGTGGTTTCCAAAAGCAGTTAAGCGCTGCTATTACAAATAAACAAACAGCTTTATCTGTGTATTTTTATAGTAGTAGAAAGTAGAAGGGCACAACATAGTTGTGGACGAAAACCCTCACTCACCCGAGGGTGACATGCTTCATCATTGGGTTCCTCCAAAACACAGGGACCGCAAGGTACCCTGTGTGGGCTACAATTTAACCCAAGGGGGAAGGAGCAGGAGTTCTACCAACTCTAATAGGTGAGGAGGGGCAGAGTGCAAAAAGAAAAAAGTGAAACTAGTGTGTTAAAAACTATCTACTTAGAATAACTTTATTCCTCCTTCCGAAGTGGTAGTGATTAAAATGCTAGTGAATGAAGGGTTAAATGTATATACCCTATAGTATGATCAACATGTTTCTGCCAAGATGACTTAAGTGTTCGTGGCATTCGTCAGGATCAAAAACACAGTCACTATGCAATGTCAAGTGAACAAATAATAATAATGAAAGTGGTACTCAGGCCTCTATTCCTTGACCATCATGCCGTTGCGTAGATCAATATGATCGGTCAGAGGGCTCTGTAAAATAATAAAATAAATCTCAACTTAAAAACATACCTAAATTTTACTATAAGTGTACCACTTGTCCGGTATATATCGTGCCATCAAAAGCATGCTTACCTAAATGTAGTTTTATATATGCCAGCTCAACCTTCTAGCGGGTATCTGACCATGTCTGTATCTCTAGCAGAAGGTTAAGAAAACCAGTATAAGCATATAATAGTTGGCCTAGTGCAGACACCACCACATCATGATAACTAGATAACAGAGTAGTATCGTTATATTGGACCCCAGTATGTACTACAACTAATGAGAAGTATAAACGATAGTCTCATAGTCTAAAAGGTGAATTACAACAGGGGATGTAAAATCTCACCTAACTGTTACCACCTACAGTTACTAACCAACCTAAAATGGTAATCAGGCTGCCCCGACTAATGACTGGAGGTAGTGAGTTACGGTGAAACTCAGAGTGAACGTAAATCTCAAAAGAGTTCGTAAGTGGTTGTTAGTGGTTATTGCCCCCATCATAGTAACAATTCAAGCTAAATGTAAACTAGAATACGTCACGAAGAGTAGTAATCAGCAGGCTATTTTCAGCTCACCTTAACTTAACGCACGGTCTCATACAGATTCCTCGGGCGGGAGCACGCCAGTGTCCTCTGTAAACAAATAAATACCCGGAAGGGAAGACATGCGTATGTTACGTACCGCGATAAAGTCACGTGTACGCTCGTCGCGCAACCAGGGCAGCCACGTAACCTCGCTCCATAAACAACTAGTCGACTTAGCCGTCCACTACGTGAAACCATAGAATCAGATGGTTACACCAGAGACAGCACCCATTATGTATTTCTAAATCTGGAGTGCGAGGCGAAATCCCAAATATTAGTCATCTACACATCCGTGTGCGCATTGAATAAAAAACATGTAAAGCGCATTAACGGATCACTTGCCACACCAATTAAGTGCAAACCTATTCAGCCGTATTTCTAGAATAATAAACAAACCAATAGTCAGTCAGGGGTTCTATTCTTAAATTGTTCATGTGAACAAGGCTGCGTGTTATAATACCACTGGTAATGGCAGATGTATTTTCAAGTATCAAAATAATAAGGATACTACTGTAATACAATAGGCCCATTATCTCTCGTAACTATTAGGGGTACTGGGTGTTACTCTGCATTGAAATGCAAAAGCGAAAAATCTATATGAAATCGCCATGCAGCCGCAAGGTGCCCACAGCACACCAGGGTATATCGTCATTCAGGCCATGTAAATGACTCCCCAGTCTAAAGACCCATCTTTGTTCTCTGCGAAACAACACAGTTTCTATAGGTCCCATATCTCTATGGTAATGGGGTTTATCCAGTACTATCCAACTAAGATCTCCCTCCATGTGGCCCTCATCGAGAAAATGTCTCGTGAGTTTCGTGTTGGATTTTTTTTACGTTTGATGGAGCTCTTTTGTTCAATCATCCTAGTTTTCACTTTCCGGGTTGTCATGCCTACGTAATATAACTTGCAGGGGCATTGTATAAGATAAATCACTGCTTCAGAGATACAATTGGTATGACTAGTTAATATGCAGGGAGTTTTTAAACCCAGGTCGAGCTGTAAAGTGCGTGTAGTCAAAGGGCAGACCACACCCTGGCCACAAGGGTAATGACCCTGTACTGGTGAATTAGTGGTGATGGTCCGTATTGGATTAATAGTTTGTGCCACTCTCGGCCGAGAGTGGACCAGTATGTTCCCAAGATTCCTACTGCGTTTAAAGGCAAATAGGGGCCTTTCATTAATTTTGTTGCCTTTATTCAAGATATGCCAATTAGAATTAATGGCTTTCTTAGATGGCTGAAAGTGCTAACACACACCAACCGATTAGTAGATGGTTTCACATATGTCTCCAGCAATGACTCACGATTATTGTTCTTGGCTCTCTTCTTCGCATTAGCAATGAGACGTTACCCTTTTTGAATTTAAGATTATATCCGAAGGATGGGATGATATTTACAGTACTATATCAGAAACCCATGGCATTCAATGCACTACTTAACTATACCAGTTTCCACCCTCGAGCCCTTTGGGACAATCTCCCCGTAGGACAATTTCTACGGCTGAGGAGAAACTGTACGGAACTTAGCATGTATCACAAACATGCAAAGACATTGAGTACTCATCTCCATGCCCGTCAATATCCAACACGATTAATACATAATGCGAAGAAGAGAGCCAAGAACAATAATTGTGAGTCATTGCTGGAGACATATGTGAAACCATCTATTAATCAGTTGGTGTGTGTTAGCACTTTCAGCCATCTCAGCACCACAGTTAAGAAAGCCATTAATTCTAATTGGCATATCTTGAATAAAGGCAACAAAATGAATGAAAGGCCCCTATTTGCCTTTAAACGCAGTAGGAATCTTGGGAACATACTGGTCCACTCTCGGCCGAGAGTGGCACAAACTATTAATCCAATACGGACCATCACCATTATTTCACCAGTACAGGGTCATTACCCTTGTGGCCAGTGTGTGGTCTGCCCCTTGACTACACGCACTTTACAGCTCGACTTGGGTTTAAAAACTCCCTGGGTATTAACTAGTCATACCAATTGTAACTCTGAAGCAGTGATTTATCGTATCCAATGCCCCTGCAAGTTATATTACGTAGGCATGACCACCCGGAACGTGAAAACCAGGATGATTGAACACAAGAGCTCCTTCAAAAGTAAAAAATCCAACACGAAACTCACGAGACATTTTCTCGATGAGGGCCACACGGAGGGAGATCTTAGTTGGATAGTACTGGATAAACCCCATTACCATAGAGATATGGGACCTATAGAAACTGTGTTGTTTCGCAGAGAACAAAGATGGGTCTTTAGACTGGGGAGTCATTTACATGGCCTGAATGACGATATACCCTGGTGTGCTGTGGGCTCTCAGTAAGACACATGATGATTGATTCACCTTGCGGCAGCATGGCGATTTCATATAGATTTTTCGCTTTTGCATTTCAATGCAGAGTAACACCCAGTACCCCTAATAGTTACGAGAGATAATGGGCCTATTGTATTACAGTAGTATCCTTATTATTTTGATACTTGAAAATACATCTGCCATTACCAGTGGTATTATAACACGCAGCCTTGTTCACATGAACAATTTAAGAATAGAACCCCTGACTGACTATTGGTTTGTTTATTATTCTAGAAATACGGCTGAATAGGTTTGCACTTAATTGGTGTGGTTGTCCCGTTAGGCAAGTGATCCGTTAATGCGCTTTACATGTTTTTTATTCAATGCGCACACGGATGTGTAGATGACTAATATTTGGGATTTCGCCTCGCACTCCAGATTTAGAAATACATAATGGGTGCCGTCTCTGGTGTAACCATCTGATTCTATGGTTTCATGTAGTGGATGGCTAAGCCGACTAGTTGTTTATGGAGCGAGGTTACGTGGTTGCCCTGGGTACGCGACGAGCGTACACGTGACTTTATCGCGGTACGTCCCATACGCATGTCTTCCCTTCCGTGTATTTATTTGTTTACAGAGGACGTCGGCGTGCTCCCGCCCGAGGAATCTGTATGAGACCGTGCGTTAAGTTAAGGTGAGCTGAAAATAGCCTGCTGATTTCTACTCTTCATGACGTATTCTAGTTTACATTTAGCTCGAATTGTTACTATGATGGGGGCAATAACCACTAACAACCACTTACGAACTCTTTTGAGATTTACGTTCACTCTGAGTTTCACCGTAACTCACTACCTCCAGTCATTAGTCGGGGCAGCCTGATTACCATTTTAGGTAGGTTAGTAACTGTAGGTGGTAACAGTTAGGTGAGATTTTACATCCCCTGTTGTAATTCACCTTTTAGACTATGAGACTATCGTTTATACTTCTCATTAGTTGTAGTACATACTGGGGTCCAATATAACGATACTACTCTGTTATCTAGTTATCATGATGTGGTGGTGTCTGCACTAGGCCAACTATTATATGCTTATACTGTTTTTCTTAACCTTCTACTAGAGATACAGACATGGTCAGATACCCGCTAGAAGGTTGAGCTGGCATATATAAAACTACATTTAGGTAAGCATGCTTTTGATGGCACAATATATACCAGACAAGTGGTACACTTATAGTAAAATTTAGGTATGTTTTTAAGTTGAGATTAATTTTATTATTTTACAGAGCCCTCTGACCGATCATATTGATCTACGCAACGGCATGATGGTCAAGGAATAGAGGCCTGAGTACCACTTTCATTATTATTATTTTTTCACTTGACATTGCAGAGTGACTGTGTGTTTGATCCTGACGAATGCCACGAACACTTAAGTCATCTTGGCAGAAACATGTTGATCATTCTATAGGGTATATACATTTAAACCTTCATTCACTAACATTTTAATCACTACCACTTAGGAAGGAGGAATAAAGTTATTACCCCAAAGTAGATAGTTTTTAACACACTAGTTTCACTGTTTTCTTATGCACTCTGCCCCTCCTCACCTATTAGAGTTGGTAGAACAACTACGTGCTCTGCACTCCTGCTCCTGCCCCCTTGGGTTAAGTTGTAGCCCACACAGGGTACCTTGCGGTCCCTGTGTGTTGGAGGAACCCAATGATGAAGCATGTCACCCTCGGTGAGTGAGGGTTTTCGTCCACAACTATGTTGTGCCCTTCTACTTTCTACCTCTCTTTTCTTCTGTTAAAAAATAGGTTTTAATAGGCTACCCTATATACAGTGTGTGAGATTGATATTAAGAAGCTATATAGGATAGAATTGTTCTACATGTAGAACATTCCTACTGTGTAGCATTGTTCTTCTTGAAGACCCTCTGGTGTGAGATACATATTTTTAGAGTAGGTCATATGTTTACAAAATGCATGGTCAACGCAAAATGCACAAGAAAGAGCTGACTTACACCACATTTTACTACCAGTCGAGAATCAGTGCCATTCCTGTTGCTCGTCCGGACACGTGGACTTACTGCCACTTAGTGTGCTGTGTTTCTTGTATTTCAAGTACTGTTAAGTGTGCATGTTCCTTTTGGGAGGATCATTAATGTATGCGGGCCAAGGGCCCCTAGATTCTTGAAGTGCCTCTGTATGCAATCTAGAAAGAAGCAAAGAGTGTAAGTGAGCGGTAAGCAGAGAAGCTAATGAAGAGAATCACCAAGCCATCAGATCATAAAAAAGAGAGAGAGAGAGAGAAGAAAAAAGACAGAGAAGGAAAGAGAGAGGCAGAGAGAGAGAAAGAAAGACTGAACACAGAGAAATGGCAAGAGAGAGCGAAAGGGCAAGAAAAAAAGGGAACAAGACGGAAAGAATGTGTGAAAATGAAGAGAAAAATAGGGTGCAGTTGATCAAATACATAAACTGACACAGAAGGGGAGAGAAAACAAAGAGAAATAGAAGGACAAGGAGAAAAGAAGAACAAAGTAAGAAGGATTGAAACTGCAAGGAAAGAGAAAAAAACTTAAATGGTACAAGCAAGTAAAAGGCAATAGTAACAAAGAGGAAAAAACGAAGACAAATAACATATTTCTCCATGATATGCCTCTCTATGGTAGGCGTAGGATTTTGATGCAATTCCCGGTTTACTGCCCTTAGCAAATCTGAGATTGCCTCAAATTCCATGGGTTGATGCATGAAAACGCCCATGCTCCACCCATGTAACACCTACTACAAGGGAATGTAACACAACGCAGTGCAAGCCACAGGGTTGCACTACATTTCTTTACAAAGTCCGAAAGGCCACACACATTGGCTCTTCCATGGCTTTGTAAACCTGAGCTAGCATTTTGTATTGTGGCTTTCAAACTGAATTTCGTGAAATCCTGTAATATTTGGTCCGATGACATAAAAATAGTTTTTCCAACCACTTTCTGAAACCAAAAGCATTCTAGCCTCATATTGTGGACATGTGACTCCATGAAACATACGTTTCTGCTGGGGATAGGAAGGTCCAGCCATACAGCCCAGGAGCAGCCTGTGCAATACCATATCACGCGGGTCCTTCCTCCATTGTCCTACGTCCAATGAGAAAGGCTATGCCACAGGTGAGTAGGGATGGTAAGTGGGGATTAGGCGATATGTGTGATCTGATACGGCAGCAATGATCTATATGTGGTGTTTTTCTGTAAACTGGAATCTAAACAGTATTTTGTACAAAGGAAAGACCCGTGGATAATGGAATGGCGATGATGCTTCTTAGATCTAGCTAAACAAGCGCATCTGTCGCCTGACCTTACGTGATCAACAGAAAAAGACCATTCATAAGTATTACTGAGAGCAGCTTAGGATCCGCTCATTTGTTGGTTTCTTTGAGTACAGCATTTGATTGGGCAGACGTTGTGTGATTCCACAAAAAAGAGAGCTTGTATTCCATGTTTTGCCTTGTGGGGAGGCTTAAGCTCAATACAGGACTGAGTTGGCCATAGGCTGGATCTGTTTACTATGAAAAGTAGCAATAAACGAAATAAGCCTGATATGTTTATTGTGAAATGCAAGTGTTTACCGAGCCCGACAGGATTATAAGTATTGTGGGAAGACCACAAGCCATTCAGTATCCCCCGGGCTATCCGCTTCATTAAAGAAAGCTTAATCCCTTGACAAAAATGCAGACAAGAATTGGAATAACTGGTGGATTGAGATGCCTCAAACCTAATTCTCCCCCTTTTTTTCCATTCCTAAGTGGATCCCTAGGGTCCACCTCAGAATTGTACATTTTTCCAGCCCGCTTCAATACCCTTCCTACTCGTAGAGCCATCTTCAGTGGCTGGAATTACCAGAGCCATTATTGGTTGACTCATTGAAAATCTCCTTCCTGCTCCATTCATATGTCCAACGCTTCAGATTCAGTGGCGTGATTACAGTAAAGCACAACGGTAGACTGACACTGATGTTAATGTAAATGTATTTATACAAAATAGATGGTTTTTCACTTTCCTACAAGTGAGGTTTCCCTCTGCTCATGGGTTTAGTAATGTTCTTATATCTATGCAGTTTATCTTTTTGCCTGTCTTCTTTTAATTTCAAAGTATTTTATTACGTTTTGAGAGAACAAATAATACAATAATAATACATACATCATATACTAAGTATTAATACAAAGTAATAGTCCAAAACTATACTAAACAAGATATAAAACATACTATAAAACAATACAAAGCAATAATAATAGTACAAAGCAATAATTGGCCTGAGATCATGTGTAGTGAGCTAGTCTGCAAAGATAGGTAAGAGGAAAGAGGGAGAGAGGCGAGGGAAAAAGGAACCATTACTTTCCATGTGTATAGAGATATGCTCATCAACCTTTAGTATACAGGACTGCAAAGTGTGGTTGTGAGTGGTTGTTAGAGGAAGAGCCACTGGCGGCTACTAATATATCTATGAGGTTAATTGCGTTGGAACCTAAGCGAGATAGTGTATACCCGTAAACCTGCCTAAGGTGGTTTGTTTGAGGCGAAATAGTTGTCTAATCTGTCCCAGATGTGTCTAGCTGGAGAGTTCCATGGTGATTGTTGGAGGGAGATATTGGCTGTGCCTCTAATATGCGTGATCCAGTTAATCCAACATTTGAATTAGGCTTTGCGTGTGCCCTTCCAATTGTTTAGGACTATTGTTATTGCTGATGTGAGTAAACGGTCTATAAGTGCCTTGTCTGCTTGGTTTCCTAGGTCTGCCTTAAGAAAGCCAGCAATTAGTGAGGCAAATTCTTGTTTTAGATGGCAGACAACAAACTCCATACAAGACTGTCTTCTTTTAAAAATAACTTTATGTGTGCATTTGCCAAATGCATGTTCAGCCCATGGGACTTATGGCCCTAGTTAACAGATGTTTGTTGTTATCCAGTTGAATTGTTCTTTTATGGAAGCTGATTTTCACTTTTATGGGCATCAGAAGGAGAAAGGCCTTGGCAAGATTCGAGCCTGTGGATATGGGGTCAAGCTCATTCGTTCAATGATCCATAAGACCAGCTGTTAACCAGGTCCTTAACGTCCCAATGCTCCAGCGCAGGCAGGCTTTACTACAAGCCCCCAATCCCTTTCTCTTCTCTCATCTCAGTTTATCTGCTGCTTACCACTGACACATGCAACTCGTCTCCCCTGATGTTTGCACACTGGACACAGCGGTGCAAATCCACATGGACCTGGCAGACCAGCGAGCTCTCAAGGTAAATGTAGGTTGTGCAAAGGCTGCTGGCCTCACCAGGTTTAATGATTGACTGATGGTGGGCGAAAGGTGGCCTCTTGAGCGGGTACACAGCCAGAGTTTGAATGGTGTACCGGAGATCAGACAAATACATCCAAAAAGATCCACTCAGTGAAACTGACTCACACCTGCGTGGGCCGGTGTGTCCTGATTGTGTTGAATGTTGACTTCTCCTCACTACTTGGTGATTTGCCAATACGTTGGCTAACAGGACCATAGAAGGTTATTCCTTTTTTCATCAATGGTTTGAGGATTTCATTCGGGTTGGTATATGTATGGATGATGGATGGATGGATAAACGGTTTGAGTGTTTTACTGGGATGGGTGGATGGGTGGGTAGATGGATGGATGGATGAATGGATAGACAATTAAACGGATGGATAGGAAAATTCCAAACTCCATTCCCACACCTCACTGACAACAGGATGCTCTAGCCCCCCTCACTCCCACCTCAGCCACACTCACCTACTCTCCCTTTAGGTTGGGCTTTCGGGGAGCACTCACATGAGCGTTGTCTAAGTTTCAAACTTTATGCCAGCATCCCCCCCTTTGCCAGATTTGTAGGAGTAGATGGCCAGTGATTTCCAGCCTCGGTCTGCCTTACCCAGTTGCCTAGCCCAGTTAAGTTTCCTAGGTGCTTGTTACAGAAGGGTGTTTGGATGTGATTCGTGCCCACAATGGGGCAATATAGTCGTAAAGTGTTTTTAAGCAACCTTTGGGAAACTCTAGGGAAAACTTTACAACTTCCCTAAGACTGCAAATGTTTTCACTTAACCCCATTTGTGTCACAATCAAAGATCCTTTTCTAAAACAAAATGGTTATGAATAAAACATCATGTCCAGAAAACAATGGGCCCTCCTCACAAAGCTAATTGCAGCCATTCATGTAATTTTATGGCCCAAAATGCTTCATTCACGCCTTACAAGAACTTACAACAGGATTACTGGTAGTCACAAATTGCACTTCCTGCTGCAGATTTGTTTGCCATGAGTGTGGAGAAATACGGAGTAGTAAATCCCACGCAATTACCAGGAAGTAAACAGAACAAGGCAGGGTTTGCCTGGTAAGTTTGGGATCGCACACAAACATGTAATTAGTAGTCACTAACGAAATCTGGGACATATTTATAACACATTCACGATCGAAGCAAGTCACCTTGCGGCATTTTGTGATAGGGAAAAGGCATGTGCCATATTTAAAAGAATTCGGCACATTTCTGCTTTTGTCCCTGCGCTGGCCCGTTATCGCTGCCTAGCGCCTAATGAAGGTACCCTCCTGGTGCAAGGTTACCTCTGTTGCTGCAGGATTGTTTTTGTATATTCCTCTTTCTATGTGTGCTGCAGAATGACATTGCCAAAAGAATGCCCGAAATCCTACTCCTGGCCCAGGCATACTTCTGGGAATGTTTATAAGATGTAAAACTCCATGCATCCTTTTATGTTGTTTTATGAATCTGACACAGAATATTCTTCTGAACAAATTGTGAATTGACCTATGTATGAATAGGTCGGTTCTTGATTTGTGGTGGGTCGTATTCGACCTACCTCATGAATTTTAATGAGGTAGGTCACAAATTGCCACCTATTATGAATCGCAGCCATCACAGGGTTGGTAGCCTGCTGCGGCCAGCAGACCACCATGTCTGTGATTGCCTTTAAGTAAAGCAAACTTTTTTGGAATGCAACCCGTATTCCCTAAAGGAAAACAAGATGCATTTAAAAAAAAACAAAAAAACTTTTTTTTAAAGTATAGGTGGTCCATTGGATTATTACCTACTCTTCTAAAATATTTTTTTCAACATTCACAAGGGGGAATGGGTCTCTTGCGGACCACTTCCTGTTTTGCGAATGCCTTGCCACCTCCTTTGAGAAGGCGGTAAAATATTACTGTTTTGTAACCGAAACTCAGTCGCAAAACATTAATATATACCCCTGTGATTCAGTATTTAGAAGGGATAACCTAAAGACACCCCTTCCAAATACTGAATCAATATTGGCACACAACTAGTTATCGAATCACAATTTATGGTTTGTACATAGCAAAAGGTATTTTTGCGATCTGTGAATTGGGCCAGTTGCGACCGCAAAAATGCTTTGTACATCTGGGCCTTAGTGTTTTAACTTTTCTACTATTTGCCTTGAGCTGAAGGTTGACCCCTGTACAGATGGTGCTGCTGCAGTCCAGAGTGGAGAGGTCCCAGGATTGCTTGGTGGTTCTGTTGTCTGCTTTCAGGATCTAGATTATGACTCAGGCAGGGGAGACATTTGGGACTTGTGCGCCTGTACCTGGTTTGTGATGTGAACTTGGCACAAAGTCCACCATGAAGCAAAGGCAGCTTTGCGTTTGGTCTGAGTGGAGAGGGGAATCAGCCTGGGTATCAAGACCGTTTTGGATTTAGGCTTCTTTGCAGGCTTTGAAGATTAGGATGAATTCTGTCTGCTGTAGCTTCAGTGCTTGACAATCTCGCTTGAATGATGCGAAGTCAGATTCTTGGACTTTCTGGTGACGTTGACAAATGTTTTATGGTAGGTAAAGAGGGATCCGAGTGACCCTATTTGCAGATTGACGAACACTGGTGTGAGTGTCTATGACACGCGTGATCTTCTGCTGTGTTTTTAGGTAAGATGCATCTTTTTGTTCAAAATGGATGTAGGGATGTATTTCATGCTACAAGAAATGGCACAAAATGCCAGCATTTCGTGTAATAATGTATATTAATTCACATTTTGGGGCATTTTGTTTGATTTCCTCAAATAGAATTACATTAATTTCGCCAAGGCCTGGTTTTCACTAAGCCTCCAATTTAAATGAATTTTAGAATAAATGCGTTTTTTGCCACAAAGCATGAGTGAGCAAGCATAAAGCATGTAGGAAAAAGTGTCTCTCAAAGCAAGAGACTCTGGGGTATATTTACAAGGGGATAGCACCACCAGAACGTCATTTTTAGCGATGTTCTGGTGGCGCTATGCCCTCCTCCATTTTTACAAAGCATTGTTAAGCCACATTTTGTGGCTTAATGCCACCTTGTAAATAAGACCCCTTGAAGCACATCACTTATAATGAAAGGGGCGTGCAATGGGTGTTGCTGTGGGCATTCCATCAGAAAACCCATTTATTTTCGACACTGCCCCAGATTTACAGAGATGTGCAAATCTGAGGCAGAGCCAAGAACTAATGCCATGCAAGAGCAGGCGTTAGAATGACAAAATTAGGAGAAATACTTTTATTTCTCCTCGCTTTTTCTTTTTCTATGTGTGTTGCTTTCTGCAGCACACATAGAAGTAACAAATCACCAATCGGGATTGTTTATGTGCAGGAAGGGACTCCTTCCTGAACATAAATAATCATTCCCTGCAATGCAGGCACCCTTGCCTGCATTGCAAGAGTGCCTGCATTGGAACTAAGCAGCTAATTTTTAGCGCCAACATTAGGGAAAACACAGGCTGCGCCATATTGTTGTAAATTGGCGCATCTCTGCATTTTTGAAATGTTGGAGCACATTGTAATCATTGTAAATATGCCCTTCAGAGAGAGAGAATAATTGAACAGCTATCTGGCAGGTTTGGTGCCTAACAGATTAGCAGTCTGCCCTCTTTCCTAAGTTCCATGAGTGAGCTGCATCCAGGTACCCTACTCGGCAGATTTCAGTGCTACTGTTACCAAAGTACAAACCGCTGAACAACTTTTTCATTTCTCAGCCCAAGTCTCAAGTCCTGAGGGATCACCACTGGTCACTGATGGAACATGGATGCAGTGCCCTCCATCCACAGACCATGGAAGATGCCATTGGCTCTTTGTAATTGTAATTGCATTTGTGTTCATACAGCGCTTACTATCACTGACGAGCCGATGAAGCGCTTTACAGTGAGTAGCACGCTGCTTCACCACAGGAGGAGGGTGAAAGGCTTCAAGCCTCCAGAAAAAAACTTAGAGGCAGGACTTCCTCCATCCATGGAACAGAAGTTAAAATCCTGGCAACTCCATGTTTGATCCACAACTGCGCCCTGAGCGCGGTGAAGAGGCAAATGGAAGCAATTTACAAAGCTTTCCTGAGCATTATAGAAACTTGCAAATACAAAACCTCTGAGGGGCATATGTACAACGAAGTGACGGAGTGCGGCGTTCGCCTTCCTGGCTTACCGCTGCACTCCGCCACTTCAGAAACGCAGGACTGCACCATATTTACAACAATATGGTGTAGCCCTGCGTTTGCCCCTGTGATGGCGCTAAACTTGGCAGCCTAGCACAAACGCAGGCACCCTTGTACCATAGTGCAAGGGTGTCTGCGTTGAGGGGAATATTGTTTATGTACAGCAAGTTCTCCCTTCCTGCACATACAGCACAGCGCAGCGTGAAAGGGTGCCTTATTTACGTTAAGTGGCTTAACGCTGCCTTGTAAACAAGGCAAAGCCTCTCTCACCACCACAACATCCGTAAAAGTAAAGTTGATGTGGCGATAGGGACTTGTAAATATGCCCCTGTAACTCTACAAGCAAACAGGCAGGTGGTCACAAGTCTATCTATATTCATTTGAACATATAGATCAACTTTCAAGAATTTTCCACAAAGGTGAGACTGTAGGAAGCCTGTTCTAGACATTCCAGTGGAAGTTTCAGGTGGATGGTCAGGACAATGCAGTGCAGGGGAGGTGATCTCCCACTCAGAGAAAGATAAGTGGCTATGCTGCTAGGGGCAGGTATCAACAGTGCAGCAGGTGCAGTGGCACCAGTCACCAATAGTCTGCTGGGTCCACTGCACACGAATGATAGCTTGTTTTTACTACAAGAGGACAATTTTCCTTGCTTGAACTGGGGCACATGGCAGCCTGGCTACTGCTGCTTTACAAACACACTTATCAGCATATCCAGACTTTCGCTGAGTGGGCTGGTGTGAGTGATGCTGTAAGAGTGGAAAAGAGCTGACAGTGTGAATATTCTCAGATAATCTCTGGGGATAGGTAGGCCTGCTCTTCACATAGCTTTCCTGTCCAACTTGTATTTTGCAGGAAAGTCCAAAACTACAGAAACAGAATTTAGAGTGCCTGCACCAACCATAGTTATCACACGTGTGTGCTCAAATAACACACCTCAGATTTTTTAGGCCTCGGACTAGGCAACGCATGCGCTGTCTCGTCAGAGAGATGCTGTATACAATATTGTAGGGGAAGCCCCGCCCACTTTCCAGCCTTATTTTTTATTGGCTTGAATCATAATTCCTGCATTCTCATTGATGCTTGGCTTCTTAATACCGCCTCCTTGCGGCCATTTCGTCATTTTTATCCTTACGAGGCTATCAGTCCCTTTACTAGAAAAACTGTTTTGTTCCTGTGGCTCTTCTCGTTCCCTCCTGTAGTCTGTAACCTCTTACACTACAACTACTCCCCCACCTCCTCCCGTTAGTGCCTTCTTTTACCCCCGCACTTCTGTGTAAAATGCAATAGGGCTCGTGTAAATACGAGCCCTTTTGCATTTTCAGTGCTTGTTTGCCATCTCATTGGTGGGCGAATTCGCACTCTTTGTGTCGCATGCGCGCGATGCCTTACATCGTGCGCATGCGAGGCAAAGGGAGGCAGAGACAGCACAAGCAGTGAAGCAGGACGAGGTGAAGCGCAGCTTTGGTTTCGGTTGCCTCTCCTGCTTCGGTAGGTGGAGACAGAAGCAGCGCCCCAACAAGAAGATGCCCCAACAAGGACCACTGAACGGATTCCATTTGCAAACCGTTCCCGCAGCGCCGACTACAAGCAGCCTGTCGCATGAGCCATCGGAGGTGTGCAATGGGGCAAGAGCTCCGAAGAGACAGAGACGTTTTAATGCATGGGCAAAGTGGGCTCTGGCCCAGGGCCCCAGCCTTTCAGGGGGCCCCCTGACAGAGTCAGCTCCATTCTCCAGAGTTTTGCCCTAATGACCTTGAATATTTCTTAAACAGATTTATTTAAATACTGTTTTCCTTTAATTAATTTTTTTATGTACCTTATTTGTGAGTCTAGTATAGCCATTTTGCAGAGAAATGTTGTGTTTATGTTTCATGCAATATACATAAAAAAGTTTCTTTTAGATCAAAACAAGGCCTTACATATAAGAAATGGGAGGGCGTTACAAAGATTATTTGCAGTAATATTGCTGAGCTGCTGCTGTGTTACAATATTGAAAACACACATAACTATCCCTGAATATTGGATGTAAACACATTTAGGGCCTTATTTATGAGAAGTGATGCATGGCTGTGTGAAAACAGGGATGCGTCACTTCTTAGTGCACCCTCCTTGCTACATGATGGATGTGTCATATTTACTGTATGACGCATCATGTTGCATCATGTTACAGATATGTCAGTATTTCTGACGTATCTGTAGGCGCAAAAGTGATGCATTGCTGGGGTGTGTCTGAAAATAGACGCAACTCCAGCAATGTGTCCTTTCACATGGGGCTTGCCTGCGTCAGTCTTATGCCTGCTGTGAGGCAGGTGTAAGATATTGAGGCAATGGCGTCCTAGAAGTGGCGCACTGAGTTCTCATAGATTTCAATGCGCCACTTCTACGAGGCTTTTTGCGGGGCAACACCCACCCTGCATACATTATACCTGGTGCAGGTATAATGTGGTGCAGGAGTTTCAAAGTGATGCATCAGCCTAGATGCGTCACTTTGCAAATATAGAGCAACATGGCACATTTTTTACGCTGCTGGTGCGTCACAAAAAGTGACGCACTTGCGGCATAAAAGTGAAGCAAGGCCTCATAAATAAGGCCCTTAGAATTTGAACGAGTGTTCCTTTGCACTGTCAGGGAACTAATTAAATGAAATAGTGTATTTAACCCCTTCTGTGCCTATGACGAGCTGGACTCGTCATGGAGCACAGTCGCGCTGTGCCCATGACGAGTCCAGCTCGTCACGCCAATGCCCCCACCCACCCACCACCATTACAGCCTTTATGCCCCCCCCTGGGGGGGAGATGGGGCATTGGCCCTCAATCTGCCCCCCCCCCCCGCGGGGAGAAAAAGACCACTAGACACCAGGGAATTGTAAAAAACTAAAAAAATAGGGGTGAGGGCTGCCCAAAACGGGCTGGCCCATGCCGCCACCCCACCCCCCAATTATTACAGTCTTTCTTTTTTTTGGGCAATTGTTTTTAGGGTGTGGGCTGCCCGAAACGGGCACGCCAATGCCCCCACCCTCCCCCCCACAAACATGACAGTCTTTCTGCCCCTCAGGAGGCAGATGGGAGCTGTAGCCCCCAATCTGGCCCCCCCCTGGGGGCGCAGAATGCCCTCTAGAAACCATGGATTTTTTTGTTTTATTAGTGATGGGGCAGGGGCTCCCCAAAATGGGCATGACAATACCCCACCCCACCCCCAGAGAAATTCCAGTCTTTCTGCCCCCCCCCCCCGGGAGGGCAGATGGTGGCAGTGGCCCCTGATCTGCCCCCTGGGGGGGCAGAAAGCCCACTAGGCGCCAGCGAGTACGCAGGCTTTTTTTATGCGTGGGGGTGGGGGCTGCCCAAAATGGTCATACCAGTGCCCCCACCCCCACAAAAAATAGCCTCAGTCTTTCTGCCCCTTGAGGGGCATATCAGGATGAAACCCCCTTCCCCGATTCCCCCCCAGGGCGGCAGAAAGGCCACTGCGCTCCGGATTTTTTTTAGCAACGTGCATACCTGTGGATTTTGGGCCCTAGCGCAGTTGGCACGTAGGCAAACCTAGCAAATCTGTACATTCTTTAAAACTAGACACCGAGGGGAATCCTGGAGGGGTGACTTCACTGGCTCTCACCAGGTTCTGTTACCCAGAATCCATTGCAAACCTAAAAAGGTGTCCAAAATAACACATTTTCCTCACATTTCTGTGGTGGAAAGTTCTGGAATCTGCGTGGGTTCACAAAATTCCACCCACCCTGCGTTCCCCAAAGTCTTCAGAGAAAAATGGTACCTCACTTGCGTGGGTAGGCCTAGTGCCCGCGTCAGGCAAGGGCCCAAAACCTATTGAGGAGACATCAAAATTACCTATCACAAAACAACCTGGTTTTGCAAAGGGGGTCCTATGAGTTTTTGGCCCCGGGTTTGGCGGCCACCTAGGGAAACCTACCAAACCCACACATTTCTGAAAACTAGACACCCGGGGGATTCCAGGGAGGTATGGCTTGCGTGGATCCCCCAACGTTTCCTTACCCAGAATGCCCTGCAAACCACAAATTTAGCTGAAAAAATCACCTTTTTCACATATTTGTGTGTGGGAAAGTTGTGGCATCACCGGGCTGACACAAATTTCCTACCACCCAGCGTCTTCCCGGGTCTCCCGATAAAAACGGTGCCTCACTCGTGTGGGAGGCCCAATTACCCACGACAGGCAAGGGCCCAAAACGTATTGAGGCAACATGAAAATTGCCTACCTCAAAACGACCTGGTTTTGCAAGGGGGGTCACCTGGGTTTTTGGCCCGGTGCTCGGCGGCCACCTAGGGGAACCTACCAAACCCATACATTTCTGAAAACTAGACACCCGGGGGATTCCAGGGAGGTATGGCTTGCGTGGATCCCCCAATGTTTCCTTACCCAGAATGCCCTGCAAACCTCAAATTTAGCTGTAAAAATCACCTTTTTCACACATTTTTGTGTGGGAAAGTTGTGGCATCACCGGGCTGACACAAATTTCCTACCACCCAGCATTCCCCCGGGTCTCCCGATAAAAGCGGTGCCTCACTCGTGTGGGAGGCCCAAGTACCCGCGACAGGCAAGGGCCCAAAACGTATTGAGGCGACATGAAAATTGCCTACCTCAAAACGACCTGGTTTTGCAAGGGGGGTCACCTGGGTTTTTGGCCCGGTGCTCGGCGGCCACCTAGGGGAATCTACCAAACCCACACATTTCTGAAAACTAGACACCCGGGGGATTCCAGGGAGATATGGCTTGCGTGGATCCCCCAACGTTTCCTTAGCCAGAATGCCCTGCAAACCTCAAATTTAGCTGAAAAAATCACCTTTTTCACACATTTTTGAGTGGGAAAGTTGTGGCATCACCGGGCTGACACAAATTTCCTACCACCCAGCGTTCCCCCGGGTCTCCCGATAAAAACGGTGCTTAACTCGTGTGGGAGGCCCAAGTACCCGCGACAGGCAAGGGCCCAAAACGTATTGAGGCGACATGAAAATTGCCTACCTCAAAACGACCTGGTTTTGCACGGGGGTCACCTGGGTTTTTGGCCCGGTGCTCGGCGGCCACCTAGGGGAACCTACCAAACCCACACATTTCTGAAAACTAGACACCCGGGGGATTCCAGGGAGGTATGGCTTGCGTGGATCCCCCAACGTTTCCTTACCCAGAATGCCCTGCAAACCTCAAATTTAGCTGTAATAATCACCTTTTTCAGACATTTTTGTGTGGGAAAGTTGTGGCATCACCGGGCTGACACAAATTTCCTATCACCCAGCGTTCCCCCGGGTCTCCCGATAAAAACGGTGCCTCACTCGTGTGGGAGGCCCAAGTACCCGCGACAGGCAAGGGCCCAAAACGTATTGAGGGGACATGAAAATTGCCTACCTCAAAACGACCTGGTTTTGCAAGGGGGGTCACCTGGGTTTTTGGCCCGGTGCTCGGCGGCCACCTAGGGTAACCTACCAAACCCACACATTTCTGAAAACTAGACACCCGGGGGATTCCAGGGAGGTATGGCTTGCGTGGATCCCCTAACGTTTCCCTACCCAGAATGCCCTGCAAACCTCAAAGTTAGGCAAAAAATTCACCTTTTTCACACATTTTTGTGTGGGAAAGTTGTGGCATCAGCGGGCTAACACAAATTTCCTACCACCCAGCGTTCCCCCGGGTCTCCCGATAAAAACGGTGCCTCACTCGTGTGGGAGGCCCAAGTACCCGCGACAGGCAAGGGCCCACAACGTAGTGAGGCGACATAAAAATTGCCTACCTCAAAACGACCTGGTTTTGCACGGGGGTCACCTGGGTTTTTGGCCCGGTGCTCGGCGGCCACCCTGGGGAATCTACCAAACCCACACATTTCTGAAAACTAGACACCCGGGGGATTCCAGGGAGGTATGGCTTGCGTGGATCCCCCAACGTTTCCTTACCCAGAATGCCCTGCAAACCTCAAATTTAGCTGAAGAAATCACCTTTTTCACACATTTTTGTGTGGGAAAGTTGTGGCATCACCTGGCTGACACAAATTTCCTACCACCCAGCGTTCCCCCGGGTCTCCCGATATAAACGGTGCTTAACTCGTGTGGGAGACCCAAGTACCCGCGACAGGCAAGGGCCCAAAACGTATTGAGGCGACATGAAAATTGCCTACCTCAAAACGACCTGGTTTTGCACGGGGGTCACCTGGGTTTTTGGCCCGTTGCTCGGCAGCCACCTAGGGGAACCTACCAAACCCACACATTTCTGAAAACTAGACACCCGGGGGATTCCAGGGAGGTATGGCTTGCGTGGATCCCCCAACGTTTCCGTACCCAGAATGCCCTGCAAACCTCAAATTTATCTGTAAAAATCACCTTTTTCACACATTTTTGTGTGGGAAAGTTGTGGCATCACCGGGCTGACACAAATTTCCTACCACCCAGCGTTCCCCCGGGTCTCCCGATAAAAACGGGGCCTCACTCGTGTGGGAGGCCCAAGTACCCGCGACAGGCAAGGGCCCAAAACGTATTGAGGGGACATGAAAATTGCCTACCTCAAAACGACCTGGTTTTGCAAGGGGGGTCACCTGGGTTTTTGGCCCGGTGCTCGGCGGCCACCTAGGGTAACCTACCAAACCCACACATTTCTGAAAACTAGACACCCGGGGGATTCCAAGGAGGTATGGCTTGCGTGGATCCCCCAACGTTTCCCTACCCAGAATGCCCTGCAAACCTCAAATTTAGCTGAAAAAATCACGTTTTTCACACATTTTTGTGTGGGAAAGTTGTGGCATCACCGGGCTGACACAAAATTCCTACCACCCAGCGTTCCCCCGGGTCTCAGTGCCTCACTCGTGTGGGAGGCCCAAGTACCCGCCAGATGGTCCTCGCTTTGAAGTCGATACGTTCTTTTATGTGGAGCCAGTGTAGAGACTTGAGAATAGGGGTCATACTAGGTTTAGGTCTCAGGATGGCCCTGGCCGCCGTGTTTTGTACCACTTGTAGGTGCTGAATAAGGGATTTGGGAAGACCAAGGTACAAGCTGTTGACATAGTCAAGCTTTGATGTCACCAGAGCCTGCACCACAATCTTTCTGCTCTCAAGCAGCAACAGTGGCAGGAATATTTTTAGCATCCGGAGTATGCCAAAGCAAGCGCCAGTTAGATTTTGGATTTGAAAGCGCATGGAGATTGTCTTTTCTATGACAATTGCTAAGTTTTTGACTTTCTCCGTTTCTGCGGGTGGGGATGGCAGATCTTTTGGCCACCAAGAGATTCAGTCAGAAGTTTCTGGATTACCAAAGAAAACAACTTCACTTTTGTCAGGATTGCTCTTCAGCTGATTGATCTTAAGCCAGTTAAAAACCTTTGTGAGGCAAGACCTAATCATTGTCCCGTCAAAGTTGGTTCCTTTTTCACACATAAAAATCAGCTGAGTGTCATCAGCATAGGAAACAGTTTTGGCGCCCTCTTCCTCTACTAGAAATGCAAGGGGGGATAGATATAGATTAAAAAGGATAGGACTAAGAATGGAGCCCTGAGGGACACCTACATTCATGGCTGGAACCGGGGATGAGAAAGGGGGAGCCAGATGTCCTGAGATCCATTTGCCAAGAAGGATGACATCCATGTTATGGCTCCTGGATGTTAGCAAGTCTCTCCAGGAGCCTCTTAATTGGGACCGTATTGAAGGCCGCCGACAGATCGAACAGTATCTGAACAGCCTTGCCTCCCTGGTCCAGCTTACCCTTGAGATATTGAGTCAATTCCAGCAGAGCGGACTCCGTACTGTAGTTAGCCCTAAAACCGGAATGGGACACATGAAGGAGCTTCCCATCTTCAATGTGTTTTTGGAGGGCCTTGTTTACATGCTTCTCTAATATTTTGGAGAGGGCCAAAAGAAGGGAGATTGGCCTGCAGTTGGCAGGGTCCGTCGGTTTGGCGTTAGCCTTTTTTATCAGTGGAAGAATCTTAGCATTCTTCCATAATTTCGGCGTGTTGCCTGAGGAGTGGGAAGCATTAAAGAGCTGGTTTACAGTGGGGTTTATGGTGGAAGCTAATAGGTTCAGGATATTCGCTGGACATGGGTCGGTAGGAGAGCCAGACTTAATGCTTTGGAGAAGGGTCAGTGACTCTTCAAGCTGAAACTCAGGGAAAGCTAGTAAAGATGGAGGATCCAAAAGGTGAAATTTGCTATTAGAACTAAGGTAGAAGGTCAGTTCTTCCTCTGAGATGTTAGTGAAGGCTTGTTCGATCACGGGGATCTTTTTGTGGAAGAATTGAGCTATTTGCTTAGACCATTCTTGCATGCATGGCCCTTCCTTTGTGCCAGCTTTCGTGGCGTTAAAGGATTTAACTATGCTAAAGATTACCTTACTCTTATTTTGGGCATTTTCTATCTTGGTTTGAAAGAAGTTTTTCTTGGCTGCCTTCACGAGACTCTAATGAGCTTTTAAGTTGTCTTTATACACCTTCCTGTCCACAGGTAGATATTTTTAACGCCATTTACGTTCCATTTTTCTACAATTTCTTTTGCTAGATCTGAGGGAATCGTTAAACCATGGAGCTGGTGGGGGCGAACTCCTTAAGGAGCTGGAAAAAACCGGTACAGGTGCATCAATGTTAGTTCGGAGCCGTGAATCTATAGAGAGGGCATCCGAGTCGGGGCAGCCAGACAGCTCCAGTGAGGAACGACCGAGGGCGTCTGCTAACATCGGGATGGATATTTTATGGAACGTCCTGTAATTAGGGACCCTCTTCCCTGCGTTAGCCCGAGGGGCTGTGGCAGGGTTGGGAATGACAAATTTTAATAGGAGGTGGTGAGACCAGATAATGGGAAGAGGTAGGTTTACTGATATGTCAAAGTTGTGAAAGATTTGGCTAGGGTATGGCCCTTCTCATGGGTGGCCGAAGAAATAGATGGAAACGTGTTGCAGGCCTGCAGCGTCTCCAACAAGGAAATTGGTTGAGGGTCTTTTCCATTGTCCATATGTATATTGAAATCTCCCAGAATAAGGCAGTTGTTGTATTTTAAGGCCAGGGAGGTGGTGGCTGTATTAAGCATAGTAATAACATTTCCAATTGCACTGGGTGGTCTGTAAATTAGAAAATCAGCTATGCTATGATGGGGGAAGAAGGTACAGTCGAAGTCTAAGGACTCTGCGCCCTCAATGTTTTCCATTGGGATGGGAGAGCAGTCTAGTAATTATTTGTAAATTATGGCGACACCGCCCTCTTCCCACTCGGTCGGTCCCTCCTAAGGATTTTATAACCCGTAGGGATGGCCGAGGTGATAGTAGGGTTGGAGGCTTCAGACAGCCAGGTCTCAGTGAGAAAGAAAAGATCAGGCTGTTCGTCTAAAAGTAGACCATAAATGTGTGGTTCATGCTTTTGCATAGAGCGATAATTTAAAAGGGTGGCCTTTAAGTCCTTTGTTTTCTTATTGTTTTTACACTTATTGTTGCATGGGAGGATCTTGGGTGTGGGTTTCCTGGGATGGAGGAGAGACCAGTTGCACTTATTGCATCGAAAGTCTACCTCCAAGCTCGGATCAGCCGCTGTACACTGACATAATGGTAGCCGCCTAAGGAAGTGTTTCCCTATTGTAATATAGTGGAAGAAAATCACCGGAGTGGAACTGGGCAGCATGGCCGGCGCCAGAAGCCTCCGGGCGCAGACGGGCTTGCCTTTGGTGCGCCTTCGACGCGCCGGTGGCGCGCGCCCACTGCGCGCATCCTTTTGCATCAGGAATATATAGACTAATGCCTATGATGCAAACTAGATCGCTAACGCAGCTGAGGAAGTGGAAACTACGTGGGTGGAAGTGAGGAGCCTTATAGTAGCCACAGCCCTCCGCACAATCGGCGTATCAGCCGTGGCGGACCAGGACTGGAGGAAAAGCGAGATGTGAATCGAAGCAGCTTAGGAGGTGTAGGCAAGCAGAATCAAGTAAAGTGCAAGTGCGCGTAGGTAGGAGAAATTGTTAAAAAGCACTTCAGCCACACATATACATTTTAAAAAGTATTAAAAAAACTACGAGCAGGGTAGGAAACACGAATTCCTACCGCTGTCAGCTGCACGCGTCCATTTAGATCCGGATTATATAGGCTAGTGCCTATGATGCAAACAGGATCGCTAACGCCGCTGAGGAAGCGGAAACTGTGTGGTTAAACAGGGGCTCAAATTGGATCATAAATTCAAAGCTGTTCTGAACAGGGGCCCCCCAAATATGTTTGGCCCAGGGCCCCCAAAATCCTTAAGATGTCCCTGCGAAGAGATAACTAAACACGTTCTGTTAAGTGGATGCTGTGTTTCTCACGAAGGGCGCACGTGGAACAGGGACCGGAGTCCGCGAAACCCAACTCCGTTCATGCTGTTTCTGTCTGCTAGAAACAGCAGTGTCTCACCCCTGCCGGTCTGCTGATAATTTATCTTGCATCAGGCTGGGCGGGGCACAATGGGCTGTCTGTGCATCATAACAACCAAGGTAGGAGAACAAATGGTGTATCAGGTGTGTGTGCGATACTCTGTCTGCCGGCGCCTGTTCTGTCCAGCACAGTCGGGCCATGAAACAGCTTAACGCGTGTCCAATTCTGGCATTAAGTTGTGTGCAATAGACTGCTCCGGTCACATTGTTTCAATGTCAGTGGGAATTCAGCAACGCAACTACACTATTCTTCAAGAGAATGTATTTTCCCAATACCCGGAAACAGAGCTGCGTCTTTTTTGTGAACATATGTATTTTATTTATTTATTTTTAAGTTCTACATCGAACGGACCACGTTAAATAGACGTCAGAGAAGTGAACATTTACCATAAAATTGCAAACTGTTTGAGAGATATATAACTACAATATACATGCATAATTACACAGGAGAACTGAGTGGTGCAATCTTTACGCTGTTATGATGTACTTAATCGCCACCAGGCTCCTTGCATAGAGCTGGTAATTGTCTTCCAGCAGTCAGATTGCAAAGGACAGGCTTGTGTTTCTGGTGTCTAATTATGTAAAGAATTTCGCCAATGGGAACAACGGAACTAATTAACTTGCACCCTTTGATGCTTTCATAGATGGGTGGAGCAAACGGGATTTGCACCAAACTAAACAAAAAATTGAGCAAACTGTGATCTTTGCACGATACTACAGGTGGCAAATTCAAAATGTTTCCACTTTCACACGATACAGCTATACCGACCTTTAGAGGGAAATCACTTCAACCTTTTTATGATTTATCAAGAAGCATAAACTAAAACAGTCAGTCGGCCTAAAATGTTCTAAAAAGTTATTTGAGCATTATTCTTTTTTAACAATTCATTTACATATGCAAAATGCTTATTAACCAATAGCTTCAGACTATAAACTTTGTAAAACTATTTCTTTTATTTTTACCTGGTGCAACTCACGCAGCCTCCCTGCTTGCCTAGTTCGTAAAAAAGCGTGTCTTTCATCACCTGGTATCAACAGAGGTGTATTTTCTTATACCAGATGAATCGCCCAGTCCAAGAGAAACATAAACAGGGAGTAAAAAATATTCAAAAGGACGAAAAGACGTTAAAGTCAGTAGCTCTTAGAAGCCTCAGTTGTGATGGTATCACTTAGTGATAAAATCGAACCAACCAGCTGAATACATGTTTATATGAGTAAGTAGGTTTTGGAGTCAGTCAAGGTGTTCCCGGGCTTTGATGTTAGTGTTACCTGGTTCAGGGTCGGTCAGTCTTATACGGCAACTCGGCAGTGCCAGAAGTCCTGGTTTGATAGGGCAGTGTTTGGACTGTTTTTTGGTTGTATGTGGACCTGCGTTTTGGTTTGGTGAACGTTTTTAATAGTTGATGTCTCTGATATTACCACAAACATTGTCTGCAGCAAACACAACTGCCTGCAATCTCCTGTACCTTGCCAAACACCTAAAAAAGCCCAAAAATAACCTGCAATAGCACCCTCTGCAAAGCCGATGTTCCTGTTATTTTATAGCACAGAGTGGCTCATTTCAGCGGGAATTGCATGGTAAGTCATTCTGTAATTTCTCTGCCATTTCGCCACTTTCTCACGTTTGTCAAGGATTTTCTAATGTGTGACCACCTTCTCAAAAGCCTCAGCGTGTCTTAATATAATCAGCATGTCACCTGCGGTCCTGCTCTGCCAAGCGATAATGGCATTGGGTGTGCACTCTGTCTGCAACCACCGAGTCTACCGTGGCATCGTAAGGCCTGTGGCCCCCTTCGCTCTTCTGCCTTTTGTACGGCATACCCTGCCTTCCCCCATTCCCTTCACTTCCTCTCCCTTCTTGTCCTGTCTCTGTCCCTCACTTTTCCCGTTTCGCTTTTCATTTCTTTCTTCACAAACCGCGTCTCCTCCTTTCTGTTCCAATGCTAGCTCTCCTGTTTGTTCATTGTTCTATTCCGCTCTGCTCTCTGCTGGTCTTCCCTGTGCTTCCCTGTTCTGCTCTGCTCTGTTCCCTTCTGCCCTGTTCTGTTGTGCACTATTCTGTTCTGCCCTGTTCTATTTTCCAATGATTTGTTCAGTTACATGCTGCCCTGTCCTATTATGCACTGTTCTGTGCTGCCCTGCTCTATTTTGCATTGTTCTGTGCTGCCCTGTTCTGCCCACTTCTCTGCTGGCTTTTTCTTTTGGGCGCTGTTCTGTTCTATCCAGTTTTGCGCTGCCCTGTTCTGGCCACTAATGTGCTGCGTTTTTGTGTTCGGCACTTTTTCCTTCTGCTCAGATGTTCCGCCCACTTCTAACTAGTAAGATGAAGAAACTGGGGGGGAGGTCTCTCAAAGGGTCATAGCCAATCTAATAAAGGGCGTGGCTTAAAACATGTAAGCTAAACATCTGTGCTTAGCATAGTGTGCCACACTACTGCTATTTTGCTGCTTCTGTCATAGCATCCACATATATGATACATCAAGTAACATTACACCTACAACAAGCCAGGACTATTGCCTTTGTCAATGTAAATGTTGTAGACTTTTAAATGTTGTAGACTTTTAAAGCGCACAGCTGCCCCAGCAATGGGGCGTCCCGGCGCTGTAGACCGCTGGGGAACCCGTCCTGGCTATCCCTGTGAGATGGTCCCTTTCTGGGTATCTCCAAGGTGAAACCAGGCATCCCCGGCGTCTGTGGGGGGCCATTGTAGAGATGAGGCAAGCTTAATGCCCAGAGTTGCCGAGTGTGTTCCTGGTTAGAGTAGGTACCAAGGCGAGAATTATCGAGTCCGTTTTGACCCTGGTCCACGACCCTGCCACGTCGGGAATTGAACCCTGGTCCCTGGCCGATTCTCTGCTTACGGGTCTGCCGCCTCTAACTAGTGAGCCACACCTCTCAATAGCTGTTAGTTGCATATTACTAAGGACAAATAAAATAGGTACTGCTTCTCTGTGCTTGTTTTATTTTAATAGCATCATAGTGTTTCAGGCCACGTAATATCTAATACTAGATTGGCATCTAGTCTCCTTGGGACTCACAAACTTCTTCTCAACCATTTCCCTATACCATCCTGAATAACTTAGCACAGGAACATTCTTCGCATACGCAAGTTTGAGCTATTGACATTGTAAATAACAATGCCTATTATTTTTGTTTTGGATTTTAAAACATAAATAAAAGGTATTGCCATTTACAATGCCAATAGCTTGAACTCGCGTAAATCCGAGACCTATTGCATTGCAAATGCTTGTTTTAAATAGTGCAGCTTTATACTGGCCATAACAAATATTTTTCTATCACACATTAAATTAGTCTTATAGAATTAAAAAATCCTCACCTGGAGATACATCCTCTTTCCCCACGTGTCCTGTGTGCTTCAGAGTCTTGTGTCGAAGACCTAGGGGCTTATTTACAAGCCCCTTGTGCCGCTGGCGCATCACTTTTAATATGGGAAAAAGTAATGCACTTGTGGCGCAAGGGGCTTGTAAATAAGCCCTCTAGTTATCACGGTGCGCCTCATACGTGACCCTCCAAGGGTATTAAAATACAGCAAGGTTGTGATAGAGGAGCCTGACATTGAAAGTCCAGGAAATATTGCTACAAAGGGCCCTATTTATCAAAAAGTAACACAGCGCAGCATAGGAAAGGGCAGGAACGCACCATATTTATTACAATACATTCCTGTCCTTTCCCCAGTGCTGGTGCACAAAGGGCTGCCTAGCGCCAATGCAGGCACCCTTGCACCATGTTGCAAGGGTGCCTCCGTTGCAGGAGTATTGTTTTGTGCAGAATGGGGCACCTTCCTGCACAAAAACAATCCTGAGCGGCATATTCCTCTTCCTATGTGTGCTGCAGAATACCCAGGTCTATCAGTAATAGTAAATCTGGGAATGTGTACCATCCATGGGAGTGGCAATTGAACACTCCTGCAATGCCCATGGAACACCTTCCCAGGGCAGAGAAACGCAGCACAGCAATTTGTGCTGCGTTGCGTTACTGCTGAATGATCGAGCCACGGAAGACCATGCAAAGTGGTCTTGCGTGGCTTGATAAGTCGCAATTTAGGATTTGCGTCGGGCATACACCACATTGCGTGGTACAAACGGGAAGCAAATCCATGATAAATAGGGCCTACAAACACACTTAGGTGCTGATTCCGATGTCGGATGGACTCCGGTCCATCCGACAATCGGTCAGGAGCCATAACCGACCGACCTGCTGTCGTCTGTTATGGCCCTGCTAGTACGATGGTCGCACTCGTATACAACACAATGCAAGCATGCATTCCAAGCGGAATGCATGCTTGCATCATGTAAAGCAGGGGTGCAGTTCATCCCTGCACCCTGTGGGCAGCACCCCAAGGTGCCTGCCACCAGGTGCAGGGATCCTCAGAGGGCACCATAGGTGCCCCCAGGCTGCCATACGGCAGCCTCGCACCCATGGGTGACAAAGACAGTTTCCGACTGCACGAAAAGGCAGTGAAAAACTGCCATCGTACTCCCTCGGTCGCAAAGAGGCGGCCGGGGGAGTACTGAGGGATTTACGGACGGCGGACGGGCTCTCCGAGCCTGTCGTCCGCAATCCGGAAATCCGTGTCGGATTCCTTTCCGACCGAGCCCATCAGAATGGCTCGGTCAGAAAGGAATCTGGCCGACACGTTCCAATTCGGTCGGAAGGGCTCCGACCGACTCCGACCGAAATCGGAATCGGATCCTTAGTGTGTTTGCAGGAGCTGACAGTGTTGTAACACCATGACGCAGGGTAAGTAGGAGCCTGACACAAGGAGCGCAGCAGTCTGTCCCAAAGAGTGCAGGATACTGACAGAGCAGATGTAGGGTGTTTAGATGCACTTTTTTCGCGCAAGAAAAATTTGAAGGAAGTTGTGTCAAATAGATTATTTTAAAGCCCAACTTTCACAAAAATGTGATCAGCAGCCACAGGCTAGTGTGAAGAAGACGCCCCGGATTTCACGGGACAGTCCCAGTATTCAAAGGAGTTTTCCCGGTGTTCTGATGCTTTTTCTTCATTCTAAATACATGTCCCAGTTTTTGGGTTAAAGTTCGAGTCATCCTGCAAAGAAGAACTGAAATATATGCTCAGGGCGTCACAAAATAACTATATAGGTAATTTGTCTTTTTCTTTTAGGTGGAGAGGGGAGACAGAGTGGGGAGGAGAGCAGGAGGGGAGCTCAGGGTGGAGATCCACCTATACCTGATGTTACGTAAACCCAGCAATGTAAATGTGTGTGTGTGTGTGTATATATATATATATATATGTACACACACACACACACACACATACACACACACACACACACACACACACACACACCCACACACACACACACACACACACACACTCTCACACACACACACACACACACACACACACACACACACACACACACACACACACACACACACACACACACACACACACACACACACATATATATAAAAGAAGGCTTTTCTATATATAAATGAAGGCTTTTCTATATATAGCCAGTAGGTAGTTATAGTTAGGACCAAGTTTCCATAGGAAGAGCATTTTCTGTTTTGCTTATAACTTTGGCGTCGTTTGATGAATCTTCATGAAAGTTTCCAGACTAGTTCTTTGTTCATATCATCTCCTATGTGGGAAGGTTGGGGGTGATTTGTCAAGGGGGGGCCGAGAAAATAGGGGGGTCCCAATAAGTGTTTTCTCTACGTTAATTTCCATAGGAAACTTTAGACAAGGCTACAGGTAAAACAGGTGAACGGAATTACCCCAAATTTGGCAGGGTGAAGGGTCTTGGTCTAGAAAGCACGCTTTTGTTTATTTGCTGTAAATCCGTTCAGTAGTTTTTGAGAAATATCAAAATTTACAGATATCGATATTTGTGAATTCTGCCATCTGATTGGCTAAGGCGTTACGAGCACAAGCTTGCTGCTTATTGGCTGCGAGCGGTAGCAACTAGGAAGCGTTGGCCGTCATTTTGTGATTCCGTCAAAGAGAGTAAGGGGGGAAAAAAGGGCGAAAAAAGTGGGAAAGAGGAGGGTAGGAGCACTGTAACCTCTGTGTGGTGTTTAGGGTGTGCTATAGACAGGGTGTGAAGCGAAGTATTCACCCCTAGCGATGTGAAAGTGCTGGGCTACGGAAATTAAGTGAGGTATTGCCTAGAGTCTGATGCTGCTAAGGTGAGCTGGTGCGGGAGTCAGAGATTAAAGCGTGAGCCCAAATTGTGTGTCTTATATTGTGAAGTCATGTGCCGTGGCCGCTGCACTACACCTGTGGAAGTAGTGTCAGCATGTGTTTATACCTACTAGGATGAACTACTGACCCGTACTGGTTTGAAAGTCCTGGGGTACAGAAAATATGTGAGGTATTGTGTACAGTCTCATGGTGCTAATCTGAGCTGCTGCCGGACTCGGGATGAAAGCGTGAGTCCAAACAGTATGTCATATGCTGTGAAGTCATGTGCTCTGGCCGCTGTGCCACATCTGTCCAAGTAGTGTCAGTATGTAGTTATACCTACTCGGAGGATCCTTTGTTTCGAACATTGTAACTTGTGTATGGTGCTTAGGGGGTGTTATACAGGGAGTGCGAAGGTAAATCCGCGCGCATCAAATCAATTCGGTATTTGTAAAGTGCAAACTACTCACTCCTACGGGTCTGATGGCGCTGGGGGTGTAAGCTGAGCTGCTGACGGACTTGGGGTAAAGCCGGTGCGCTACTGATCCCTACTGGTCTGAAAGTGCTGGGTACGGAAATTAAGTGAGGTATTGCCTAGAGTGTCATGCTGCTAAATTGAGCTGCTGCTGGACTCGGGTATGAAACCGTGAGCCTGTGTTTGCTATGCTGTGAAGTCATGTGCTCTGGGCGCTGTGCAACACTTTTCCAACTTGTATATGCTGCTTAGGTGGTGTTGTACAGGGAATGCGAAGGTAAATCAATACGGTATTTGTAAAGTGCGAACTACTCACCCCTATGGGGGAGTAGAGGTGGTGATCAAAGCGAGAGCTCTGTGCTGCAAACTCAGATGGTCTGGCCGCTGCATCACAGCTGTGTGGAGAATACATTTTGGTGAGGGTGCGGGTGTTGCCATTACCTGGCCCTAAAATAGCGGGCCTAAGTTGTCAGTTATAGGGTGGCTCTAAAAAGAGCCCTTGTGTTGATTAGTTGGAGCTACATATAAGTGCGGATGCACAGCTCCAAGTTATTCAGGAAAACTCGATTTCCGTGATCTGTGAAGATAACTCCATCACTTCTGTAGATATCAGCCATATCAAAACGTGTGTTGTTGTTGTAGATGGACCCCATTTTGTGGTCTCTGAGGTATGCAGACACAGCTTTGTTGAGTTTCTTCCTAGATTATTCAATCTGAGGACAACATTGTTTTGACCATTTCCACTTCTGTCTTTGGCATATATTGGAATATACAAAGACAGTTTGAGGGAAAAGTAACATCAATTGTCCAAAGGTGTCCTTCATAAGCATTTCCAAACCTACCCCAGTCAATGTGCCTAGGTCGTTTCCGCCACAGTGCACAATCATGAGGTCAGGGTATTGGAGATGTAAACAGGTTTTAACCAAAGGCAACAATTGGTGCCACTTCAATCCTCTCTGTGCAAACCATTTAATGTCCACATTTTATAAACCTAGGTCTAAATCAATAAGTCTCTGATCTGCATACCTCTTATAGCTATGTCCTACGATCCACACTAGCATTTTGAAGATATGGCTGTAAGGTATGGAAAGATGTCTGTAGCTCATGCAGTTCCTTGGTAAAATAAGAGATATGTTTAAAGATGGGGAACTACTTTTTATTGCCATACAAAACGATACGTGATTGGGAGACGAAAAGCATTCTTTTTTCACATTCGTATTGTGGAAAAGCATCTTTGTGGTTGGTTAAGAAAAAGCAGTTTCAACGTGAGTAGATATCGTAGGATAAAAGTTGGCAACTCAACCACACCTGCTACTTGCATTTGGAAGGCACTGTTCGAATTTAAAACAATCGTGAACTTTTAACCTGCACGTGGCGTTAAATGTTCGAGAAAATGAGGCAAAAAAATATGGTTAAGTTTAAAAAGATTGATGAACTTTTAACCTGCATGTGTTGTAGAATGTTCTAGAAAGTGTGTTGATAGAATACATTGCACTTCTGACTTCTATGTGTTGTTGAATATTTAAAAAAAACTGTTTATATGGAAAATTAAAAAGAAACCAAGAGAGTGAAGTTTTGAAACCTAAAATAATCAAGGAACTATTCTAATTTGTTCTTTACATGTATTTATGTGTGGAGCAACAAAATTATAGACAGAACAGCACCAGGAAGAGGAAGAAGCAGTGAGTGGGGGTGGGCGGGGGACATGGGCAGAATGGCAGACATGCACAATTAAGTATAGCACAAGTATAGACAAACAATGGCCAAAATGAAATACACCAACAAGGAGCACAAGTCACACAACTCGCCAACATCACACCAGTGAACGAGCATAGAAGTGAAAACCACGCGGCATTCATAGAGGATGTGTACAAAGACGGGTCGTTGGTGTTGTGGGATGTCTGCGACCGTGGTCATCATGGATGAGATGCCCAGCACGTGGCACATGGGCGAGTTCACTGTCTGTTACGTTGCAAACATCTGCTCCTCCCTCCCACGAGCTCCCACACTTTTGTACGGTGCACTGTTGTATCTTGTGCACTCGTACGGCACACCATTGTAATGCCTATTTGCGCATGTGCTGCTGCATTCCAACTACACCATCACAGTGCCGTTTGGAGATGGTGCATGCCACTTTACAACATCCACTGCTGCAGCCCTTGTGGCAGGCCACACCAGAACACAGAGACACACTTACCGCACTTTCCTGTACACGGAGATGTCCGAGACACCCCGTTCCCAATGTCTGGTAGTCACACCCCTGCGCTGACCTGTGTACTCCTGACCAGCACACGCCGATTGTGCATGCAGGAGGATGCGTGCGTAGCTACATGTCCAGGCTCACTGCCAACGCTGAGGTGATAACACACTGTGATGTTGCAGGGCTGATGCCTATCATGCTAACACAATGACCAGAGGGACACAATTGCTCAGATGCAGTTTTGGGGTGTGTTGGCGGTCCCGGAGTTGTTCCGAAGAGTCTTGTGGCCCTCATGGGTATCCCTGTATCATTTATTCTATGGCACCTCTGGGTGTTCTGGTGTGGCTCTTGGCTGTGTTCTCTTTCATGGTGCAGGTAGTCGTCCTGCTTAACACCATCAGAAAGCAGGTGTGAAATCCCTTGTGCTAACGTGGCTTATCGCCGGAATTTGTTTCACAATGCAGTTGGTGTGAAAGTTGTGATGGGATTTTTTTGCTTGTGCAGGACAATATACGAACTGGGCAGTGTATCTCGTCAATATCCAGCACCTGACGCCCGATTCCCAATCAATATAAATACAATGAGTTTTCGTAAATGATTTTGTGTGTACACTGTGAGTGCACCCACTACGTCAGTGCATTTCAATACAGGATTTTAGTATTTAGAATAAATCGCAAAGGTGCACCTCGTGTCTTTTTGCACGGAAACGGCTAGTATGAATTTTATTATCAGCACTTTAATGGAAGTAAAGTTGAGATAATTCTAACACACTATTCAGAAGTTGGTGAAAACTGCAGACATCACCAGTATTCCCGTGATAAGTCCTCCAAAATATAAGACCATGGTGGACTTCATCAAATAACAGTAATAAGAACAAGCACAGCAGTTAAGAAAACAACCAGAAACGTTATTATTATATTTTTCAAACTTTATTTTTCTATTAACATGTATCAACGATAAAGTAATATACAAAATTTATGAAAAAAAATATTAAATTACAAGGTGGAACACTGCTGTGGGGACCATGGATGTGGACGACAGAGCCTGGAAAAAAAGCACAAAATAAGGACTTGTGTAATGTGCATATCAAAGACATAGAGAAAAAGAGAAGGAAAAAAAAAGCTAGAGAGAAAAAGAAAGGGAGTGAGAAAGGGAGAAGGAAGAGCGAGAGTTAGAGGGATAGAAGGAAGAGAGAGAGAGAGAGAGAGGGGGAGAGAGAGAGGGAGAGAGAGAGAGAGAGAGAGAGAGAGAGAGAGAGAGAGAGAGAGAGAGAGACGCTGCCGCCCCTGCGCATTCATAAGCAAATAATTACCTGGTGCCACCGGAGTGTGCAGCAGTGGGCACTCCACATGCCCGTCAAAACTCATCCCAGATATGTCTCTGAGTCCTGAGTAATGAATGGCGGAGACCACATCAGGTGCTTGGCGGATCGCACAGATGTCGCTGAGTCCTGAGTCATGAATGGCGGAGACCACATCATCTTCTCCACGGCACGGCAGATCTCACACATGTCGCTGAGTCCTGAGTAATCAATGGTGGAGACCACATCAGCTTTTGGGGCCGCTAAGCCTGTGGAAGTTAAGTTCGTGCCACGTGGTGGTAGGCCCCTGACGGCCAAATGAGCTTCGGGTGACACTAAACCTGTGCATCTGAAGTCCACGCCAAGGGGGTGGTAGGCCCCTGAGGGCTATACAGATTAGGGTGCGAGTAACCTTCTGCACAAGTTTTGAAAGACTCTTTATGGTTGAGACACGTGGAGCGTCCGGCATCTAGTCAGCACCGACAATAAAGCATGTGACGTTGTCGATCTATTATATTTGCGTGGTCACATGGCCTGTGACGCATGTGCCGGACGGGTGTGGTGTGCGTGCAAACCTGCCCTCAGGGAGTGGGAGGGCGATGTGGAGAACTAGACCACTGACCTGCACACCAACAGCGAGTACACCTGCGACAGGTAGCTATGTGGGGCCATCGTCGGAACGTAATCATAGCACAATGGTGTGGACGGCTCGTAGTACTGCGTCTGTGAGTGGAGTGGACGGGCCGCAGTTATCCCTCTGCGAGCCTGGGTTCGAACTGTTCATAACTCACACTACATAAGTATTGAAAAATTATTTTGTGATTCAGTCCGTCAGCTGGCATTTGTCCGAGGTATTTGTGAAAACATATCGGAGTTCTTTCTGTGATAGATACCCCTTTGACGCTGCCTCTCCCCACATCAGCAGGTAACGCACCCTCTTCCCACATTACCATCATACCCCAAAAAAACCTTCTTGGGCCCGGAAGTGTTCCTGTGCGGTTGGACAAAGAAGAGTCTTAGACATGTATAGATTTACATATAAAAAAAATTATTTAAAGAAAAGAACAACAAATAAGACTGAAGGGAGTCTGGCGCTTTGGTCGCTGGCACGAAGTTGGGGTGACTGCCACTCAGGACACAGTTACACACGTGGGATCGGTTTGTGTTAAAGAGGGTTAGTGGGACTAGGTGTCGCCGGCCTTGCATATCAAAATATGTCTCACAAATCGAAGGGAGTATGTTGTGTGGTTGCTGCCTCGGAGTTGGGCTCACTGCCATTCAGAGCTCAGGACACAGTTACACATGTGGGATCGGCTTTTGTTAAAGAGGGTTAGTGGCACCAGAAGTATTGAGAGTGTATGAGCCTGTGATGATGCTTGGTGTGGACGGGCCGCACTGGGAGCAATGTGTCTTGGCTATAGGACTGGGTCATGTGGAATCACAACTCTATCTCAATTGTGAGTCCTGCTGATCGTAGTGTAGGCCAGAGGTAGCGGTGAGCAAGGGCCTACAGCCATGTGCATACTTTGGTGGCGGCACCGGCCTGCGTAGTGCAGGTTCAGTGGCACCACTTGTCGCCAGCCTTCAATATGAAAATACTCCTCACTAATCGAAGGGAGTGTGGTGGTGTGGTCGCTGCCATGAAGTTTTGGGTCTCTGCATATGGAAATATGTCTAACTGATCAAAGAGAGTTTGCTGCTTTGGGGGCTGCCATGGACTTGGGGTCACTGCCATTTAGGACTTAGGACACAGTTACACATGTGGGATCGGCTTGTGTTGGACAGTGTTAGTTGGCACCACGTGTCCAAAGTTTAAATTGCGAGGTCTGCTGCCCGCAGTGTAGACTGCTGAGTGTTCGTTTGTACTTGAAAATGAATTTGGTGATTGTACTAAAGGTATACCTGATATAATGTATGTATGTATTATATTCTTGTTGAGCGCGACTGCCACCCCAAGGGTATTCTGGTGCTTGACCTTCAACGGATCATCAGATCTAATACACTACATTGCTCTTGGAAAGAGAAAGGTCTTCAATTCTTTTTTAAAGGAAGTTAGATCTTGCTTACTCCTTAGCGACAGTGGAAGGGTATTCCACAATTTAGCTGCTGCAAAGCCAAAAGCGCGGCCGCCCATCCTCACTCTGACAAATTTAGGAACTTTTATCAGGAACGCCGAGGAGGATCTTAGGGGTCTAGCAGCCTGATACCAAAGAAAGAGGTTTTGGAGTGGCAGAGGTCCCAGCCCATGCAACGCCCTGAAAACAATGCATGCGGCCTTAAAAAGAATACGCTGCTGGACAGGCAGCCAATGAAGGTCGAATAATGCTGCTGAGGATGACGCGGAGCGTGGTCGGGCTAGGGCCAATTTGGCTGCCATGTTTTGAACCCTCTGCAACCTAGCTACCAGAAACTTGGGAGCCCCCAGAAGTAGTGCGTTACAGTAGTTTAGTCTACTGAGTATAGTACTACGCACCACCTCTGCTCGGGCTCCCAGGGGGAGCAACGGCAGGATTTTACGTAGGGCTCGAAGTAAGCCCATACACGTTGCTGTGGTCTTGTTTACAGAGCCGTCAAGCTGCAGACTAGGTTCAAACATGACCCCCAGATTACGAGCCGACTCAGCAGCTGTCACAGTGCCCAAAATAGAAGCCGGCCAGAAATCCCCTGGCAGCGGGCGAGAGGGCCGGTCCAAGGAGCAATGAAGCACCTCGGTTTTTGCCCCGTTAAATTGGAGCGAATTAAACCGAAGCCATTCTGCAGTTTCCGACATACACTGATGAAAAGTGTCCCTCGAGACCGCCTCCTTACCCTCAAAAGAAAAAATCGGTTGCGTATCATCGGCGTAGTTAATAACTGAAATGCCGAATGATTTTATCAAACTGATTAGGGGTCGGAGGTAAAGATTAAAAAGGATCGGGCTGATCGCGGATGTTCAAGAAGAATGGATACTAAGAGGATATTATGTAGATTTGAGGCCTGTAATAGTTACTTGCCTAGTGGACTCTGTAGTTAATGAATGAAGAAATAATTTGCATTTGGAGCCCTAGTGAGTGCAGTGTAGGCTTATGATGAAAAGATGAAATAAGTATAGAATACACTGACTAAGTGTTGTATTTTCTGAGTACAATCTTGTTGTTAGAAATTAGCATTTAAAAATGGAATTGCGAGCTGTACTGCCTGCAGTGTAGATTGCTATTCCATTTTAATTTTCTTTTGAAGATTAATTTGGTCATTGTAGTAAAGCTATAACTGATATAAAAAAAGTTCTTGAAGCAAGGATACTAAAAGGATAATATGTAGGGTGTAGGACTGTGATACTTACTTGCCTACAGAAGTCTGTAGTTGCATATGGAAATACCCCTCACTGATCAAAAGGAGTGTGGTGGTACGGAGTTGGGGTCACTGCCATTCAGGACTCAGGATACAGTTACACATGTGGGATCGGCTTGTGTTAAAGAGGGTTAGTGGGACTACGTGTCGCTGGCCTTGCATATCGAAATATGCCTCAGTGATCGAAGGGAGTGTGGTGCTGTGGTCGCTGCCACGGACTTGGGGTGACTGCCATTCAGGACTCAGAACACAGTTACACATGTGGGATCGACTTGTGTTGAATAGGGTTAGTGGTAGTACATCTACATTCCTACTTTGAATTTTATAATGAGTACGTCAGCAATAAATATAAACATAGTTGGGATTTTCACCAGAAACTACTTTAAACTTTGTTATTTCTTTTTCAAACTTCAGAACAGTATTATCTTCCATTTGTTGATCAACACCTAGACATATCCAACTGTTATTTTCTGTACAGTTCTCTTGACTAGCAAAGAAACGTAAGTCTATATCATCACAAATTTGTTTTATAACATTTATATTAAAACTCGATTTCGTGCCGCAGGAAAACCTAGACTTATCCAGATGGTTGCTGTTGACTTTGAATATAAACTTGCAGATGTCTATCGATCGAACATTGGTAGGATCCAATTTCTCCATGTGAAAGTATCTTCAAACTGAAGCTGTAAATTTTTTACCTAAGTGTCTTCTCCTGTGAAATTTCTTCCCACATTTCTTTGAATTCTGTCTTCTCAGAGTTGCTAATATATGAAGTGACATAATGAGAAACAGCAATTGAGTTATGTGCATCATATTGTATGTTCATATTTACATTTCACATATTCAAAATCTCCATATTGTAATCATTATTGTACTTCAATGCTTCTGTTCTTTTTAAATTATAAGTATTTTTGGGTGATTTTCGAGTGATGGTATGTCCCATTGCTGACATAAAACTGTTCACTCGTCCTTTGGAAATTACTGGACGTGGAAAAGGAAATCGACAGTTTGTGTAAAATGTATCTTTTGCATTATCTTTTAGTCGGCAATACTTTCCACATTGATTACTTCGATATGCAAATACGTCACACTAATCGAAGGGAGTCTAGTGCTGTGGTCGCTGGCAAGAAGTTGGGGTCACTGCCATTCAGGATTCAGGACACAGTTCCACATGTGGGATTGGCTTGTGTTGAAGACGGTTAGTGGTACCATTTGTCGCCGGTCGCCCACAGTGTAGGGCAGAGGTAGCGGTGGGCTAGGGTCCACAACCACGTGCATACGTTGGTGACCCAAACAAACCTTGCGTAGTACAGGTTCAGCGGCACCACTTGTCACCGGTCTTCCATGTGGAAATACCCCTCGGTGATCGAAGGGAGTCTGGTGCTGTGGTCGCTGCCATTGAGGACTCAGGGCACAGTTACACATGTGGGATCGGCTTGTGTTGAGCAGGGTTAGTTGGCAGCACGTGTCGCCGGTCTTTCACAGTGTAGGCCGGAGGCAGCGGTCAGCAAAGGCCCACAGGCAGGTGATGTTGACTTGAACTGCACAGATTGGGAGCATTTGGTCTTCTTAACCCATTATAGTCTCTTACACAATTTGCGTCACTACTAATGTTGAATTGTGGACCATGTAACTCCAGTGTAGGGTGGAGGCAACGGTCAGGATGGGCGCACAGCCACGTGGCGTTGAGTTGAGCTGACCTGGAGTACTCATTGTGTGCGCACCCTGCGATGAGATGTGGTCCCGGCGGGCCACACTGGGATCAATGTACTTTGTTTAATGAATTCTGCGTTGATAAGGCCACGTGGGGATGACTTATGGTGCAGTGAGTTAGTAGCACCTGAAGCACACAGTGTGTGTGCAGCCTACGATCATGCGTGGTCTGTGCGGGCCGCACTGAGAGCAATGTGTCTTGCAAACTGGACTGCGACATCTGCAATCGCCACTGCATCTGAATTGTGAGCCATGCTGTCTGCAGTGTAGATCGAAGGCAGTAGTCGGTACAGACATAAGTCTGTGGTGCTGTGCCGCTGGGTTCGCAGGGGCCCTGTGTCGAGGAGGCCCACGGTTATGGCGGCTGCCACGTGCCAGGGTGAGGGCTGCCGTTCTGACAGACTCGTTGGTCTTCACACAAGTAAACCACGCCTAGGGCCTGGTCTATTTATTCATACTTCTATGCTGGAGTTGCGTACGTTGAAGCAGCCTACTCCGCTTCCGCTTCCAGGGGGGACAACACAGCTACATGACCGAGATCTTCCCCACTGCCTGAGGTAACATGGTTGCGTCCACTGTGCACTACACTACAAGTATCAATAGTATATCTCCACATGGAGAGGTTTGTGCTTTGCATTGTGAGGTCTGTGCAGCACATGAGTGTTACACTTGGCATTGTGTGCTTTATCAGTGATGGGTGACTTACCTCCTTCATATATAGTTGGTTGCTCATCTCCCAACATTCAGGTATTGTGTGGCTGAGGGGTATGGCGTTTTGGGAAGGCCTGTTGTTCTAATGGAGTAGATAGTCGACCTCCTTACACCAGTTTAAGGTTGATGTTAATTTGTTACTGCTAACTCAGCTTATCGCCTGCTTTTTGGATCTCATTGCAGATTTGGCTGGTCGTTGAAAATATGGGGAAGTGGTGTTTTCGTGTTTTTTTTTGCACAGGAACGCCTACTGTGCATTTCATTAGCGTTAGATGTGGCTCTTGTGTGTGGCGATTTTGTTGGTGTAAGGCATTGATGGAAGAGTGGTGAGATTTGCAGTTTTCACCAAGTTGAGAATGGGATGATAATTAAAAAACACAGAAAAAAAGATAGGTTTAATGAACATTATAAATAGAAATTAGTATTTAAAAAAACCTTTGAAATTCACTGAAAAAACCATAGGTTTCAGGCACGTTATAGTTAGAAATTAGCATTTAAAAAAACCTTTGAAATTCACTGAAAAACCATAGGTTTCAGGCACGTTATAGTTAGGAATTAGCATTTTAAAAGACCTTAGAAATTAACTGAAAAAACAATAGGTTTCATGGACGTTATAGTTATTTGGACATTTGACTCATATAAAACCAGAGAAATTCGCCTGTTATAGGTAGTTGAGCTAACTATAACTCACGCCCCCGCAATGCACTGCTGATGACGTCACATTTTACATCACTCATGACATGGTCAGTGACATCACTGATGACATCACTGATGACATCTCAAATGACATCACTGATGACATCACTGGTGACATCATCCACGTGAAAATCAGATGCACCTGATCAGACCCTAATATAACACTTGATACACCCAGTCTAAAATACAGACTATAATTTTCGAAACCGTGAACAAACCAATACCAGTTAGTGCATATCCACTCTCTAATTTGTAGGTCTACACATATCCATTCATTCACCTATACACTCACTCATACATACAGTCAGCCATCAATACAGCATTATCGTATCCAGTCTCATATCTATACAGACACTCACACACTGCCTCTCATTCTTAGAGTTATTCACACACCTAGTCAGTAATGGAAATAATCAATAACACTTTCATTTACTCACCTGTACAGTTACACACATACCACGTCACTTATTTAAACATATACTAACACATACTTACTCTCTAATACAATACCTAATACAAGGACACACTGACGAATACAGGCACTCTCACAATCACTCACTCTCACATATAGTCATTTATACAGTCCAACAATCATATATACTGCCTTTCACATATGGAATTACTCACATGTACCACTGAGGCATCCATTCACTCACCGAGACACTCATACACACACTCAGTCATACAGACCTTCAGAGATACAGACCTGAACACATATACCTAGTGAATTAGTCACTCACACATCTATGCAGAGAGTCATACCCCCCACCCACCCACGCAGACACTCAGGTATTCATGCAGGTACTCAGACAAGCAATGAATAGCTCATATAGATCCTCATTTAGTTGCTAACCAAACCATGGAACTGCTTACACACCAAGTAACAAACTAAACTGTGTGAATGCCTATATCAGTCGCTAACACATGCATTAAGCAAGACACAATTAATTAGTCACTTATACAGTTAGTCACACACCTACTTAATCATCCATCCTGAGTCTTATACACTCATTCATTCTTCAATACACCTTGGCATACAGGGCCGGACTGGGAACCAAAACCGGCCCTGGCAAAGTGCTCGGCCGGCCCCCCAGAACTTAGGGGTGCCACCAAGCTCTTTGCCAGGGCTGGTTTTCGTCCGATTTTGTTACAGGGGCGATTTTGCAGCTGCGCACTGGGGGATTGCCTGGTGCCTGGTGCCCGCTACGGCCAGTCTGGCCCTGTTGGCATATATATATTTATAAAACATATTTAAACTTTACGGAAACACACATTCACTGGATGATGTCATCAGTGATGTCATCAATTATGTCACTGACCATGTCATGAGTGATGTAATATGTGACGTCATCAGCAGTGCATTGCGGGGGCGTGAGTTATAGTTAGCTCAACTAACTATGACAGGCAAATTTCCCTGGTTTTATATGAGTCAAATGTCCAACTAACTATAACGTCCCTGAAACCTATGGTTTTTTCAGTGAATTTCTAAGGTTTTTTAAATGCAAATATCTAACTATAACGTGCCTAAAACCTTTTTTCAGTGAATATATATATATATATATATAAGTCTTCCAAACCTCACTCCTGTTCAAGAGCGGGCCATGACGCAGCTCAGGTACAAAGGTACACAGCATGTGAGTTTAATACACCACCATGGACTCAAAAAACTTCTTATCTGTGTAGAGTTCATGAAACACTTAGCGGGCGTGTTTCAGCTGATTGCCTTTTTCAATGTCAGTTTCATATACGGGATTCATCAGCTGTGGGTCTTTTCAGTACGTGAGTGTTGACTCCCATTGGAGGATAGTGTGTGGCCATAACAGCCTCTTAAGAGCACAGTGTTGCTTCAAAACAGCACAATACGCCTCTTATTTAGCCTCCTATTTGTGATTAGCAACACCATATCTGCGAGTGTAGGTTCAGTAACCCCCGCTCAAGCACATATTAATGCCTTGACTTGTGTCAGCTGACAGGCTGCAAAATCATATCTGTGGCAGAGTCCATGACCACGGCGGTTATACTCACACTGGCAGTGTCCCTTTACGCTGTAAATAATGCATTCCTCTCTCCCCAATGCGACCATAAGAACCCTCACTTCTGGGGAGCATCGCTGTGTATTGCCCCATTCAACCATCCAATATTGCCAGCAGCCGTGATGCACCAGAATGAGAGGGCATGCCAGGGAAGGGCATACATAGAATTAGGTCTAAATTCCTTACTCCTTCTATGTCTGGCCTGACCCGTTTTTTTGCGTCTCAAAATCTGGTCACCCTACCATAGATTATCTCTAACAGACCTACCTTCTTTCAGATAAATATTACAGTATGAGTGAAGTGGCTTTAAGTGGCAGGACTCGGGAGTGGGCTGGACTTTGAGCCCATTACTCTCATGAGGTTAGCAGCGGCAGGGCTACGGAGGAGGGATGAGGCATTGTGCTGAGCACACCTTCTCCCAGATAAACACAAACAAAAGTTTCTGAAGCTGCAGCTAATGTCCTGAAAAGGTTGCCAAGCTATCCATGGGCATTTGCTGTGCCCAGCTTCCAAACACAAACTTGAAACCCTCTATATGCAGGTGTTTCCAGCTTACATTATCTCCTACCTTGTGATATCGGCTCCTTATCAGGATCAGGTTGCTGAGGTGGGTGGATGAGTCTGGGCTTTTGTGCTACAGTAGTCAGGGCACAATGTTGATAGTGGCACGTGCCTCACAAATGCCTACACCCAAGAGCCATTGCACGTGTTCCAACTATAACAACATAGAACGAAAAACAGCCGACAAGTGTTTCGCCCATTGGCCAATTGGCCGAGGGCTTTTTCAAGGCAGGAAGTCGTGACTGGTAATCATGTTCCTAAAGTGGTTGAGTCAGGTGGTCTCTGCGGTCCCAGGATCCGTGTGTGTGACATCAATCAATGAACTTTAGAAATTATTCCATACATTATACTCATTAAGAAGGCACAGCCCTCCGCCCACTACCTAAACCTTATCAGGATCAGGGCTTATATTATGTGACACAAGGCAGCACCATATGCACTAATATAATGAAACTTGAGGGGGTCCCCCTGCAAACTACATTGAGGGGCCGCCCTTTGGACTCAGTCAGGAGCTGTCATGCCAGGATATTGTGCTGGGGGCCCCCCTGGAGCTCGGTGACCCCTGCAACGCTTTGTTACACCACTGATTTGGCAGATCACTTCTGACTAAAATATATATGCAGAAGACAAAAATAGACCCCTAATCAAATACAGGGAAAATTCTCCAGACTGAACAAAACATGATTGTCCCTGTCTGGTAACTAACAGGATGGTGGCTTTCGCGAGTAAATCAAGTCTCATGGGAACTGGCCAAGCCCCTCTATGTGAACTAGTTTGGTGCATCCAGGAGATCTGGCAGGCAGCTAAAAGTGTCCATAGTTAGACCTAGAAAAGAAACATGCCTGTGAATGGTGTCTAAGTGGATACTGTGAAGCTGTGGCAGCTACTGCTTTCTTATACAGTCACACTCAATACTCTGAAACTATCTGTTACACTTGTGTTCACTTTAAACTGAAAGGTACTTAAACTGTAATCTGCATCCCAGCATCTTTATTTACTATACCCCACAATAAATGGGGAACATTTATTCAACCTAGTTTTGCACTTCAAACTCTGATCCTCATTTACTATATTCTGATACACAACAGTGCAGCAAGCCTTCCTGCTGTGCTGCAGTGCAATAAAATAAAAGGCAGGAATGCACTATATCTGCAAGATACAGCATATTCCTGTCCTTCTCCCCTGCGTCTGTGCACAAACAGTCGCCGTGCGGCAACGCAGACACCCTTGCGTCATGTTGCAAGGGTGCCTACGTGGTGGGGATGATTTTTTTTTTGCAGCAAGGGATACCTTCCGACACAAAAACAATGATTGATGGCATTTTCCTCTTTCCATGCATGCTGCAGATTGCAGTACGCATAGGAAGTGAAAGTAATGAGGAGAAATGACAGTCCTAAACCTTTGATAGGCTTGTGCTCTCAGTGGTAATCTATAATCACAAGGTAATTGAATCCCTAAATCTGGATTTGACGTGGTAGGTACAAGAAGTAGAGAACAATATTTCTTCAGTATTATCTCCTTCATTTGAATGCAAGTGCAGACAAGAACAGCCGACACATGTTCCGCCCAGACGCCAGCAGGCCAGGGCTTTTACAAAGTAAATTGTAGCAGCTTCCAAATTCAAAGTCTATAGTCGTAACAAATGTCATGCAGTTGGAGAAAAATCCCCGAGCGGGATGCGTGGAGAATTCTGTGCGGCCGACCGCGTCAAAACCAGATTTAGGGATTCAATTACTTTGGGATTATAGATTACCACTGAGAGTACAAGCCTATCAAACTTGAAAAACTTACATTAAACCAGGTGGCCCTGGTTGAAACCACCAAATAGGCATGTGCTCTAGCTTCTTTAGGTCCTGTCTATTTGTGTGTGAATCCTGGTAACCCCTACTACCCAAAAGCGCATTCTGTGAATCTGGGAGTATGTCAGGTTCCCTGGTTGTTGCCTGGGAACACTCACAGAAACACCCATAGAATGCCCCTTTCACACAGAGTCATTCATGAAAGGGGCCCATATTTACAAGGCTGTGAAAAGTCACGCAGGGTGACTTTATGTGGCCTCGTAAATATGAGCAAGCCCATTGCGCTGCCGGTGCGTCAAGAAAAGTAATGCACCAGCAGCGCAATGGACTTGTATATGAGGCTGTCTGTGTGCAAACAATGGCCCTATGGCTTGCGGACAATGTGCAGCAGTAGCAGGATAACATCAGGACAAACTAGGGGATGCCAAGGTTTCTAGTGCAGTACAGTGGCTCTTTAGTGTTTGGGCTCCTGCACTTACATTTTGTAGTTTAACCCTTTAAACATGGCGTAAAATCCGCCGCGGTGCAGGCGTTTCCGTGCACGGGCAGGGCCGCGTCGGCCAACGGACGTGCGCGGCACTACAAAGGTAGTGCTCGCGACAGCTGTTGGTCGACAAACGCAGCGAACGGGTTATAATATCATTTATAAATGGCCATCTGCCATCTTAGAATGAAAAGTTAAACCTCCACGAAAAGTAAAAGTGGCTGCCTTTAGGTTACAAAGTGTACGCATATGACCTAACATCACAGCCGCATATCCACACTTTAGTGGCCATTTTAAAATGATATCTCATTCAGCAAACTCTGGCTGCATCATGATGAACCGACAGATATCTTGGAATTAGTATTTTTCACAAATCCAAAACATTGCAAGCTGACTGCCTGTGCAGCTGCTTGTGATACACAACTGGCAATGCTGAATTTTTTTAAATATTTTTTTCACTATGTTTTAATTATCCAAAAGCATAACCCTCGGTTTTTAAAGGCAAGATCTATTGACTTTGCCAATGCTTGCATATGCTTGCTGTACAAATATGAAGAAAGAGTACATTTAGAGAATGGTGTCTAGATGTAGTGGTCAACAACATGTAGACGAGGCAACTGACTGTTCTATAACAGACATTCTGTGAAATTAACAAGTTTGATGATCCTAATAGCATTTTTAAATGATTCTGTGAAGCTTATCTTATAGCTTTATTATTGTCAAAGAAAATAGCCAAGCCTATAACTGAAAATGCAGGCGGACCTTTGGGCTTTGCTCATTCTTATTTAACTCCCCAACCTGTCAATCTACACAGCTAGAGCTGTATGTCCTAACAATGAGTTCACACATATTGCCCTACAAAAATATTTACTCCAGAATTGCGACTACACCGCATGTACAAGGTATTCATGTTAATATAAGTATAGATTTAATTTTCTTAACTCCATATTTTCGTACCTTGAAAATATTTATGTATATCAAGAGGTAAGCAATACCGTAATACAACTCGATTGACCATTGCCTCAAGTTTAGACCAAACTGAGGACCATAATATTATCAGGCACAATTTAATCATATCCTATAAATAGGCCAGACCCAGCTCTCTATGGCAAAAACATGATGAGCAGCTTTGTAGGGCTGCCAGCAGTCTTCTTAGAAAGGGATTCTCTTGTCTTTGTACAACTTTAATATCTATATAGCCCCAGAGACCTATAAGAGAAAGACACTTACCCCTATAAGTAGTGCAAATCTTCCTGAGGGGTTAGCATCAAGCTTTGTAGTAAGTCTGAATACTACCCCTGTCGCTTTACCAAACTGCTGATTACATTACTCAGATGGGGACCAGGTGCCAAAAGAATCAATTACGCACTACGCACACGACTCCACGATGCAGGGATCCAAGACAAGGCCCTGGACTGGACCTCCTCCTTCTTCTCCGGCAGAACCCAGAGAGTCCGCCTCCCTCCGTTCCGATCCAAAGCCTCCGAGATCATCTGCGGCGTCCCACAGGGATCCTCCCTCAGCCCGACGCTGTTCAATGGCTACATGGCGCCCCTCGCGCGCATCGCCCGACATCACGACCTCAACATAATCTCCTACGCCGACGACACACAACTGATCCTTTCCCTCACCAAGGACCCCCTCACCGCCAAATCCAACCTCCACCAGGGAATGAAGGCCGTCGCCAAAAAGATGGAGGATAGCCGCCTTAAGCTGAACACAGACAAGACGGAGATACTCATCCTCGGGCCCAACCCCACAGCATGGGACGACTCCTGGTGGCCCGTGTCGCTGGGGATACCACCTGCACCCACCAACCACGCACGCAACCTGGGAGTCATCCTCGACTCAAAACTCACCATGACCAAACAAGTTAATGCTGTCTCCTCCACCTGCCTCAACACCCTCCGTATGCTCCGCAAGATCTACAGATGGATCCGGACAGACACAAGGAAAACAGTCACCCAGGCCCTAGTCAGCAGCAGACTCAACTACAGAAACGCCCTTTATGCCGGAGCCCCGACCAAGCTCATCAATAGACTGCCTCTGCACGCCTGATCCTCGACATCCCGCGCCGCGACCACATCACCCCCCACCTGAGGAGCCTGCACTGGCTCCCTGTCGACAAAAGAATCTCCTTCAAGCTCCTGATCCACACACACAAGGCACTCCACAAGACCAGACCAGCCTATCTCAACAGTCGACTCTCCTTCTACGTACCCAACAGAAAACTCCGCTCCGCAGACCTCTCCCTGGCTACCGTCCCACGCATCCGTAGAACCACAGCCGGAGGCAAATCCTTCTCCCACTGCGCTGCCAAGACCTGGAATACCCTCCCCCTCATCCTACGACAAACCGAAGACCATCTAGCCTTCAGGAGACAACTCAAGACCTGGCTGTTCAACCAGTAGCAACAGCTCCCCCCCTCTCCCCACCCTCAGCGCCTTGAAACCCTTGCGGGTATGTACTGCGCTTTACAAATTATTGATTGAGTGATTGCTTTAGATCCGCAGGTACGAGAATGCACCTACTCTACTAATCTGAACACCATGGATAGGATGAGGACGTGCCTTTGTCGCTCCACGTCCACAGATTATTGTGAAAGATTTACTTAAATTTGTTTTAAGATCCCAATGGTCCATTAAAGCAGTAAAGGCAATTAAGACTGTGTGAAGACCATTAGATGTTCCCATCAAGACAGAGTTGTACAGTATAATAGAAAAAGGCTTTGGACAGGCACCTATCAGAGGCAAATCTCTAGAAATGGCTACTAAAAACCTTTCTAGGTCACCAGTGTAGAGTGCAAAAAGAAAGAGACAACACATCCCTGCTGACCCCCCTATTCGACATTTGGACCACAACGTACCTTAGCAGTAACAATATTCCACATTAAACTCAAGAATTTATTTCTAACTTTATCAATGGTTAATGAACTCATGATGGACCATAACTCTGATTGGTTTACACAGTCAGGTACATTGCTAAGGTTCATAAATGTTAATTGTATAAATCCCTTCTTGGCTTCTACTATATTTGCTAATCATGAAAACTTAAAATTAAACATCGTTCAACCGTACCCAATCCTTTCCTAAATCAGAATTGAACATCCGACAATAAATAATTTTCCTCCTCTCATAATGCCAAGCTAGCTCATAATATTTTTCACGTCATCTTTCCTGAAGAATCTAGTAATGAGATGGGCCAGTAGCAGGTGGCATCAGTTCTATTCCCTTTTTTTTAAAATTGTGACTATTATAGATTTAGTCCAGGTAGATGGAAAATCACCACCAGCCGACACCTTTAAAACATTGGTTAGGAGGGAGCCCAAGGGTCAATGTTCTCCTTACAAATACTCAATGGGAACCGTCTGGCCCTGGGGCTTCACCAGAATGGCTCCTGCTACTAGTAGTGCACACTTCAGACAGCTCTAAGGAGAGAGAATGAATATTAATATCTATAATGTGATCAATTTTTGGTGTTACAAAGCTTGGCTCCTAGGACTGAGGATAGATGCTTCAAAGGTTATTCGCCCAAACCAAGGAAGAGATCAAGAAATTAACCGTTGGCACTAGATCTTCCCTGAAAAATGCAGAATTCATATTTTTCCAAAATGTAGTCTCTCTGATTTCACTGACCCATACAAACCTCTCCCAGGCTTCTTCTATAAGAATCTCTAGGAGTTGAGTGTAAAGGAGCCTTTAAATCATTATATTCTTGTGCAAAGGACTGGTAAAGCCAACCTCAATGTTTATCCTTATTCGCAGCCTTAGTACTCATCAGCAAAGACTTAATTGCACTGCAAATGGCATCAAAGGAGAACCTAACTTCGGTGTCTCCTCTACACATGTCATATGTTTTAAAATATTCTGGCTAATTAGAGCAGACAAGAACTGCGTAGGATTAACCCCACTTCATTTGATCCTCAACCCATTATTTCTAACAGCTTCTATGCCACCTACGGTATTAAATACTTTTGGTGGACTCGAACCAACAAATATTCCCATTGCATTAGGATTATGGTCTCTTGTACAGTTAGAATTAACACTAAAATCTGAGACATAAGGAGATAAATGGCCTGTCACAAGGATGAAGTTGATAGTACTAATGCTTCCTCTACCTACAAACATAGAAATTGTAGTAGATGGTATTTGACATGCATTGTTAGGAAATGCAAAGTTAGATTTGGTTAAAAAAAAGGTTATTTAGTGCCTCTCTATATGTGTTATATAAACAATGTGACTGGTCCTCCCTGCAGAAATCAACTATCCCACATACCTCCTTCGCTTGTAGCATTTCAAAATCCTGCCTCTGACCTGGGCGTGAGAACTCAGCTACCAACAAGTGTTCAACCCTGGCACTTTTAGAAGAGTTTCAGAACAACCAGAGTGAGATCTTACTAGATTGATCTTAGAAGTGATCGTGCAGAAAATCTTTAAGACTTAGGAAGATCCTTTTGTGTGACCTCTGGCAAGTCACCTACAAATGAAAGGATCACTCTGGATAGGAGGTCCATTCTTCTGAAATGCTGCTAGGACTGCAACAGAGTCGATGAAAAACCAGGAGAGCAGGCACACACACTTGAAAGGCTAGTAGGGCAGGCCCAGAGTCAGCCTAAAGTCAGGAGAACAAGTCAGCGATTTCTTAAGGATTGTAGGGTTGGGGAGAAGCCAGTTCTGGGCAAGCAAGCCTTTCTCTCTGATGCATTGATGGATGTGGTAGATGAGTCAATGTTCTATGCACCAGCGTGTAGTATTAAGTATTACCAGCTCTGTTTGCAGAGTCAATTCTCAAGTGTCATTAAATGCATACTAGGGTTATTCCATAACTTTTTATATAAACATTCTTAACTTTAACTCAAAGTCCAGATAAAAACAAATTGCTGAATTTAGTACTTATTTTTTTCTGAAGCATTCCAGATCTACTGTAACTTGTTTTCATTTCCTCCATTTTGAGGATATAGTCTAGTCACACAGCATGGAAAGTGCACTTTCACATAACTCTGAGCAAGAGGTTGCAAATTACGGTTTCTTTGTAGGGACATTGGGTGAAGGAGATGCTTGAGTGGCTGGTGTTTCAGCCTCCAGCGACTCCGCTGACCCACTACAAAATATGAAGGCCATTGTATAACATCTTAGGAAGCAAGTTGTCAAGGAATACTAGTTATCCTTTGAAAATACAGATGAAGAACACCTGGTGCAGCCCAGGAGTAGAAAGAGTTCTCTGTAACCACAAAGCATATTCCCAGGTGAGGTTCAAGACTTACTGTCCCATAGAATATAAGCCACGCCTCACTGACCAGGCCCAACAAGGCTGAAACCCATCCAGCGCTGCTTTTCTTTCCCATTCAGATCTTTAAATCTTGCTCATTCGTACTGTTTTAACTATTTGGTGAACATTTTTAACCTTCGCTCTTACCTTCTTCTTGTAAACTTGCACTCTCTGGTCCGCCGCGGTATTTCCGTTTGAGCGGAAAAAGTCTTTCTGCCTAATGGTTTTTGGCACTCTAGCCTAATTTCTACTTCTGGGTGGGAGGAGTATAAAACAAGCATTTGCAATGCAAATCGGCCTCGTCTTTGGGACCTTATATGTATTTAGCTATGCAGCACATTAGCCTGGGTGCTGGAACATCTACTGTTGTTTAACATGGAGGGAAAGTAAGCACCAAACTGCGTGACACACCAGGTATTATTTTTGCTTTTTAAAACATAAATAAAAGGCATTGTCAATTACAATGCCAATAGCTTAAACTCACGTAAATGGGAGACCTATTGCATTGCAAATGCTTGTTAAAACTTCATCACCGGCAAGACCCGGCCCACTTAAAGCCCTGTATACATGGCAAAATTTATTGTGTAATGTAACTGTTAGCACGCACGGTGATAAAGTGACATGATAAGTCAAGCCCCCTTTCATACCACTTGTAAAAATCAGCATTTGTAAAAGCATGTGTTGGCGCCACCAAGCCAGGCTATTGGCTTTGTCAAGTGCTCCCGCCGGGCCCTCGGAGGCCTGCTTACTCTTGGCGTTCACCTGGCAGCAGACGGCACGCCATGCAGCCATAGCCGACTGCCTTCACAGATCTGTTCTGCACATGTGTTCCGTGCAGGGGGCATGCTGCCTGCCCCCCCACCCCCTTCCCGCCGAGGTGTCCCTTCGTGGAAAACAGGGCAGTCGGTAAACTTCAGTGGAGAGGTTATTTTAAGAGCCCACCCTCCTCTCCTGCAATGGCTATGTTACTGGTGGTGGGGAACACACAAGCTAGCTTTCTGTACGCATTCTTGCTGTGCAAACTAAATACGCAAATAATCATACACAGAATTACTTATCTGGTGGCAGTAAAAATCACTCTCAACAAAAAAGGAGCCAAGGGGGTCAAAGGGTAGGTCGCCCCCCTCTCAAGACCATATAACAAAAAGGGACCTACCCCGGGAAAGAAGTTTATATTATTATATTTATTTGTACTATGGGCACCCAATAATCAATGCCCCTGTCTCACTCAAACCTCTTGTGTTTCTGCCACATAAGTGGAAATCTAATACTATACACAAACCGTGTCTATTCTTACAGTCTGTGAAAAGGAAAGCTCCTATGTGTCAATGTGTCTCCCTCGACTGATGTGCTGTGAAGAGCTACTAGTGGTAAAGCAAGAAGAACAGGAAAAATGTGAAAGGCCGGCAGTGCCTCACGGAAGTAGCCCCAACGAGGTTGTGTAGACAGGTACTCGCCTACTACCTCACGTTATCACCATAGGCTACTGCCGCCAAAACAGAAAAGAAGGAGTGCTGGAAACCTCATGCTAATCCTAATACCTAGTGTCTAGAAAGAAATTCATATGGTGACGTGTATCTAATTGTGTAGAAAAAAGGGAAGTGTCGACCCAACAGCAGGAAGACTGAGTCTGATCAGGACCCAAGTCACTCCAGTTAAAACCGAGCAGAACTACACTGGCTATGTGAAACTTTATTCTGTGCTGTGTAGCTGCTCATTAAAACCAACATGTTTCGTTGCCCAATTAAATTTAGCGGCAACTTCTTCAGGGCTAGGGTCGACTGGCCTCTCTGCGTCGCTAGTTCAGACCAGCGATTTGTCTATCAGCACCATCACAGATGATGTCTGTCAGCATACCTGAACCTTTGGTATGTGTGGATGTATGTCATATCATAAAAAACTGGACTGCTTGCCCAGCGGCTGTGGAACCACGTTTCTCGTCAGCCTGATCGTCCGGACGTGCCGGCCTTTCACATTTTTCCTGTTCTTCTTGCTTTACCACTAGTAGCTCTTCACAGCACATCAGTCGAGGGAAACACATTGACACATAGGAGCTTTCCTTTTCACAGACTGTAAGAATAGACACGGTTTGTGTATAGTATTAGATTTCCACTTATGTGGCAGAAACACAAGAGGTTTGAGTGAGACAGGGGCATTGATTATTGGGTGCCCATAGTTCAAATAAATATAATAATATAAACTTCTTTCCCGGGGTAGGTCCCTTTTTGTTATATGGCAGTAAAAATCAACCCCTGTTTTAAGAGACTCTTTCTGGTTTAGAGTTTGCCTCTTGCAAGGACGTGGCTTTGGTTTTAGGAACGTGGTATTAAGTGTGGCCTGCTTTCATGTCCATAGGTGGGCTCCCCCTCGGCCTGCCATCACGAGGCCGCAGCCAGCCATATAGTGCGTCGCTTTATTGGCTAATACCGGAAGAGTATTGTCACCAGACTTGGCATCATAAACTCATGCAAATACTGCGGTTTGATATCCTTGCCCCCCAAAAAGACGCTGGACGTGGGAGCTCTATTATCGCGTCCTTTATTCCTCGCTAACCGCCGTTAACCTAACTTACCCTTCCTCCTCCCGCCTCCCGCCTCCCTCCTAGCTCTGCCTTTTCCTTCTTGCCTGCCCTGTCTGATTGCCAGGGTCAGGCATAACGACACAACACCTCCCCCCTTTGTATTTTAAGTGTTCACCGTATTTTAGAGTTCTTCGATGAGCCGAACAGGTCTCCGGATTGTTCTTCGTGGTCGGCTGGCTTGTGTCTGGTCAGGTGGGCTCTTGTCTCTCCTGTCATTAGACTCCCGTGCTCGACGATACTCACGTTCACTGTTCCTGTCTTGACTTGACGAGTCCGTGTCAGGGTCAGGCTCTCGAGCTAGAGTATAGGCAGAGATATTGCACCTTTTGAAGTATAATATGTTTCTGGTTGTCCGCTTGCCCTCAGACTCTGCAGTGATCATGGTCCCTTTTCTTCTTATTACCTGCAGGGGGTGGGCAGGGTAGCGACTGCCTGCTTTGGTTCTCTTGTCCTGTTTCACCAGCACCCAGTCTCCTTCATGGATGTCGGACGCCTTTGCATGTCTGCGGTGATCAGCATATTCCTTCATTTTGGATTTATTAGCGTGATCACGTTTTACTAGAGTGTCGTGATCTGTGGTTACGACTCGAGATTGCGTGACAGCGTCTGTAGTTGGGAGCCGGGTGCGTGGAATTCGCCCAAGCATTAGAGTGGCAGGACATTGGTTCGTGGTGCTGTGTGGTGTGGTCCGATAGGCTCACAGCACTTCATTTAGTGCCCGTTGAATGTCGCGGCGAGCCAGTTCAGCTTGCTGAATGGTCTTTTTGATTGTTCCCATAAATCGTTCTACCATCCTGTTGGCCTAGGGCCACAAGGGAGTGATCTTCCGATGTTTGAAGTTCAGGTGTTTCACAAACTCTGCAAATTCTTGTCGATTGAATGGTGGCCCGTTGTCTGTCTTTACCACCGTGGGTATTCCCCATGCTGCAAATGCTTCGTCGATGACAGGTATGACGGCCGTCGCTTTGGTGGAAGAGATTTGATTAGCAATGGGAACACGAGAGTATTCGTCCATGATGACAACGATGTATTTCCCTGATTTCAACGGGCCGAAGAAGTCAAAAGGTACTTGTTGCATACACTGTCCGGGAGGTCCGACATCTGCAGTGGCGCTGGTGGTTCATCTCGTCCCACTAGTTGGCAGAATGTGCAGTCTTGGAGCGTGGCTTCCACCATCTGGTCGAGGGACGGGAACCAGACGCGTTCCCGTAACGCTTTCTTCGTGGCCACCACTCCTCTGTGCCCTTTGTGTGCCAGGTTGTCGATTCCTTGTCTTAACTTTTGAGGGATCGCGATTCTTCTGTCTATCAGTAGTAGTCCGTCCATACTGATAGACAGTTCTTCTTGGACGTGTTTGAATGCTGCAAGTTCTTGAGTGTTGACAGCTTCATTTCTGTGGGCGTCTTATAAGTGTCTCCACGAGTTGGTACGAATTCGGTGCATAATGTTTTGAATTGTGGCATCCTGGGCGGACGCTTCTCGGATGGCTTCTAGCGGGACCGCCGGTGGACAGGCGTGGTCGATGACGAAATTGAGGTATTCCTCTGCCACAGAACGTCGCACTTGTGTTTGGGTTTGTGGATGTCGCGACATGTAACCCGCCGGGTTTTCCGCCTTCCCTGGTTTGTGGATAATGGTGTAAGTGTAGTCTTGTAGGCGAATTCCCCACCGTTCAATCCGTGGGGGCATCTTGGCCTGCGGGTTACCAAAGATGGTTGTTAGCGCCTGGTGATCAGTGATGAGCGTGAAGTGTTTCCCGTAGATGAAGAGATGGAAATGTTCACACGCCCACACAACCGCGACACTTTCTTTTTCCGGTTGTGAGTAAGCCTTTCCTGTGTCGGTGAGGCTGCGACTGGCGTATGCGACAATGTGGCGTTGGTCAGTTTCATCATCATAATGTGCCAGGATTGCACCTAACCCCACTGGGCGGGCGTCCACAGTGATTTCGGTCTTCCGTTTGGTGTTGAAGTAGGCTAAATTGATTGTAGTGCTCACCGCCTCTTTGATTTTGTTGAAGGCATGTTCACAGGTAGATGACCATAGGAATTGCTGTCCTTGGCGTGTCAGTTCTCTGAGTGGATAGCTGATGGTGGCATAGTCTTTAATATAGCGGGCGCAGTAGCTGGCCATCCCTAGAAACAAACGGAGATCACTAACATCACGTGGTTGTGGAGTGTCCGAAAGGGCAGACACTTTCTCCGGGTCAGGTCTCATGCCATCCTTTGAGAAAATATGGCCGTAGAATTTGAGTGTTGACTTATGAAATTCGCACTTGTCTTGGTTGAGTGTGAGGTTGGCATTGAGGAGGGCATGACATACCCAATCAAGTGCTTTGTCATGTTCTTTCTGATTCTCCCCGAAGACCAAGATGTCGTCGCTGTAGTTGAATGCGTTCGGAATGCCTTGAATCACCCGCAGGACGGCCTCCTGAAAGATCTCGGCCGCCGAGGAGATTCCGAAGTTGAGACATTTGTATCTGAAGAGGCCTTGGTGAGTGGTGAATGTGGTAATGTATCTCGACTTCTCATGTAGTTCTAATTGGTGATATCCTTTGTTAAGATCCAATTTCGAGAAGACTGTCGCTCCGTTTAGGCACGTGATCATGTCACTGATATGGGGTTCTGGGTGCCACTCTCTCTCGATAGCCGTATTTGGGGCTCACATGTCCATACACAGGTGTACCTTGTTGTCTTGACCTCTCTTGGGCACAACCGGTGACACCCATGGGGTGGGTCCTGTTGACCGCTCTCAGTAGGTCTTGTAGTCCGTCATCTACTGCCTGTTGCAAGTGGAATGGTACCTTCCTGTGATGCTGCGCTATCGTTGTTATTTGTTCATTGATATGTAGCTTGACTTTGAAGTGAGATAGATTTCCAAGTCCACTGAATAGTTTCTGGAATTTGTTGACGATGTCCGGCGAGTCATCCACCTTGTATATGATTTCAACTAGCTTCAGACGTTCTGCTGTTGTCAGGCTGAGGAGGGAGTCTGCTGCTTCTGGGCCTTCAATCACATGAATATGTGCTTGGATTTGTCGATCTTTGTATGTCAGGGTGTTGCGGAACTGTCCTAGACATGGCAGTGGTTTTCTGGACATCCACATGTAAACTCGCACTGCCGCTGGTTCTAATTTCAGTTTGGGATTCATGCTCTGGTATTCTGTGGTACAGATGTAATTAAGTGATGCGCCCGTATCTAGTACAAGTAGGTCTTGTAGTTCGTCATCTACTGCCTGTTACAAGTGGAATGGTACCTTCCTCTGATGCTGCGCTATCGGTGTTATTTGTTTGTTGATATGTAGCTTGACTTTGAAGTGAGATAGTTTTCCAAGTCCACTGAATAGTTTCTGGAGTTTGTTGACGATGTCCGGCGAGTCATCCACCTTGTATAGGATTTCAACTAGCTTCAGACGTTCTGCTGTTGGCAGGCTGAGGAGGCAGTCTGCTGCTTCAGGGCCTTCAATCACATGAATATGTGCTTGGATTTGTCGATCTTTGTATGTCAGGGTGTTGCGGAACTGTCCTAGACATGGCAGTGGTTTTCTCGACATCCACGTGTAAACTCGCACTGCCGCTGGTTCTAATTTTGGTTTGGGATTCATGCTCTGGTATTCTGTGGTACAGATGTAATTAAGCGATGCGCCCATATCTAGTACAACTTGGCGGAGTGGCTTCCTATCTGGATATCTAGCCGTGGATATTTCTTAAATCTGTCTGGGTCTGCCACCATGCACACGTATTCATCACTGTCTTGTGATATAGGAGTGAGGGAAGATGATTCTCTGGATGTCGACCGCTGAGATCTGTAGGAGTTTACTGATTGAGCGCTTGACCTTGATGAGCTAGAGGAGCGGTCTCTCCGTCGCTGTACAGCTCTGGCATGGTGACGTGATTCCATGCTCTGTCTGGTCTGTTTTACCTCCGAGCGGCGAGTTTGGCAGACGGCTTCAAAGTGGTTCTCTCTTCCGCATCGATGGCACTGTTGACCAACTGCGGGGCATTGACCTGTGTGAGGGTAGTCTTGGCCACACCGATAACATTGCGATGATTTTTTTCTGAGTTGGCTGTTTCGGGTCCTGTTGCGAGGAGAGTTTGCGCGATGTGTTCTCGCGAGGCTTCCAGATTTGGGACGGTCAAGACGATGCCTCGAGTCCGTGTGGGACTGTACTTGAAGAGCTTGCTCTCTTTTCTCAGTTTCGCTAGCCTCCATCTTTTTTGCGTGCTCTTCCGCTTGATCATTGATGCGGGTGAGTTCTTCTATCTCCTCGAGAGTGTAGTGCTTTTTAGTACTCGACGACGTAGCGATTCTGATTGGCATCCTTCAATGAAGCGCCGACGGAGTGCATCTTCGGTGTTGAATTTGTCGAATTCGCAGTATCGGGCGAGACGCCTGATGCGAGTCACTCATTGACTCCTCCTTTTCTTGCGAGGCTAGGTTGAACGTGTAGCGTTCATAGTCTAGGTTCCCTTTGTGGAGATACTTCCTATCTAGAGCTTCTTTCACATCATCGTAGGATGCGGTATTGGCGGCCAGTAGTTCTTTGATGATATGTGCAATGTCTTTACCCACTATATTCCGCAGGGCTATGAGTTTCTGATTGGGATCACGAACTTGCGACCCCGTCATGAAATCTTCAGCCCAGCTTTTCCATTTGGGCCCCATGCTGTTCCCAGACGTCAGCGTTAAGGGTTTGGGAGGGCGCAGGAAAGGTACTCCCATGAGCACCGGTCCAAGTTGCAGGGCATTTTGGGTGGATCCAGTGGCGGCCGGCCGCGTGGAATCAGCCTCTACTGACATGGTGGGTGAGAATGTGACTCCAGCAGACCGTGGGGCTTCTAATCCGCAGAATTTGTACGTTTTTGTGACGTTTTTGTAGCTCGTCTGACCCCAAAATGTTCGCAGTGATAGGGTTCAATGTTATCTTATGCACGGTGCCTGACTTCAAGATGGCCGCCAGAGAGACGTGAATGCTTCACTCCTACTGAGTGGTTTCCATACTCATTTCTTTTCCAGGGTAGCTATTTGGCTGGACTCACCCTGATTTTTGTCTTCCTGCGCATCAGGGTCGCACTCTGCAGGTCGCGGGCCGCTTCAGCAAGTCAGCCCGGTGCTCGCGCTCGTTTTCAGCTGCAAGAGTGCTCTGCAGCCGCGTCTTCAGTCACGCGCTCCTCTTGCGCTGCGGTGGTTGTAGGGGACAGGTGTAGTGGGTCAGCTCATCCCACCCTCGTCGCCAGTTTGATATCTTTGCCCCCCAAGAATTCACTGGACGCGGGAGCTCTATTATCGCTTCCTTTATTCCTCGCTAACCGCCGTTAACCTTCCTTCCCCTTCCTCCTCCCGCCTCCCTCCTAGCTCCGCCTTTTCCTTCTTGCCTGCCCTGTCTGATTGCCAGGGTCAGGCAAAACGACACGACACGATACGCGGCCCTCCTCCCTGGGCCCGCTGGAAGATATCTGCTGTGTTACACACATGTGGCTAGTTCGCACCAGAGATTCAAAAGCAATGCTAGCCACGACATACTTCAAACGCTCCGGGAGGGGCCCGAAGGTGAATGTCAGATTTCAAACCACATTCGGCTACCCAAGGGGCTATTTCCGTTCCGCAGGGTCCCTGCAAAAATAAAAAGAATAAAGACAGAAAGCTAACCAGTATGTGTCTCACAGGAGCTATAGGTTTGAATGTCTCCACAACTAGCGTGCGCCAAACATATTGTAGTTGACATATATCCTTATCATCGAACTACCTTTCTTTTTGCAGTAGTTCAATTGTTTGGCACGAGCACGTGCATCAACACGCATTTAGTGCATTAGTGTGCATGTATACATCCACATATACGTACTGGCACACACGCAGATTAGTTTATCCAGACATACCATACTCAATCTATCTATCCATCTATCCATCTACACACGTACACACACACACACACAATATACATATGGGCACTCATGTGTATATGTATATGAATGTATAAAAGACATACAATACTGCAACAATGGGCGGAGTGTTTTTTTGTAAAATATACATCGTAAATGTATGGTAATGGAACTTAAATATGTGTGTGCATGACTATTTTCAATATGTACATGTGTTATAACCATATATAGGCACACACGCTATATACACCCATATACACACACTGTGAGACATGCGTGAGAGAAAGGGGACAGAGAGTGAGGGTGAGAGAAAGATAACGTATAACTTGTTTTAACACCAGACAAGGAACAGACTGGAGTGAAACGGAGACCCAAAAACCCAAAGAAGTGACCGAGCCTTTAAAAAGCACACGTCATGAAAACATTATAAAGCACGTGTCGCGCAGATATTTCTGCCTGTGTTATGTATGCAGTTAGAATATGCAGGTATGCAGTCCTATAAGCACACACACAAACATGGTGACACAGAGACACAAACAGGCACACACACAGACCCAGCCACACGCATATATGGACACAGAAACAAACGCGCATTGGCACACACAGACGCGGAGGCATAAACATACAAAAACACACACAGACAACCTGACTCAGACACAAACACACCCGCACAGCTTGGATCGACCATTAAAATTCTTGATGATTAGTTTTCTGGATCCCCCTGAGACTGCAGCTTTCGCTACTGTCAGGGAACCGCCGCTGCCATTTGTCAGCCCGTTGGTGTCGCCGGCCGCGGCGGTGAGAAGCCGACTTTTCTAGGTGCTCCTCTTCCATCATGGCTGCCCCGTTAGTAGCGGGGTGGAGGCCTGGGCTCAAGAAATTACTGTTATCTAGGTAGATAAATGTTGAAGGAAAGTCACGCAGTGCACGACACAAGAGGTTTTGGCACTTTGATGCAGCCATGGGTGCACTGACACTCAGCTCTCTCCTGCCAGAAACGCGGGGAGTATGGTACGTATGCAGGTGCTGACTCCTGCCACTGCCGCGGCTCACTCACACCGGGCAAGACGGCCTCTGCCGGCCACCTTCACAGAGCATCTCGGGAGAGGCGGCCCTATTCAAACAGAACCAGGACACACGGCGCACAGATAGGAGAAGAGGAATCTGATATTCAAGATACTATTGTGGCGGTGCTGCTCTCGTACATGTGTTCTTGTGTACACATACAAGACTGCCAGTGAGGCTTTCATGCTTCCACTGTCAAACGGCCTGGCCCGCACTGGGTAAGGCGAGTGCTGGAGCCAGGGGAGCTCGTTCACGTGCCCTCACCAAACGGCAGTAAGTGGCACACATGGATAATTACAACTGCCTTCGACGTCACTTCACATGATGCGCACGCGAGGAAAGTGCATGAACGGGAGTGCGGGCGGGAGGGGCAGAGAAGGACGGACTGCGGGGGAGGGAGGGGAACTAAATAGTGCCTGAAGTAAAGGGGTCAGTAGCCGTGGCATGATACAAATGACGACATGGTCGTCATGAGGCGGGACTAACAAGCATAAACCCTATCCGAAGGCTGCATTGAGGAAATAAGCCAATAAGAAATGTGGGCGGAATGTGGGGGGAGCTTCCACGAAGCTTCCCCACTATAGTGTATACTGCATGCCTCGCAAAGTGAGCAACGCTAGCCGAGGCCTAAACATATGGTCTATCGAGCGCACAGCGGACGCCAGCTCTGTTGAAACGCTGCTGACACCTAGGGGCCGATTCCGATCCGGGTCGGAAAGCACTCCGACCCAGCCGGATCCGGACTGTTTTCCGACCGAGCCGGAGTCCTGCAGTCCAACCGAGCGAGTACGATGTGGCCATATGCTGCCGGACTCGATTCGGTCGGACTCCCATAGAAGTCAATGGGAGCCGGGCGTACGATGCGTACATGGGCTCCCATTGACTGAATGGGTACGTCGCGGACAGGTGCGCCTCCTACAGTGGGTACGCATTGGGGCCATCTGCACCATACATGCCTGTGTTGGGGAGACCCATGGGTCTCTCCCCTGTGTCCGAGTCGTAGGGCTGCGGGTGACAGGGGTTCCGACACAGACCCCCAAAGGCAACCACCCGGACGATTTGCGAGCTGGACACTCCGGCTCGCACAGGCTGTCCGACGTGTGCATCGTACTGGCTCGGTCGTGAATCCATTGCACGCCACGACCGAGACGTACGGAGCGGTTCGGACCCGGAAACGACCCGGTCGGTGAATTTCATGTAGCTCGCATCGTACTTGCTCGCTCGTACAGCTGTACGAGTCAGCCGGAAAACACGCGTACGGCTCGTAATTTTTCCGTCCGGATCTCGTTCGGTGCCCTTCCGACCCGGATCGAAATCGGCCCCATAGTGCTATTTTAACTTTCATTGTAATGCCTCACTTTTAATCTTGCTCATTTGCAGTGTTTTAACTGATTGGTGAACATTTTTAAACTTCGCTCTTACCTTTTTCTTCTAAACTTGCACATACCACCGCGGTATTTCCGTTTGAGCAGAGAGAGTCTTTCTGCCTAATGGTTTTTGGGGCTCTAGCCCAATTGTTTCTTCAGGGTGGGAGGAGTATAAAAACATATGGGCTATTGAGCGTGCAGCAGACACGCGCAGCATGCACGCCAAAGGCAAGACCGTCCGCGCCCGTCTGCGCTAAGACCGCGCCAGGCACCAGGGATGCTGTTCAGCTTGCCTAGGACCACAGCGTAAATTGCCATTACCCCAGTGAGGAATTACGTAAGCTGAATAACCAGTCAACAAACTTAATAGGTTTAGACCTTTGCAATTTGCCCATAATACATCTTGGTAACTGCTCCACTTGTGGCTTGGTGTTCCAGCCTGACCTAGCATCACAGGTTTCTCCTCCCTCAAACTCTCTTTTAATATCAAAGCCTCTAGACATTACCCGGTGTGCTTTAGTTAATGCACGTTCACTGCCCAAATACAGACTAGAGATCGCCAAGCTGATTGAGGCAAAACAGTTGGATGTACTTTTTGGCACTGAAACCTGGGGTGACAAAATGACAGGCCCTGACTTCTATCATGCTGTCCCTCAGAGTTTCAAGGTATTTAGATTTGATAGAACAGAAAATAAACAAGCATTGGCATAGCCAATAGGTCTCGCCTTTGGGACCTTATAAGTGTTTAGCCATGCAACAGTTGATGTTGTTGCACCAAGGATATTGCACTGCATAACTAAATACTTATAAGGTCCCTAAAGCGAGACCTATTGGCTATGCCAATTCTTGTTATTGTTATGATTCGCTTATAATTCCATGCAGAGCAATTTTAAAAGAAGTGAAAATAAATCAAATAAATATGGCCTCCAAGCTTTCCATGAATCCAGTGAATCAGTCAACCTCAACTCAAGCAGTCCACAAAGGACTTTTTTAGAGGGTTGTTTCAGCAGGATGGCAAGGGAAGTTGGATTGGCAATTAGACAGATGCTAGTATTCAGGGCTTGCTGGGCAGCAACTTGCATAACAAGTTGTTTAATGATCAATGGGCCTGATGTACAAAGCAATTATGCAGTCACAATGTCCACAAACTGTAAAATCACAGAGATTGAAAACAATAAATGCCATTTTGTTATGCACTAAACCCACTTTGCCATTCAATAACAGGCTACCAAATTGAAAATGGATTTAGAAACCCAATGAATCGCTATTTGGAAGGTGCGTGTTTAGTGTGTCCCTTCCAAATAGTAATTTGTTTCAGTATCTATTAATTTTCCCCATTGTGAATGTTAAAAAATATTATTGTTGGGGAGTAGGCAGTAGTCATCCTGCTCTGGCTTGACTGGCCTGCACCCCCTCCACACCAATTGCCGGTACCAGCCAACCAGTGAGCTCCAACTTCTTCAAATGTTCAGGATTTCTACTTTCTACATTTAAACTGCCAAACACAAGATCTTATAAGTTTGCATAAGGCCAGGCTTGGCGCCAAAAGAGGAGGAAACAAGAAGCATGCCCAGCATCCAGTACCTAGTCCCCCTTACTGAGAGTCGTCTGATACCTGAGACCTTCAACCTCCAGTCCTCTGAAAGCCTTCAGAAGTCTTCAAGGAACTAAGGTCCCAAGGCCCCAGGCTCAATGAGCAAGATTGGTAGGATCGTAGCCGACAGAGAAAATTAAGTGGAACTTTAGAAGCTAGCCGAAGCTGAGAGAGAAGACACGGCAAATGAGGAGCTACAGTGAGAATGAGCCCAGCCGGAGGTGAGCATGATTGGGGCGTTAGAGCCAACACTCTAGTGTTGAGCTGGAGTGGTGAAGAGGCAGACAGGCTAGGACCTGGTGCGGTTTATTCCACTGCGTGCTCCCCGCCCTACGCCTTCCTCCCAGGTACCATGCTCACTTTACCACCAGCTGTCACAGCTACAGTTATATCACCTACAATACCAACTATAACAGTTGCAACAGCTACAGTACAACAGTTAGCAGCGACAACATTCTCCAACGTAAGAGCCAGCAAGCTAACAAGCCAATAAGTTAATAAGCCAACAGGATACTGCTTGATTACTTCCCTCCTATGCCCGCACCTATCAGCCCATAACCATCTAGGCAACTCTCAACAGTTGCATAGCCTTCACAGTAGTCTCTACAATAGCTTGCAATTATTAAGTTACTAACTTGCCCAAGGCATCGAAAAGCAGCGGCTGCACGGGAAACAAAATACATGCACAACGTAAGTTCAATAATGAGGTCTGGAAAGGCACAACTAGCCCCCACCACCAGGAAGAAGGGGCGCCTTTGAAGACGGCAGTAAGACCGCCTTAATACCACAACACAAAAGTCAAGGACCAAACTGCTTAATCTCCCCCATGATGAAAATGTTCGAAAAGAGTCAGAAAATTCCTCCCAGGTTCACATTCCTCAAAGAGCCAGGCTAGGAAGGACTTTTGAATATTGATGAGTTACAAGGCCTGTCAGTGACACTAACTCCACAGATTGTGTTTAATGGCTGGGACTCAATCCCAGATCAAGTTAAAGCTAAAGACACTGATAACCCAGGGACCGTCACTCCTGAAGATGTACTTCAATCTTCTTCGGATTCCACCACAACATACATCCACCTGGGCGATGCCCACATGCTAAAGGATCAACATGCCCCAGGGCCAGTGGAGGCCGCTGAGGCAGCCAACCCAGCTGAGCTCTTGCAGTCACTGCCCTACCTACAAAAACAAGACATAAAGGTAGAGATTCATGGTCAGCGAGTAACAGCATGGGGGAAACACATGACCCAAGGGATTTTCCATGAACGGATTCACCTCACTGGGAATCTAACTGAGTTAGCTCTTTACCAACACGGTATCCAAAGCCGCCTCTGCATTCACCAGCCATAAGCACACCTGATGACACTGACCGTGCCTCGATTTGCTATATTTAACTACCTCTATGAGGTCAACATTTGCACACATGGCAGAGACTATGAAAGATACACTAACCCCGGTAACTGAGCAGGTAAAGGATACCCCATGTGCTAACATCAAACCTATGGCAGGACCAGCTGAGCAACCCCTGTACACTAACCCACCATCAGTAAGCTCATCATTAATAGAAAGTCTACTGAGTAAGGAAAACACCAAAAACAGTGACTGCTCAGATAACGTGCATCTTCTATTAAAAACCTTTCAAGCATCTGTAGATGCTATCTATTACCACTCCGGTAAATTGGTCTTGCAAGTAGGCCTCCTTAAGATCCTTGCAGCACATGTTTCATGCATCAATTCTAAACTGTCTAAATGAAACGACTTAATCATTGATGTCCAGATAGCTACCTATCTCCAACAAACCACCTGCTCCCATAGTGTAGATAGATTGGGAACCCTACCTGACACTTTAAATCCACTTTTCACGGACCTAAAATCCAGTATGGGCTGCTTCCCCCAAAAAAGATCATTAAACTGACGAAATAGAGGAAAAAGTGGAAGTAAGGCATGTTATCGCCTCCAGCCCTGGCCCCTCAACTAGAGATCAACAAGGTCAGCTAGTGATTAGCGATTGAGATCATAACATAGTGGAAAACCACAAAGAAACAGGTCCCTAAAAGACTCTCCCCAAACTAACTCAGTGCCCTCACTCCTAAATGCGGCTCTCACAAAGCCACAAAAGAAACGACTGAGGAAAGCTAGGAACAAGCCAACTGTGCTATTAACGGAACTCACAAGATTACCAAACTTCACACCACCCAAAGAGCTCTACCCAATTTTTGTGAAAAAGAACATAGCAAAGATTCCCTCCTTGGTGCGACACAGTGCCGCAAACCATCAAGCACCTCACAACGAATGGAGTGACCAAACACCAAACTGCGTCTTGGGGGAGCAAACACCTGCAACACCCAATTGGCGGCCCTCCAAAGAAGTCCATTTGACGGCAGTCTCTCTTGGCAGACTCCGGTATAGATTTGTTGTGGTGCTGTGCAGGAACATTCCAGCACTAAAACAAGAAACAACACCGACACTCTAAGGGCGGCAAAAAAAGAATCCATCATGTCTGTCTGGGTTGTTAACAGAACAATACAGGATGACTTCTGGGCCAAGCTGTTGCACGACAGCAAGCAATTCAACTCAAGAAACTTCTGGTTTACTCTGAACAATCTAAACCACTATATCAGTCCCTAACCAACATTCATATCAGGGAAGAGTGCTGGGTTACTTTTCTTAATATACCTTTATTAGCTGCAAATGATTCAGCACCTACAGCACTCTTAGAGGCACTCTCCATATCACTGCCATCAGACAACAAAGCCCCTCCCTGTAAAGAGCTCTCACCCAAACCAAGCCCCCCCCACAAGTAGACATCTTAGCAGTAGACCCACCTGTTTACCTGGGCATGCACCACAGGCACCTCTGCACGGGGACCACCGGCTACAAGTTCAACCAACCTCAGACATTGATCCACATTTTTCACTCAATCTGGTAGGAGTACAACTGTCTGAACAAGAAACAGCAAAAAGTTATCATCAAAGGCAGGAGTGACGGTGCCCCTTGGTGAAATGGAACACCCCAGGCTATTTACAAAAAGAGATCGGCTCTTTGAGTCTCTCCTCCAATTGATGTGGATACCACTCACTCTACCAGGACAAGGCTAAGACCAAGCACCAATCAGGTGTGAACTGGTTCTTTGCTATGACAGGGCAAGAAAGCCCCAGTACTGACAACTCGCCAAGGTTGTAAAGGTTTAATGTATTCCTTCTTAGTCAGTTGTTTCTACTACTTCTACAGAATGTCATCTCATTCACTCGTAAGAGTGGCCACTGTCACCGGCGAGTACGAATAATCATCTCCCTATGCCAGCCCGCTTTAGTTTTCTGGTTATGGTTACTTCCTGTTGCAAGGATGTGTCCCCCTGATTATGTAGCACACTCGCCTTCACTACAAGGTAGGCTAGCGTCATGAAACATTTTCTTCCAAGGTGCTAATACGGTCACGTGTCTGAACTTATATTGATCACCCCTGGTTATAGTGATCACCCCAGGTTACACATGCGCCCCAAATTTGCCACGCTCTCTCGACCAGGACGTGGCTGTGTTCGGTTACTAACCCGACGCGTAGACTTTGCGCCCTCGCCTCACTCACCGTCAGCCCGGTGCCGAGCACTATCACGTCGTACTCCTCATTCATGGCTGTTGAGTATGAAGGCGCAGGTCTTCTGGTGTTATTTTTGGTCTTGGCTTGCTCCTGTGTGTCTCTGACCATCATGATTCCCGCGGGCGGTGGGAGAAAGAAAATGGAGCTCGGAATAGAGCAGGGGAGAAGGAAACGCGGAGTCGGTGGTGAGTGCTCTCACGGCATCCGTATGGAAAGGCACTGCGGACTGGGGCACCATGAACATTGACGAGGGACTAGCAAGATCACCCGTTCGTGGAAATAAGTGAAAGGCACATAGACTAGTCTATACAGCCCATGTTCCCTCTAACTTCTCAACGACTCCATTACCAACCCCCGCTTTGGAGTGAAATGTGGCGCCTCCCCTTGATCAGTGTTGGTCTGAAGTTAGAATAGTTAATTAATGAGTCCTTTATTATCTGTTCGGCGTAAAGCGCTTCAATGCCTAGTCAAGGGTGGTAAGCATTATATCAATGCTAATTAAAGAAGCACAATCTGCTTTCACTTTCATCGGTAGTGAAAGCTTTCTTGTCTTTATGGGGCCATCTGTTTGAAACACATGGCCCCATAAAGATAAGAAAACTTTCATGAGAAAAGGAAGGCAGACGAGCCCGTCTAAATTGGACGGCTCAGAAAGCTGAGCAAATACGTCACCAACAGCTCTTTTCCAATAGCTGGCCACCGTTTAGCATAAACGGTGACGCCAGTCAATGGAAAAGAGGGGTGGGGCTTAATGCCCTTTACAGAAAATACCCCATATCATTAAATCTCACCAGCGAGATTGTGCATGTGCGCAGCCTACGCCAGGCAAGACCTAAAAAGGGGGAGGAATTGCTATGATTTATCGTGACAATCTAAAAGCCTGCTGCAAGCCCATACCTAACATTGATTGTGAAGCTATGTCATTCAATGTAAAAATTGACAATAAATCCACTTTTGAAGGGATATTACTATATCGACCTCCAGGTAGCAAAGCCAGCTTTCTAAATACAGTTATATCACTCCTTGAAGTATGTGCGACTGAGAATTCAACACATATTCTAGGTAATTTAAATTTTCATCTGGAGGATAGCTTTGACACCAATCCGGATACCTTAAATGAACTCATGGCAATGACAGGTCTTACACAAATTGTCACAGGCCCCACTCATCAGGCAGGGCATACTCTTGATGGTATTTTTACTAATAATGACTCTACTTCACTCAAAGAAACATTTATCTTCAACCTACCGTAGCTGGAAACTAATTGACAGCAAAAGGCTGAATGGTCAGTTACTGGAAAAACCACTGTGAGCCCTCAAAAGACGCAGAAATTGCGTCTTTGCAATTCAACAATTGGCTTGCACAAGCAGCCAACAAATTAGCCCCCCTGAAATAAGCAACAAACAAAAGAAAATCACCTACCTCCCCATGGTTCTCAGAGACTCTCAGAGCAAAAAAACAAGAATGTAGGCGACAGGAAAGGCGTTGGAGAAATGATCATAACGCTCAGGACCTTGCCATTTATAAAACTCTTTTAACTGAATATAAAAACCTAATTAACACAGAAAAATGCACCTACTTTACTAAACAAATTAATCAGGCAAAGCATTCCACTAGAGAACTCTTTCAAGTGGTTTCAAAGCTGTCAGGTCCCCCAGAAACAAATTCTATTGAACCATCACAAAAATTCTGCGACTCTCTAGCACAACATTTCCTAAAGAAAGTGAAGCAAATCTATGACATCTTTGGCACTAATATTAGCATAGACAACGATACTCCCATTAACATCTGTCCTTCTGAAGCCTCTAGCTTTTCTAAATTTGAATTTATCACTAATGATAAGGTTACCACACTTATCCAACAGACTAAATCAGGCTACCCCATGACTCACTTCCCCCTAGTATCTTCAAGCAAGCCTCCGAGATGCTAGCTCCTTGTCTTGCCGATATTTTTAACACTATGTTCTTGCGTGGTGTTTTCCCTACCATATGGAAAACTGCTTCTATAGTACCTTTATTGAAGAAACCTGGTCTTGATCCCACACAACCTAATAATTATAGACCTATCTCTTAACTACCTTTTCCCACTAAATTAGTGGAGAAAATGATGAATGAACAGCTGACTGATTATTTACTAAAAAAATATTATTATCTTGATGGGACACAGTTTGGTTTCAGAACAGAACATAGCACTGAATAAGCTACAGATGAAATAAGAGCGACTTTGGATTCAGGGGGAGCAGCCGCCTTGATTTTACTTGATCTTTTAAAAAAAAAAAAAAAAAAAATTTTTATTAGTTTAATACAAACAGTAGCATCATCAGAATTGTCACATAGTATACACAATGCACCGGCAGTACATCTATATTTTCATCGGAAGCATAATCACCAAAGAGATATACTTCATCTATGCATAGCATTGAGTTAGCGAAACCCTCGAAGGCCAGTTAGGATGCACGCTACATTAAGAACCTACCCTGTTACACACATCATTAGTTGGAGAAATGCAGTTCTGTCTCCTAGTATTCTATAAGCTACACATTCTAGTCGCCTGTCAACATTGGGGAGTAGCAGAAATCAGAAACACAACAACATCCCATCTATGCATTATGAACATTCCTCCATACCCATCTCCACTGCCCCAGCCTTCTAGTGTGCTGCTGGTTCCATTGCCTCTAGTGGATGTTCAAGCAAATAACAGGTCAAGGGGGCCCATATGTTCCGTGGCCTAGAGGCACTGGGCAATAGCTCCGAATATGCATCCAGCTGCTCCCGACATGCCACCAGATCAGCAATCCAGTCCTTACATTTCGGGGCCCGTCCCCTACCCCACTGACAGGCCACCCTCCGCTTAGCCATCAAAAGCCCCAGTGCCACATATTTAATATGTGCCGCCTGTATCGGTTTGACATACCCAAGCAATGCCATCAGGGGTGTGGATTCAATATGCATTTGTACCATATGAGTTAGCGCCTCGAAGACCTACCGCCAATATTCATTCACCCCAGGGCACGCCCACGCCAGATGCAGAAAATCCGCTCCAAGAGCCTTACATCTGGCACAGCAATCTGTCTCTCTCAACCGAAATCTATACATCTTAACCGGCGTATAGTATAATCTATGTAGATACTTATAATGTATCATGCGGAGTCTACTGCTGGCCGCCACTCTCTCAGTCTGCAGACAACAATACTCCCACTGCTCATCCGAAAGCGTCATGTCTAGCTCTGCATCCCATCGCGCACGGGAGAGCGGGTCAGCCATTCCCCTTTGTGTGTGCACCGTTCTATAAATTAATGAGACAAGCCGTGTGGCTGTCTTGCATTTTAACATTACGTGCAGTGGGGCAAATGCCTGTGGTTCACTTGGGAAGTTCGGAGTAAGATTTCGAATCCCCTGTCTCAGTCTGACATACAAAAAACAGATCAAGTGGGGTCTCCCTTCATGATACAAATCCCCCCACGTCTGAATATTCGTACGCTCCCTGAACTTGTGAAACAGTTCTCCTGCAGCAGAGGTAAATTTGGGTGATACGTGAGAGGTAATGAGGCCGCATACTGCATGGAGACCTTTAAGATGCACCCAATCCGGTGCCAAGCATTGATCGTACAGGTGACTGTAGTTGGTGTCTTATCCCTAGGTGCAACCGGATCAAATAGCACTCCATCAATCGGTATCGGGTGCGCGAGCCAGTGCTCCGCCGCCACTTGCGGCATATACCTGGGCTGTGCCACCCAGTACCAAGCATAATGGGCCTGTGTGCTGAGGTAATATAACTCAAAATTGGGTACCCCAAACCCTCCCTGCGAGTCTGGCCTAGTAAGTATGTCCCATTGCTCCGACCTGAGTGTCGCAAAGAAATGTCTCCCCGGATAAAACGGAATATTTAGAAATAAGTAGAGTAATTGAGGCAGAATCACCATTTTAATCAAGGAGACCCGGCCTGCCATGGACAGGGGCAGAGCGATCCATCGGGTTACACAGTCTGCCATTCGTGTTATTGCAGTACCATAGTTCAATCTCATAAGCTCGTCTCTGTCCCTCGTCACAGGTATCCGCCAATAGCGCAGCTCCTCATCACACCACTCTAGGGGGGAATCCAATGAAAATTTATGCGTTGCCAGCGTCAGTGGGAATATACTAGATTTGCCCCAATTAATGTGTATCCCTGACAGTTTCTTAAACACTATAAACTCTCGCAGTATCGGATTCAAATTATCTTGTGGATTCCGGATATATAATGTAATGTCATCCGCGTATAGGGATATCAGGATCTGCCGCAGATTACAACGCAATGCTCTATCTTTATGATGCTGAAGCAGTTTCGCTGCCAGCGGTTCCACTGCAATGGCAAAGAGCAGAGGGGAAAGTGGGCACCTCTGCTGGGTACCCCTCGTAATGGACAGTGGTGGAGACGTATGTCCATTTATGAGTATCTTAGCTACTGGCAAGTTATACAGGAGCCTGATCCGCGACAAAAAAAGGGAGGGGAAGCCTATTCGTAGCATTACTCCAAAGATATAATCCCACTCTACCGAGTCGAACGCCTTAGTGGCGTCTAAGAAAACAGCTGCTAGAGGTAAATCAGGCGAGACATTGTTAAGAATCGCAAAAAGTGTCCACAAGTTATTGGAGGTGGCCCTTCCAGGCACAAAGCCGGACTGGTCCGGGAGTATCAAATTTTCAAGCAGCAGACTCAGGCGAGTGGTAATCAGCTTGGCCAGTATTTTGGCATCACAGTTTAGAAGGGAAAGTGGCCTATAGGAATCACACTGCCGGGGCGATTTTCCTGGCTTCAGCAGCGATATTATAAGTGCTTCCCTAATGGACGCAGGTAGGGAGCCAACCTCCAGCGATCCCTCATAGACTTCTCGCAGAACGGGGGCCATAATATCTATATATGTCTTATAGAATTCTATTGGGATACCGTCCGTCCCCGTGGCCTTCCCTGATTGCATACTCATAATAGCCTCCCGAACCTCATCTAGCTCAAATGGGGCACATAAAAACTCTTGTTGTGCATCGCTAAGCCACCCCAGCGCTACATCCCCCAAAAAGTCCTCCAGGTCTAAATCATCCCTTCTATTGGTGGTATACAATTGCCCGTAATGTCTCGTAAATGCACTAAGAATATTAGCCGTGTCCCGTTAAACCGCCCCTTCAAGTTCTTCAATCTCCAAAATATAGTTTGAATAGCGAGGTTTCCTAACTGAATTTGCCAACGTCCTCCCCGGCCGTTCACCCTCTCGATAGCAGCGGGCCCTCCAATATTTCCCCCGAAAGCAGGTCTCCCTCTCAGCTGTAGCCATGTACTCCATTAGCGTGTCCCTGAACCGTACCTGGACCTTGGCGGAAGGAGTCAGGGCCATCTCCGCCTCCATCAGTTTCAGCTCCCCCCTCCAGCCTATGCAGTGAGTTAGTTATATCTTTAAGCACCCCGAACCCCTTGGACATGCAGAAACCCTGAATTGTTACTTTGAAGGCTTCCCAAATGATTTCTACGCTGTCCACTGAACCTTTATTGCGGGCAAAGAACTGCCATACCTCCTCCCGCAGCACCTCCTGGAAGATCGCATCAAGCAACATGGTAGCTAGCTCGCAACCGCCAGCTGCCTCGCGGCACTCCAAGGTCCGACGAGGACAATGTGAGCCGGACCGGGGCATGATCAGAGTATGTTCTAGCTAGATGTTGCACCTGTGAGATCGCTGGACCTAGCACCCTAGACACTAACCAATAATCGAGCCTCGCCCAGGAGGATGCCTGCGCTGTGTAGTGCGTGCCCTCTTGCGAGCTCGGGTGTATGTGCCTCCAAGCATCTATTAATTGATGTGTATCAATAGTATCTCTGAGAATCCCAGCTGCCTTGGTGTAATGATGCGGGCCGGATGTGATCTATCACACCTCGGATTATAGGTGACGTTAAAGTCTCCGCCCCAAATAATGTGTTGGGAGCCAACCTCAGAAATCTTGGCCCACAGCGCAGTAAAGAATGCCGGATCGTCAACATTAGGCCATAGCAACAGGCCAATGTAACGGACACCGAACCCAGCCGCCCCCACGCTAGGCAATTACGTCCCTGTACATCCCCTGCTGAACCCACAAGAGGGAAGGGCACCTGTCTCATCATAAGTATTGCCGTCCCGCATGCATAAGAGGAGTAGGAGGAGAAGATCCTGTGCTCCGCCCATTTGTTCGCAAACCGGCTGGATTTCTGGGGAGTAAAATGCGTTTCTTGCAGCATAGTGACGTGTGCGCGATGTCTGTCTAGATAGGCTGGCAATTGTCGCCTCTTCCGCGCATCACCTAGCCCTCGAACATTCCATGTTACGATATTCAAATTGCCAACCTCACAATCAGCCATACTCCCGACTACCAGCCATGACCTGGTGCATTACCCCAGTGCTGCAGTTTATCCAACCCTCTACAGTATCACATAAGACAATAAACAAGCTGAGATGCTCAACTTCTAACTCGGTCCACCTCGCCCCTAACCCATTCCCATTATCACCCTTCTGGGAGGTAGACATACTTAAACCAATAAACTTCCCATTAGTCCCCACCCCCTCCCACTGAAGCAGCCCCAACTTGCCAGCGACATACTCCCTCCCTGCCCTCCCCAATCCCAACATGTTCATTGTGTATGCTACAACACCCAACTAGGATGTGCAGCGAACCGCCCCGGGGTAATACCCGCTGGGGGCCTATACTAGGTAGCCGCACAGACACCTCTCGCCCCAAAAGCCTCCCCCAGATGAAACAGCCAGGCTGCAGGGGCCAGAGGGTGCCCGGTGATCAAGATAATTTGCTCAAATAGGTCAGCAGGCAGCAACAATACTTAACCTCAGTCTCATCTCCTGCCTTAGTAAAAGTGTTATGCATCAGGTCCCGAGAAAGACCCCACCGGATCCTCAGGTAGTAGCTCACAGCGAGTCCTCCGCCGCTCCCTCTGACACCGACCGCTGCGAAGCCGGCTCTCCTCCACCATTACGATTCGCTTTCTTCACTTGCTTAAGGAATTCTTCCACTGGGTTCGGTGCGGTGAAGAAATGTTGCTTTCCCTGATATGTCACTCTGAGGCACGCTGGGTATAACAACGCATAATCGATTTGCGCCTTTCGCACTTTAGCCTTGACCTCCATAAATTTACGCTTCTCCTCTTGCATCATAGGCGTAAAGTCTGGATAGATTGAAAAGGTATTCCCGTCATACACCAAGGACTGTTACCCTCTGGCGGCACGCAAAGCCACGTCGCAGTCTCTGCTGTTTAATAGTCTCGCAATGATCGGATGTGGATTGCCTCCTGGCGGCGGCCGTGGCCCCAGAGCTCTGTTGGCACGCTCTACAATGAACTGGTTGGAGAAGGCTTCCACACCTACAGAGGATAATAGCAGTTTCTCTATATATTCCTCCATCCTCCCAACATTGGTGGATTCCGGAATCCCCAGTACGCGAATATTGTTGCGCCTACTGCGCGCATCCAAGTCCTCATTCTTTGCGGCAATGACCCGCAGCAGATTATCCATCCGGGCAAGCTGCGTGGTATGTCTGGAAGTCGCATCTTCCGCATCCGATATACGCCGTTCTGCTTCGTTAGCCGCTCCTCATGCCCCTCTAGCTTGTGGACTATAGCATCCATTCGGGTCGACATGTGGTCTACTTTCTCAACCACAGTGGCGAAGCCCTTTTGGATCTCCTGCAGAATACTCTGGACATCGGTATCCGGCGCCGCAGCGCCTTCCTGGGCCTCATTCCGTCCCTCTTGAAGCTGACCTGCTTGTGGGGCCTGAGTCCCGCAGTTTTGGCTGCCTGGCATCTGTCTTGCCCATACTGACGCTATAGCGGTCTTACAGGTCAAGCGTCAGTTAATCCCCGCCTCGCCGTCCGCCAGGCCTCTCTCTCTTCTCCTGGTCCGCAACCGCTTCTCGCTGCAAGGGAAAATCTCTAGTCCCGGCCACGCTCCTCCACCTCAGTCACCAATATCAACTTAGTCCACAAGTTCTCCTCAACATCCGCTCTTTTAGGCCCACTCAGCAAGCCAACTGCAGGATATCCCCTTAGATCACCGTTCCGCTCAGTCGACCCTGCACCACCCGGGCAGAGAAGCGGATCAACTGCCACCGCAATGTGGATGCCGCCCAGCGATCAAGCCGAGCCGCTCTCTCAATTGTCCTGCCACAGAGGATGGGGAAGTCCAAATCATATAGTGCCCCCTCTAATAGTGCCTTTCTCCTTCTCCGCTGCCAGCAGCTCTCCTCCCAAATGCAAGTGAGGCTGTCTCCCTAGCAATACATATACCACCAGCCAGCAGGCCTCTCTCACCAGTCTCTTTGAAAGAAAAAACGCTTACAGTCCTGGCCGGGGGTCTCAGCAGGTATTCAGTCTACAAACTCCAGCAGCACCGCTTCTCAGGACGCCATTCGCACCCAGGCTGCCACCGGTGCTCAGCGCAATTTTATGCCTTCACTCGGTAGTGCAGCAGGGGGGGGGGGGATGCACCCGTTCCTCCGCCCCACACGTCCCCCGATCCCCACGCCTGGGTAGCAGCACTGGGGCGATCGCCAGGCGGGTCTCCCGTTAGTCGTCACTCACCGCCTTAATGACAGGGAAGGCCAGCAACGCCGCCAACACTCATATTGTCTAGTATAGGGCCACAGCTGAGGTACTGGACGGCGAGCTCCTCCGCTCCAGCCACGGCCTTCCACTCCCTCCGTGCCCGACGTCCAAGCCGCTCCGCGAGGCCTACCGCCTCGTGTGCAGCTGCGGCCTCAGGTACGCCTGCCAGCCGCCTCAGTGTATCCCAGCGCTCCACTGCGGCGTCCCGGCCAATCTTCCCAGCCGTCCAGCGTCGGGTTTCTCGGCGCGATTCTCACCAGACTCGCAGCGAGGCTTCATCTAAGTGTTCTGTAGCCTTTGATATAGGCTTACACTGCCGCCTCTTCATTTGAGCAGGATTATTGTAGGATTAAGGCACCGGGCTGTAGGAGCCTCACTACAGTGCGGCCATTGCGTGTGAGCGCCACCTAGCGCCCCATTTTTACTTGATCTTTCCGCGGCGTTTGACACCGTCAACCATGATCTTTTGTTAAATCGTCTAATTTCTATTGGCATCTCAGATAAATCACTCACACTACTCTCATCCTTTCTGTCTGACAAAACACAATCAATAGCCTTGGGAAGCTCTGAATCTCCATCTTTCGTCCTCCCCTGCGGAGTCCCTCAGGGATCATCCTTAAGCCCCACCTTATTCAAGATTTATGTATCTGAACTGCCTAAGCTCATAAGAACCTTTGAGCTGGCAGTGACATGTTACGCAGACGATACACAAATTGTCTTATCTTTATCAAAAAAAATATGCACCACAAATGCAAAATTTCAAGGATTGCATGCTTGCAGTCAGTTTATGGATGAAATCTCGTTGTCTGAAATTAAACTCAGACAAAACAGAAGTCATCACATTTGGCAATTTCCTGCCTAACTGGTCACACAGCTGGTGGCCGGATGAACTGGGATCGGCTCCGATTCCAGTCAGCACAGCTAAGAACCCTGGCGTGATTATTAATGATAAACTTAATTTTAAATCACAGGTAAATGCTGTCTCTTCATTGTATTTTTTCTTGTTAAAAACCACAAAAAAAGTACTCCCATTTATCCCCATGGACAGCACAGCAGAAAAACAGTGATCTCTTCTTTGATCCTGGCCAAGTTAGACTACTGCAATGGTCTTTACATCAGCCTACCTGGGAAGCAACTCAATAAGCTGCAGATGACTCAAAATGCAGCGGCGCGTCTTCTGTTGGGTATTCCTAAGCATTCATCTGTCAGAAATCATCTGCATAAACTGGATTGGCTCCCTCTCTCTGCATTACCTAAGGAGCACTCCAGAATACTGGCCCCATTTTTTGGGGGGGCGTCTGTTCTACTGGTATATTCCAAAAAGGCATCTACGCTCCGAAGGAGCTAAAGTGCTAGCAACTCTGAGAGTCTTTAAGGCCATATGGGGTGGCAGTAGCTTTAGGGCAGCTGCCCCCAAACTCTGGAACAAACTCCCTTTTGCCATCAGATCCCTTCCAACTCTACTTACATTCAGGAAGGCCTTGAAAACATGGCTTATAGTCATCGTCATCTTTACAGAAACTGGCATAGTCCACGGGCCAGCGCCAAGACACCCCCGGGTAATCGTGCGCTTAACAAATTTATTAACTTAACATACATTTGTGACAAAGCAGTGTGGATTTACTCTTCCCACTGGAGCAAGACCAAGACTGGTCCATCAGGTGATGCTGATTCGAATAGAGTAGGTCTCCATCTGCATTGGCCCACACAACAAGCAGGGATGGACCAGTGGCTTGTTTTTGCTTTTCTCAGTGAGATGCCTCCAACCGGATCCTGTTTTCCCTGTGCCGTGGGACTCCAGCTGCATCACTGATGAGGACCAACAAGGCTGATCCGCGGATGCTCGTGTTTCCATTCAGAGGGGGCCTTGCCTGGCAGTTGCGCTGCTCTCCCTTCATTGGAGCAGGACCAAGGCTCATTGCCCTATAGTTACTCCCTGTCTGGAGGGATACGATGGGCAAAAAATGATGGACTGGAATGCAATATAGTGAACTTACTGACATCTGAGTTTAATTCAAGCGTTCTACCCGTCTCTTTTTTACATTTATTTCGGTGAACCAAATCACAGACTTTAATTGAAGAGAGTGCGTACACCAGTGATGCGGCCACTGATGCCATGTCGTATTATGGCGAATATGAAACTGGATTCTCTCCTCAAAAGGAAACCAATCGGCTGAGAGAGATGTAGTTCAATTTCTTTACCTCAAGGCTTTGAATTCTCTGCTGCAGTCCGAATCCTTTTTTTTGGGGGCCGCCCACCATTAATGTTGTTGCAGGTGTCTTTGTGCTTGTTGGCCTTAAGAGATTCACCCATTGATCAGTTTGGAAGCTGGCGAGAACTCTCCTATGCAATATTTATTGGAAACTGGTTGTCGATGTCTTAAGGGCCATGGGGAACCTCTTCCATGGTGGCTTCTCCCACCCCCTCTTCCATCACCGCTACCCTCTGTTAATTGGTGACAATGTAGCACTACCCGGGTGTGTGCTGAACTTCGGGAAGAAGGAAAGAGCAGCTTTGGGTGACCAGGCAGGGTGTCATCACAGGGTTGAGTATGAGTGAAAACTAGCATGTGGTCACAGTGAAATCTAGACGGTCTTTGTGGATTACCACAACTGCCTCTGCTCCTCCTTTCAACGAATATAAGGATGCTAAGGCTCCAGGGTAAAACATGGTCAAAGAAAGGTGGCTGCGTTCCCGTGTGTCTGCCAGGACCACAGCAGGGCACTTCACAAAAGCAACACGAACTCGTTACAAGGAAACTCTGATTGCATGAAGTAAGTGGCACTAAAAGCCCACAATAAAAGGCCTCGTGTTCTGCAGTGCATTTATGAGCTATGGTTTCTAATAAAAATATTCTGGATAACATTGTCTGAATACAGATTAGGCAAGGCCCCACACACTTAGGTGAAAGCCTCCTTATTGACTATAGATTATTATTTTCATGATTTTGACAGATGGTGCATAGTTTACAAACAGTTACAACACACACTATGGTACAACGTCACCATGCTGTTGAACACAATATTACTACACAGCTACACAGCAATTGTTACAACAGACTTATAAAGCTAGCCAAAGGCTTCTACCAGGGACCCCCTTTTCTGACCCTCACCTCATGGCCCTTCTCACAAAAGGGTCAACAGACAACAAACTCTTGTTGACTTTGTTCAAATTGCCCTCTAGGACCCAGGAAGTCCTTGGGACTGGCCAATCAGGAGCTGGGTCAATATTTACCAGCTCCTGCCCTCTTCCTGCTGCCCTCACCTCCTGCCTGCCCTGGTGTTTGTGCCTGTGGGCGAGCGTGGGAGTCGGGGCAGTATATGAGGACAGGCTCTGGCCAGGGCTCAGTCTGGCTGCCCCTCCTGACACCATGAAGGCCTGGGCCCTGGTCACCCTTCCCTGCCTCCTGCTGCTGAACCTGCTCACAGGATCCGAAGCCTCCCTGTGAGTTTTCACTACCTGGTGTATCCTCTCGCCAGCTTTCTCTTGTCTTCTTTGAGTTTTTTTCCTGTCTCTTGTGAGCTATTGCATGTTTCTTCTTTGAACCTTAACTTGTTTCTTTAAGGTGTTTTCTACCGTTTTTGAGCTTTCTTCTTTTTTCCGTTGTCTCTTCTTTGAAGTTTCCATTGTCTTCTCTGAGATTTCCCCGTATTTCTATGTTGCCCCTAGTCTCGTGTCTTCTTTGATTGTTCTCTAAGTATCTTCTTACGCATTTCTTCGATAATTTGAGCTCTCTCTGTTGTCTTGCGACATTTTCGTTTTTTAGGCTCTCTTGCGTTTAATCCTCATGCTTTCTGTTTTGTCATCTTTGAACTTGTCCTCTGACATCGCTGAGTTTTCTCTACTGTCATCTTTGAAATGTCTTACTTGATCTCTTTAGGATCTCCTGTGCATCATTCTCTTAGGATTTCTTGTGTGGCTTCTTTGTGCCTTCATCTGTGCCTTCTTTCACCTTTGTATTCTGTACTCTGTGGTACTTCATTCTGGAAGCCTGGGTGAGTCTAGAAGACAAGGGAATGACTGAACAAGAATAGTCAGTGATCACTACAACGGTGTGGGTTGTTCTGGTGATGAAGTGTATGGAGAGTGTGTGTTTGGTGGAGTAAAGTCTGCAGTGCAGCATTAGCTGTAGATTGTGAACAGGAATAGATTGGAGTGATTTGGTGTTGATTGTGGCAATCCATCCCTCTCTGGGTCTGCTTGCTCTTTACTGGAATACATTGGCGGGTGGGATTGCTTTCTGAACCTCTGGGGTATCGCTGTCTAGAAATCAGAATAACAATGCGATTTTTGGTGAGCAAATATAGTGCAGGCCACAATAGTGATTGTAGACTGAGCAGGGATTTAACAGCAGCAGCTAAGGTACGAGAGGCAGAATGCACTGTGACTGATTTGTGAGTCAGAGTGGTTTGCATGGTTGTTGATGAGGGCTTAGGTGTAGGACAATGTTGCCCTGTTGGTTCATGGTGGTGGATGCACCTGGTGCTATTGTATGGCTGGTGGTTTGAGGAAGGGATCTTACTGAGGGTGAAGGGATTTTACTGAGGGTGTCAATTTGATGCTGGTGCTTATCTACATTTTGCTTGGAGTGTGTCTGGATATATGCAGCACTGCATGCACCCAGGATGTTGTGTGATGCTGTGTTAAGAGCAGTATGTTAGCAGTGGCTGTGGCACATGTGAGTTGGACCACAGACGCGCACTGTTGTGTGCATCTGAAAGGATGAAGTCCTGCAGCTGGCACGGGCTGTCAGATGGAGAAGAACTGTTGCTCAAGGATGTGGGCATATTTTTAGGGGTGGGAATTGTTGTGTTTTGTGGTAAGATGTCTTATTTTTACAAGCATTTGCTATAGTGTGGGGGCTTTCTGATAGTTTGCTTGAGGTGTGGCTGTGGTGGTGAACTGAGTGTAAGCCTGCCATGCTTTGTAATTACCAACAGATCAATGCACTGATATGAGTTTTCTGAGGCAATGATTGTTTTAAGATCAATGACAAATAACAATAAACACAGACCCAGCAAACCATAAAATAGGGCAACCAAAAGAAGGGCCCAAACATTGTTCTGTAACACCAGCCCATTGGGCATGCCTGATTGTCCCATAGGCCAGTCCAAACCTGGGTTATATTGCCTTTTTGGGTGTGCAGAGGGTGTGTCTGATGTGGTTGCAGATGTCAGGTTCCATTGTTGTGACTGCAAGAGGGTGATTTAGTGGCTGTGTTCATATCATGCCATCTGCACTTTGGCTGTTTCATAGACATATGGGCATGTGTAGCTCGGCAAGTGGGGAGCAGCTGTATGGAAAGGTTTAACACGTATGGTGAATTGACTTGTGATGAGCAGTGTGAGTGTATAGCGAGGGCTAGAAGGTGATCCAGCGGTAATTACTTGGTAATTTCCCTATTCAAAACCTCATTACCTATGGTTTACCGCTGTAAAGGGTGAAAATGATGGACCTTTTGATGACCGTGTTTAACCAAACAGGAGACTTTACATAAATATGAAAATTAAATGCAAACAATATTAAAGGCAATAATGAGAGTGGTGAGTTATTTTAAAGGGTTTTATTTTAAGTCAAAAGATAAGGTTCTCTGACTCTTTATTCATTAGTCAAATATCAATCAGGTTACAGAATTGAAAAATAGGAAAAATAGCATTAATACAGAACATTACAGTCTGCATATAAGCATCACATATAGGAAGGAAAATGTGGCACAAATTGTCAGTCAAACTCTTAAAGAGTTTCTAAGGAAAAGAGTAAGTCTTACAAGTTTAATCAATAATTAATAATGGCAAAAATATCCTATAAGAAAAATAAATGCAGTTTAGCACCTAAAATCTAAATCTGTTCTGATCCTTTCAGCTCCTTCTCTCTCTGCCTCTGCTTCGCTGTGCTAGTCTGTGTCTCTGTCTCAAGCTGCACCATAGCCCCCACAGAATGCAGCCCCTCCCTGTCTCTGTGTCCAGCACAGAAACTGGGCCTGGCCCTCAGAAAAAATGAAAAAAGAAGCAAGCCACTCCTCCCACTTGTAAGCCATATTTCAAGTAAAAGTTCACATGCTCAGTCCTCATAGCTGGTCCAATCAGAACTTCAAGACACATCATCTCCCCATGGGCTGACTGGATACGTCATTAATCAGGCTTGTTCCTGTTCAAATTTCTGTCTTGTGATTTATGAAAAGAAAAGTGTGTTCTTCTCTCCACGTTTAAACAGGCTACAAGAATATGCAACATTGTGAATGTCAAAGGAAACTGTAGGCAGGATTTTTTAACAGAGTCCTTTCATTGAAAGTTGCTAGGGAAAGAGGAGTACATTCCATTCTGAGTGTCCAAGGGCAAAAAAAAAAAACTACAGAAAACTGAGTCCACTAAAGCAAACTAAAATCACATGATGCCATTTTAAAAGTACAAATACATTTTCTAAATTAATGAGCATTCTATAGTGAGATTACATATGGATTAATCACATATAAACATGGCTGTTCAACTAATTAAGCATGTTTTCACATGAAAGCACCTCCAAACTGAAGCATTATGATCAGGCCCTATGTTTTCATCTTGGTTGCGCCACAATCTGCGTGCCATTTTAGAACTCATGTCTGCAGCTTTTTGTCACATAATAATGCATACATTTTATAGGTGAAATCTAAGCTCCATCAAAGGCATGAAGGAATGTGGCATGCACAGGAGGTTTTGGGCTTGTGAGATATGGTAGCTGGGGGCATGGGTAGCTGAGACTGGTGTGAGTATTTGCTAGGCTGATTTTGGCGAGGTATTGTTTAAGGGTGTGCTGGACTGACTGAGATATTATGGCAGTTTCGAGCATGTGCTGTGGTGATAATGTGTTGTAGGTTGTGTGATCATGTTGTGGTCTAAATTAGGCATCACAGGGTGTGAGAAAGTGCCATCTTTCTTGCATGGTATGCCCCCACTTTTTGCTGAATTGCTGAATGTACTTTGACTGAGTGTGCCCTGGACTCCTGCCAATCAGGTGCCCAGGGCCTATGTTCCTTCACTAAAAACCTCAAACCCAAATTGGCAAGCCCTGGCCACATGTCAGCCCCTGGTAAATGGTACTCTAGGTACCCAGGGCCTTGTAACCAGGGAAGGCCTTAAAGGGCTGCAGCACTCATTGTGCCACCCTTAGAGGTCCTGTACCCTAACACACACACACTGCCCTGGCAGGCTCAGTGTCTGGGTACAAGACAAAACAAAGAGTCGACATGGCACACATCCCTGTGTGCCATGCCCATCACCTACACTGCCCTGGCATACATCAGCCACCCCTCTAGCTGGGTGCCCTATGCCAGTGGTGTGGGCACAGGAGCATGAGCCTTGTGCCTCTACAGTACCCAGGTCCATTCCCGGGCACTGTAAGTGCAGTGCTGCCATTTAAGAGTACATGGGGCTGAGAGCTCGTCAAACACGAACTCCTCAGCACCATAATGGCAACACTGAAGACTGAGAAGTTTGGTATCAAACTTCTCAGCATATTAAACCAGCACTGATGCCAGTGTGGGATTTAATGTACCAAGCACCCCAGAAGGCCTCTTAGAGATGCCCCCTGAAACCTAACCTACAATCCACATCTGGTGTGGGAGGCTGCCTAGGCTGCCACACAGCAGACAGGTTGCTGGACCCCTGGGTAGGAGAACCCCGCTCTCCTGGGCCTGCAACAATGCACATCCTGGGCGAAGTGCTAGGTCTCCTCCCTCAGGATGGACAGGGGGAAGCTTCAAAGGCATGCCGCCTCTGTGAGCTTCCCCAGGCCACTTGCTACCCCCACTCTGGTGGGAAGCCTAGCCGGCAACCCCAAATAAGGACAGGGGATGTGCCAGCCTGACAACCCCACCCCTCAGGTGGGGGAGGCAAGGTGAAGCACATCTCCGGGCGCTCGCCATCTTGAAGATGGGAAGCCCTGCCCAATCAGGACTAGGCTACTGCCCCCCTCCCACAGGAGAGTGGCAGGATAGTGGGTGTACCCACCCCAGGGCAGGGACCCATTGGTCCCTGCCCTTTACCTACCTGTAACACCCCTAAATCTAGTATTTAGGGGCACCCTGAACCTTCCTTCCTTAGATTCCAGATTCCGAAAAACTAAGAAGAGCAAGAAGAAAGAAGACCTGCCGTGCAGCTGCTAAGAAGAGGAATACACCAACTGCTTTGGCCCCAGCCCTACCGGACTGTCAACCCTCGAACCTGCTCTAGCTCCATCCCGGCACCTCTTGTGGCCAGCAACCTCACAAACCCCGGAGGACCTGGCTACCTTTTGGCTCTAAGCACCTGGGACGCCCATGAGCAGAGGCTCTGCTCAAAACCCGCTTCTAACCCCTGGCATCAGCCCGGAACCGCGAACCCTGCACACTCTGCACCCGCCTAGCCTGGCCTGTGCCGGAGTGAACAAAGACCCCGAGGACGTCCCCCCGGCGACTGTGACCCCGAATCCGGCACCCAAGGACTCACCTCGACGCTCCTGATGACGCCTACAGCCTCAGAACCAGGTACTCCCCCCCCAACCGCGATCAACAGAGGTTAAGATTTCCCAACACCAAAAGGCACCCCTGCACCCGGCGCCCTGCGGTCCCCTGTGCCCAACTACTGGGTACCTACCCATCCTCCAACTACACAACTTACCTCTCGAAGTGGTGGTGGCACCTGAAGAATCTTCGTCCCCGAGCTTGCAGCCTTTTTTCAACCAGGAGCTTTCCCAATACATTGAGCGCCCGAAGGCTCAAAAGCACCCTGCACCCAGTCGCCTGAGTGGCCCTGGCAGTGTAACCTCTACACCTATCTACTTTCCCATTTGCCCTGAGCAAGTGACCAGGAGCCCAGCTCCCACAGCCATGTGGCCTGCTAGTCAGCAGCTACCAACCAAGGCCCCCCTGCCTCCCATAGGATAACATTGGGCCTAACTCACTCTGCACCCGGCTGCCCCTGTGCCGCTGAGGGTGTAACAATTGTACTTACCTGACCCTGGGAGACCCCTGAGTCTGTGCCCAGAACCTTAACTCTGCCCGTCGAGTACTTACCCAAAAGCCGATAACCCAATTTTCCTCCATAGGGTAACATTGACTGGTTTCTTCTGAAACTTCTTCGAAGTGTGGAGTTTCTAAAACTTAAAATATTCACCAAAAATCAACCGAGTAACGAAGACAAAAATACTCACCTGCTATTAGGAGAGATCCCAGTGCTGGATCTTGGTGCCCAGCACTGACCCTGAAAAATATTCACAACCTTACTTACTAGTAACCCAATTTTCTTCCATAGGAAATCATTGACTGTTTTTCTGTGAAATTTCTTCCGTGTCGATTTTTGCAAACTTCAAATATTCTTTAAAAATCGTACCAACTGTGAAAACGTAATTACTTACCTGTTTTAGATAGAGGTCCCAGTACTGAGCCTAGGAACCCAGTACTGGATTACAAAAGTAACGAGAACATACTTACCTGCAACTTGAATTTTCTCCCATAGGGAATCATTGACTGTTTTTCTATGAAATTTCTACTGTCAACTTTTAAAATAGCAAAATATTGCCTAAAAATCACAACAGTAACTAAGTCGACTTTTATCACTTGTTTCTAAGAACTGTCCCAGGACTGAATCTAGGATCGAGTTCTGGAGTTACAAAAGTAATCCTGAAAGTAATCTATTGCAAATAATTTTAAACTTCCATTGAATTCAATGCATTATTGTGTTTGAAATTGTGTTGCCTATTGCAACAACCTGTATACAGTATTTACAAAAGCCAATTGCATATTGCAAAAGTATTTACCTAAAGCCTCTCATTCTGAGAAAGTATATTTTAATACCTATTGTTGGTTCTAAAATAAAACAAACATATATTTTTTATATAAACCATTGGCCTAGAGTTCAGTTATTGAGTGTGTGAGACCATTTGCTGACTGAGTGTGTACAACAAATGCTTTACACTGTCCTCTGATACTGCCTTACTGCGCGACCAAGCTGCCACTTTAGGGAGTAAGGTTATCTAACTTTAGCCTATGCCAAACCTCTGGGGACTGTGGACTGTGTACACACTGTATTTATTTGGAAACAGTATAAACAGAGCACTTTCTCACACGGGGTACTTGTGTGTATGGTTGGCTGAGTCAGGTATGGTAGGATGAGAAAGGTGTTTTGGGCAGCTTGGGGTATGGTTAGGTGGACGATTGCCCACTGAGAAGAAAGCAGCATGATTGGTTTATCAGAGTGTGCTGGGCCAGTTGTGATTTCAACAGATGCATGCATAAGTCTTGAGCTGAGCTGAGTATGTTGTGTGGTCGCCTGTGTTCAGCAAGGTGGTCTATATGTGTTGTGGTTATCTGCGTTGGGAAACGGTTGGCATGTTGTGGTGCAGAAACCTGTGCTGGGCAGAATGTGGTCTAGTGGGGTCTATCAATGTGTGCTTGTCAGGGTGTGGAGTGTCGTAAGGTGGCAGTCTGTGGTTGGCACGTGTTGTAACAATGACATTACGAGGGTGCATCCGGGAGAATGGCCACACCTGTGTTTTGGGAGTCTGTGCTGGATAGAGTGTGGTATGCTTGGGTATGTGAGGGTGTGTTGAGAAGAGTGCTGTGTTACATGTGGAGTTCAATGCCACAGTAGAATCCTTTTGAGTTGAACTCTGTGCTGGACGGTGCCTGCAAGATTTGAGATTTTATGTTGTGATTGGTAGGGTGGGTATGCTTCAGTGCTAGGCTGAGTGTAGTATGGTTGGGTAGACGAGCACCTGTGTGGCGTGTGCCATGGTGTGATGCATGGGATGTAAATAACGTTTTGGGGGGAATAGAGTGTTGGAAGCCTGGGCAGACATTCTCTGAAGTTCGGTGGACAGTTGTGCAGTCCCTGCATTCTCTATGGTCTTTGTCCTGCATTACAGCCTTGAGTCGCCCCTGTAACTAGAAGGATTATTCTAATCCGCATTTCTTTTGGGAGAAGGCTGATTATAGCATGAGTAATTTTCCAGATATCCTCACCAGACTGTGACTCATGACACCAGGGTAAATGCTTCGTTTTATATTGCATTTATCGCAATGAAAGGTACCCTTTTTAAATAATATTAAGATATTTGTTGTTTAAAAATGTTGGGTAGTGGCAAACTCTGAGAAATGTGATGGATTGTGCGGAAAATGAGGGTGAACATGCCAAATACTGGATATTATTTGTGCTACTGGAGAAAGGCATCAGGTTGCAGAGACCATGGCATCAGGTGACATTGAAAGAGCAGGGCTGCAAGCCACCAAATCTAATATGTCCCTGTTCCTCCACATCTAAGGTTTTTACTCAGTCTTGTATGTATTTCCAGAGTGGCCCTGGCCAGTGCAGGCGTGGGCTCGCATCCTGGTCTGATGTACACACGCATTATAGGGACATCAACCCTTACCATGTGCAGACACTCAGAGTGTCTCCCTCCTGGTCCACAGGCTCCATGTGACTCTCACACAGGAGGAGTAATCACACCTACAGAGGTGGCTGCCTGCCCTACTCTGTGGGGTTGTTTACATGGCCGCCTGCCACAGTAGGGCAACACATATCTAGTCACAAAGTGGGATAATGCAGGCTCTCACTGAGGGCTCACACAATCACTCGATACAACTCCTGCACATACGTTAGTGGCTCAGACACACATAGGTGAGACCTGTTCCATCAGTCAGTACCACCAGGAGCTGGGGCAACACAAGGCCGGTTCTACTCTTTTCTGGGCACTCAAATGAAGAATTTCTTATTTTGTAGTATTGGAAGCGTCTCACTGATTTTGCCCTCAATCCCATCTTTCATGAAGTTACAGTAAATCACAGAGCGGCAATCCGTTTTTCATTCTCCTCACTGTGCATTCACTCTAAACCTTTTGCCAGCTTTTATTTCCTTTCCACTGGTTTTCGAACGCCTTTAAAGAAGTTCAGCCTCTCTGGCAACAATGCTGTCAGTTAGTTTTTCACAATGTGCATGTGATTATTTCACAGCCATTCACGGCATTCAGTGGTGTTATTGAGGCCAGGTTTTACCCCCCCCCCCTCCCCCCTTGATGCCTCTAATGCCACTTACATGTGGGTATAATAGTTGTAAATTCATTTATTGTATAGAATATTCACTTCTGTACACAATACCTGGAAATAATTAGGACTTATAAAATACATAATTTATATTGTTAAAATCAGCAAAATCAGCTACAGATAGTAGCACGAATGTTAGGAATCCCTGTGAGTTTTAAAACCCCGGTAAATCTTGTGCATACCTGATGAGGACCATAGAGCATTTCTCAACCATCATCTGATGATCTGGACATGTCTCTGATTCCTATCTCTCCATCTCTTGGTGAGCCTCTGCTCCATCATCATGGTTCTTAGCTCCCCTCTCTTTGGTCTATTTTGCAAGCACTTCCATCTCCTTGGAGGCTCTTGTCTTACTCACCCATCAAGTAATTTTGCATTCTCACTCCCTCTACGCTCAGGTAAAGTCTAACAATCCTGTTCCATCTGGCAATCTTGTCAAGTTTCTTTTGCTCGTGCTCTCAGAGACAGCCCACTGGGCAGCACTGAGTGCTGAGCGTCTCCCCCCCCTCCTCCTCCATCTTTCTCCTTCCTCCTTCTCCTTCCTCATCCTCCTCCTCCTCACAGAGGGCTTATGTGGCCTAATATCATGGCTCTGTGCCAAATTGGCAACTATTGATATGCACACGCCTCACCTCTCTGAAATATGCTCCTTGTTGTTTCCGCGATCCCTAGAAAATCAAATGCCAAACTTCTCAACACAACACTCACAAAGCGTCCATACTCTTGGCCCTTCCCCTCTGAACGAGCCCAGCTGCAAAAGCGATTTGCCACAGCTACTTCCCACCATGCTCTTTCTGTTCATACAATGTGTTGGTCTTAACGCCACCCGTACACATGACCCCGACTTCAGCCTGTCACCACTTCCATACGTCTGCCCATCCAGGATTATACAGGCTTGCACCATTCCCAATGTGAAATCATCTCAGTCAACTAACACAATACTGCAACACACTGAGCAAGCAACCACCTTCAATGGCCAATGAGCTGTCACTTGAATAATATGTGCATTCCTTGGGGTTCTGGGGGATATGAGCTAGAGTCTTAGCATGACAGGATAAGCCTTGTTTCCTTCTGAGCTGGATGAATTGAGTTCCATAAATAGAATAATAGAAGCATTTTACAGCAATTGGAAATTACTGAATTGTGGTTTTTAGTGCTATATAAAAATATTGCTATGTCTCTCTGCACACAGCTTCTGCTGTGTGCTAGAGTTAATGTCAACACAACAAGAGAGCAACATACAGAGGTGGGTTTTTGGTCAGCTCCTTTCTTCCATTGCTGGCTTGGGTCAGCTCCCTTTACCCACTGCTTGTTTGGCCAGCCGCCTTCAGCCATTGCTTGTTTGGGTCAGCTCCCTACAACCATTTATTGTTTGTGTCAGCCTCCTTCATCCACTGCCTGTTTGGGTCAGCCCCCTTCCTCCATTGATTGCTTGGGTCATCCCCCTTCATCCATTGCTTGTTCGGGTCAGTCCCCTTCAGCCATTGTTTGTTCGGGTCAGCCATCTCTTGTTTGGGTCAGCCCCATTCATCCATTGCTTGTTTGGATCAGCCCCCTTCATCCGTTGCTTGTTTGGGGCAGCCCCCTTCATCCGTTGCTTGTTTGGGTCAACCCCCTTCATCCGTTGCTTGTTTGGGTCAGCCCCCTTCATCCGTTGCTTGTTTGGGTCAGTCCCCTTCAGCCATTGCTTGTTTGGGTCAGCCCCCTTCATCCATTGCTTGTTCGGGTCAGTCCCCTCCAGCCATTGCTTGTTTGAGTCAGTCCCCTTCAGCCATTGCTTGTTTGGGTCAGCCATTTCTTGTTTGGGTCAGTCCCCTTCGCCCATTGCTTGTTTGGATCAGTCCCCTTCGCCCATTGCTTGTTTGGGTCAGCCCCCTTCAGCCATTGCTTGGTCGGGTCAGCCCCCTTCATCCATTGCTTGTTCGGGTCAGTCCCCTTCAGCCATTGCTTGTTCCGGTCAGCCATTTCTTGTTTGGGTCAGCCCCCTTCAGCCATTTCTTGTTTGGGTCAGTCCCCTTCACCCATTGCTTGTTTGGGTCAGTCCCCTTCGCCCATTGCTTGTTTGGGTCAGTCCCCTTCAGTCATTGCTTGTTTGGGTCAGTCCCCTTCTCCCATTGCTTGTTTGGGTCAGTCCCCTTCAGTCATTGCTTGTTTGGGTCAGTCCCCTTTGCCCATTGCTTGTTTGGGTCAGTCCCCTTCGCCCATTGCTTGTTTGGGTCAGTCCCCTTCAGTCATTGCTTGTTTGGGTCAGTCCCCTTTGCCCATTGCTTGTTTGGGTCAGTCCCCTTTGCCCATTGCTTGTTTGGTCAGTCCCCTTCAGTCATTGCTTGTTTGGGTCAGTCCCCTTCCCCCATTGCTTGTTTGGGTCAGTCCCCTGCAGTCATTGCTTGTTTGGGTCAGTCCCCTTCGCCCATTGCTTGTTTGGGTCAGTCCCCTTCAGCCATTGCTTGTTCGGGTCAGCCATTTCTTGTTTGGGTCAGTCCCCTTCACCCAGTGCTTGTTTGGGTCAGTCCCCTTCAGTCATTGCTTGTGTGGGTCAGTCCCCTTCACCCATTGCTTGTTTGGGTCAGTCCCCTTCGCCCATTGCTTGTTTGGGTCAGTCCCCTTCGCCATTACTTGTTTAGGTCAGTCCCCTTTGTCCGTTGCTAGTTTGGGTCAGCCCCCTTCAGCCATTGCTGGTTTGGGTCTGCCCCCTTCACCACTGTTTGTTCGAGTCAGTCCCCTTAAGCCACTGCTTGTTTGGGTCAGCCCTTTTCAGCCATTGCTTGTTTGGGTCAGCCCCCTTCACTACTGTTTGTTTGGGTCAGCCTCATTCAGCCATTGCTTGTTTGGGTCAGCTCCCTTTAGCCACAGCTTCTTTGGGTCAGCCCCTTCCATCCATTGCTTGCTTGGGTCAGCCCCTTTCATCTACTGCTTGTGTGGGTCAGCCCCCTAAGCAACTGCTTGTTTTGGTCAACCCCCTTCAGCCATTGCTTGTTTAGGTCAGTCCCCTTCAGCCATTGACTGTTTGGCCAACCCCCTTTATCCATTTCTTGTTCGGGTCAGCCCCCTTCAGCCCTTGGCCTACATCAGGTAGATGTGGACTGCTGCACAGTGTGGAAGTAGTAACTCTGCGCATGTTTGGGAAGGGAACAGTGCAGGGATACAGCAGTACTGTGCAGTATGTGTGTAGGTAGCACATGTACTGAGTCTTTTTACCTGTATGGAATACATGACACAAGACATGGAGTGCTGTGCAGTGCGTGTTCTGGGTGTATGTGTGCTTGCATTAAGAATAGAACATGAAGGGTGATGTTTTGTGCAGCGCACTAATGGTAAGTGTGTGTGCTTGCAGTGTGTGTTTGTAAATAGCACACCTTGGTCCAATATAAAAAAGTGGATGTATGTCGTTACAACGCATACTTTTACAACGCATGCACTTACAACGCATTTTTTACAACGCAACATCCACTACAACGCATTCCATTACATCGCATGACACTACAACGCATTTTTAAAAACTACCTTTACAACACATTCCATTACATCGCATACTACCTTTACAACGTATACCATTACAACGCATAATATTACATTGCATTTAAAATAAGTGTTGGATAGTATAGGGGTAAAAATTATTAATCTTACTCCAGGGGGTGCAACAGTAGGGTAAGTGTTGGATAGTATGGGGGTAAAAATTACTATTCTAACTCCAGGGGGTGCAACAGTAGGGTAAGTGTTGGATAGTATGGGGGTAAAAATTACTATTCTAACTCCAGGGGGTGCAACAGTAGGGTAAGTGTTGGATAGTATAGGGGTAAAAATTACTATTCTAACTCCAGGGGGTGCAACAGTAGGGTAAGTGTTGGATAGTATAGGGGTAAAAATTACTATTCTAACTCCAGGGGGTGCAACAGTAGGGTAAGTGTTGGATAGTATAGGGGTAAAAATTACTATTCTAACTCCAGGGGGTGCAACAGTAGGGTAAGTGTTGGATAGTATAGGGGTAAAAATTACTATTCTAACTCCAGGGGGTGCAACAGTAGGGTAAGTGTTGGATAGTATGGGGGTAAAAATTACTATTCTAACTCCAGGGGGTGCAACAGTAGGGTAAGTGTTGGATAGTGTAGGGGTTTTAATGTAACATTATGCGTTGTAATGGTATGCGTTGTAAAGGTAGTATGCGATGTAATGGAATGCGTTGTAAAGGTAGTTTTTAAAAATGCGTTGTAGTGTCATGCGATGTAATGGAATGCGTTGTAGTGGATGTTGCGTGGTAAAATTTGCGTTGTAAGTGTAGTGCGTTGTAATAGTTGCGTTGTAAAGGTTGTTCCCCTAAAAAAGCATCAGTGCTGAACTGTGCATACAGACTGAGTGTGTGTGTTGAATTTATGTGTACATGTAAGGGTACAATGCATGGAGGTAAGTGTGCTGTGAACGTACACTTAGTAAGTTTGTCTCCAATGGTACATTACATGGAGGACCCTGGTTTCCATTTTGGGAAGCTCAGGCCTGCCTGGTGAAGATATGAGGAGAGGAATCCCCCAGACAGGTTTGTGTATTGCTGCATTCTTGTGAACTGTGTGGGACACACTGATTAGAAAAATACTTTTTGTTTTATTTGATAAGTGTTTCATCACAAAGAAGGGGTCAGGACAAATCTCAGGAAGGGTGATTAGTCTGATAAGGGAATGATAAAGAGGAGGACTGGGGGTGCTGGGATTAACATTTTGATGCACATATCACTGTGCCTGACATTCAGGTGTAAACTCTGGTCACTCCCATGAATGATGTTGTAGATCAATAAGCTTTGGAGTCTTGCCTACTGTGATGGTCTTTCATGAGAAAAGGAGAAGTGTCCACTTCAAAAGAGGCAGAGTCCCAACATAAAACTTCAATGACTCAGACCCTCAGACATAGAGGTTGAGACCCCAACATTTTTCCTCTGCCAAGCAGCCAGACTGGCTGTGTGAGAAGTGGATGTTCTGCCAGACTTCTGCTGTGATCAGACTGGGGGCAAAGGCCTGTTAGTCTCCCTTCTGGGTTAGGGGTCATTATCTAGGACACCAGGACCACCTGCCCTGGAGCCTGAAGCACAAATGCCTGCCTACTTGCCAAGACCTGTGTGGAAGAGGAGAGCACTGGGGAGAGCGAGGTCCAGTGGTGAGCCTTGTGAGAGGATTCCCTGAGCAAGGTGTGAGGTTGTGCATCGATCGGTTCGTTGCCCGTGTACCATGTTGACTCTATGACCCCCATATACCAGGAGAGGGCTGCGGGAGACTGAGCTGAGAGTGAAGCCCCATGCGGCCATGGGTTAGCCCTTATCGCTGTGCTGTGGTGTCCCCATATGTCAGAGGGGACCACTGCTAAAGTTACCACTGCTGGATCTCTGGGACCTGCGACCATCTCATCCAGGGTATGTACATCAGGAAATTTGGCGTCTGTGTTGTCCAAGTACTGCGGCAACCCCATATGACAGGTGGGGTTGCTGGTATCAATGTGCCAAAGGATTCGGGTTGTTCATTTGCTCGCTTTGAGGGCAACCGCTGCTCCACCGAAGTCCTCCATGCGGCAGTTGAGCCATGGGGGACTAGCTGCTGACAGGGCTGTGGCACAGTAAATACTTATGACTAAAATCCTGAAGAGTCAATAAAGAGCTCTTGAGTTCAACCTAATGGTGTGCATTCCCTGGTTGTGGCCACCGGTGAATGGGGAATAACCCTGAACAAGTTACATGAAGGAGGGTGTGACAGGGATTTGCCAGACAACTACTAGAGCCCCGACCTCACGGGTGATTGTGTTGTTGCTCCTGAATGCTGTATGCCTCTGCTCGTGTAGTGTTAGAAATAAAATACTACTTCTGTTTGTATAGAAGCAAGTATTTGACTGGACATTGATTTATAGTTCGTACTGCGTGACCTTTGATTTATAAGCTGTATTCACTGACCTGTATCTCCACTCCCTCCTGAGGGAGCATTGACTGCTCATCTACAGGTAACACTGAGAGTTAAGTGCTGAAGGGGTACTTGGCCCAGTTCGGATCCATAGTAGGTCAGACCCAGGATATCAGGAAAGGGGTTCAGATAATGAGCTTTTTCTTGGGTCTTTGTTGTGTTTTGTTTGCGTCCTGTACTGGTGTACTCTTTGAACATTTATTGTTGTCTTACTTGAAACTTCTCCCATTTTATCTTTTTGCATCTTTCTACAATCTTTATTAGAGGTTTCTCCATCGCTTCTGTTTAATTTTCTCCTGTGTCGTCTTTGAGTTGCTGCAGTTTCTTCTTTGAGCTCCCATATAAGCCTCCATTGAAGTTAACTCATGTGCTGTCTTGTTGCTGTTTCTTGTATCTTCTTTAACTTTGTCCTATTTCTCCTCTCATATACTAAGTCTGCCTTTTTAAACTTTATCCATCTCTGTGATTGTTTTAATATAATTTATTTGATCATTTTCTTACACCTTTTTTGAGTTCACTTTGCTGAGCTGTTGCATGTGTGTTATTTTAGCCTTCTCCTGTCTCGTTTTCTTTAGCCTTGAATTTTCTTCGAACTTCTGCCCTGGGATTTCTTTGTTGGGAGAAAGCATTGAGAGACTGAAAGTCACTGGAAGTGTTTTAATGTGTTTTGCATGTGAATTGTGTTTATGTGCATTGGTGCCATGTGTCGGGTTTTATGTATTGCATATGTTATTTTTGAGTTGCCTTTATTTTTGTGGGCTGTAGTTAGACAAATCATCACTTACCTCATATTTAAAATTATGGCCATTTATGAACGTCAATTTTTATTTGGCACCAAGGGCCATATTCTTAATGATAATTTCAAATGTAGATTTACTGACATGTAAATTTGCTCTTGCACCTAGGTATAAATCTACACTTTTTTGCTATTCCCCATTTTCAAGTATATAGTTATATGTCGCCACCCTTTGAAACTAGGGGCTGGTTAGATTTAGGAGTACATTTACAAGTGTAAAGCTACCACTAGTAACTTTCCACACTTATGGGGAGATCTCCGCCACTAGGTCAGAGGTATACTTATGGAAAATATAGGGGAAATGAATAAAATGTATTAATATTATTTTCAATATATAACACATATTTTAATGTAAAACAAAATTGTAAATCAATGTAAATTCAATATTAATAACCTAGAACTAACATAATAACATTTTATAGCACAATAACTCATCAAAGTAAATCTTTAAATACCTAATTAACTAAAATATCTTAATTTGTTTTAAAGATAATAAAAATGCAAAATTCCAGAAATTTTATTTAATTTAACACAAGGGTCTTATAGTACCTGTGAGTGGCCAAGTGCAGTACAAGACTTACTCCAAGGCTAGGCTGGAGTACATTTATGACCTTGTGGTCTTGTGGGTTGCAGTAACTTTAGAAGTGCAGCTGATGAATAATAATGATATTGCTCCTTATTTGTATATCCCTCTCTTAACCCCTCCTTACCCCTCTCCAAAACCACTCCTTACTCCTCCCTAAAATCCTCCTTTGTTGTATTAAGTACTCACCATTTTCCAGCCACTCCCCCTGGTCACTGCCACATTTACTACAAAAACGCATATTTATGTGTGCAGAGATCCCCACATAAGCACACAGGCGCCAATTACGAGTTAGGCAGACTTAGGTGTGAAGATGCTGAGTGCCTAAAGCTAAGGATTCCAGCCAATAACCCTGCACCTGAATCAGTCTGTTATGAGTTAATCTCATGGAAGGGAAAACAAGCATGCAGACATGTTTTTCAGGCTGAAATATAGCATGGTATTGCCTTTACCATGTGGGTTAATGCTCAGATTTACCACCTGCTTTGATGAGATGAACAGCATGAGCTGGGGCCAGTGTGGAGAAGAGGGTGAAGTTGGGGAGTGGGAAGAATGGCACTGGAGGATGTGGCCTGGTAGAGGGGGACATAACATGCTTCTCCATTGCATAAGAGGGGTTCAGGTAGGGGCTGGTCTGCTCTAAAGCTCTAAAGTGATTTTATGGTCTAGATATTCTGACAGGTAGAATTGGGTCTTGTGCTAGCCCACTCAGGGGCATATTTACAATAAAGTGGCAAACGTGTTATTAAGCCAAGAAGTCTAACGACACGATTTGTCACTTTAGAAATGCAGGGCTGCACCATATTTAGTAGAATATGTTGCAGCCATGTGTTTCCCAGTGCGATGGCATTAACTTTAGCTACCTAGCGCCAACGCATGTACCCTTGCACCATAGTGCAAGGAGGCCTATGTTGAGGGGGAAGATTGCCTCTTTCCCCTCAACAGGTCCCCCCGTCCTGCACATAAGCAATCTTTAAATGCCGTTTTGTAACTTCTGCATGTGCTGCTTAATGCAGCACACGTAGAAGTTGAAAACCGCATTTTTTGAAATGGTTGTTTATTTGAAGGAAGGGGGATCTTCCTGCACATATCCAATCATAGGCAATTTGTTGTTTATATGTATGCTGCACAAGGAAGCACACATGGAAACAGCAAAAACGAGGAGAAATAAAGCATTTCTCCTCGTTTCGCCTGTTTAAGACCAGGTTTTCCCTTGTCTTAATGTTGGTGCTGCCTCCTATTTACGCTGCCCTTGTAAATAGGGGGCAGCCTCAAAATCAATGAGAGTTGCGGTGGAACGCCCATTGCAACACCCATTGCCCTCTCTTTTCATGCTAAATACAGCGTGAAAGGGGGCCTTATTTACAAGGCAGCGTTAAGCTGCGTTAGGTGGCTTAACGCTGCCTTGTAAATTAGGTGAGGCCCTATTGCCACTGAGAGTGACGTTGTGGTGGCGATAGGGACTTGTATATATGCTCCTCAGTTTGGGAACACCCAGTGACTTAATATGGACGGGGGGAGCTCTCTCTGACCCTGCGATAACCTCCTATTCAACTTGGGACCATTGTCGTTTTCTGCACATTAGGAGGAAGGGTAATCTGGCTTCTGCCACTGCTTAAAAACCATGATGTCACAAAGGAGTGTTAATTGTTTCGAAGAATTTTGATAAGAATTGAATTGTTTGTAAAGCAGAAACAAATAGAAAGGGCCATGATATTTGTGAACTGTGCTCTGGAGAATTGTGAGGATCCTCATAGCGCTCTGTGGTCGGCAATCAAATTGGCCTTCATTGTATCTCTGAAATGGGATCATTTTTAATTCTTGTACATATTAGGTACTTTTTATACTCTTTCGAAGGTCTTTTCTGAAATGGAAAGATTGCTTGCTTCAAGGAGTGAGTTGAGTGACTGAGTTATTGACAGCGTCAGATCAGGATGTAGTCATGAAAGATTGAATCGCTCAGTGGTAAGCATTAGACTATCTCCTGGAGCAGGAGCATTTGTAGTACTTTACAGCACAGGGATCCTTCCCAGTTTTTTAGGTTGCACTGATGGACTTTCTAGACGATTGGATCCAGTTAGACGGTTTGACCGCCCACTCCCATGTTGATTTTGGGACTTTAGTCAACTTTTGGTTGTCTGAGTAAACATTCAATAAATGATGACGGGTGTTTACAGAGACTATCTGGTAGATAACATGGTCACTGGCCGAAGGGATTTTGCCCTGCGATGAGGCCATCTTGTATTTGGATTCTGACTTAAGGCAGTGGGGCCGCTTATCCACTACTTGGTTCAGGAAGGTCAGATTTAGAGAATATTTGGTTGCATATGTTGATGGTATGGCCTTGGCACAATCTATGCCCAATACTGAGTCCAACAGCACTAGACAGATGTGTTTCTGCAAACAGAAGGCGGCTTGCAACAACGTACAAACAGGTGGAGCACTGATGGAGCCCAGTGGAGATACGTCTAATGGCAGAGTGATGTGGGTGTCAGCTCCACACACAGCACAACTGGGAGTTCACTGGAACACTAGCCTTGTAGCTTTCTAAGGACACTTCAGATCTCCTTCTGTTGTGCGACCGGCACGAGCCGTCTGCTGATAGTTACCAGTGACTGTTCTGGCAGCCCCCTTGAACCAAGTCACACAGGTTCTGCACCTGCTGTGATTTTAATTAATTTTATTAAGCACCCATTAACCAACATAGGCATATTGGTACATAGGAGAAAGCATTAAACTTGTAAGGATGTAATACCAAGAGATAGGAAGAAACCAGCAGAAAAGTTGAGTTTCTAAGGAATTTCTGAAGGAAAGATTTGAGTGTTCTTAATTTGTAAAGGGGAGTTAATGCAGAGTTGAGGACCACGCAAAGGCTGCCCATCCAAGAATGTTTAAAATGGGCATTCGAGTGTAGGATCTGCTGGTTGGAGTGCATGGTTTTTGGAAGGGTGCAGTGGTAGAATCATGCAGGATGTGATTTCTCAGTTTCACAGAAAATTCTGTCCTTTATGACAATCTACAGCTCAATCAGTAGCCATTGGAGTTTAGCTGAGGCTTAATATTAATAGCATATTTGAATGTACGCAACTTCTTACATTCCGTACTGTGAGGTTCGGTGTCCTCTGAAGCTTCACTAAGGAGGCCTCGAAGAGGCCCAGAAAAGCTTTGCTACAATAGTGAACTCTTAATAAATCACATGCTGAAACTACCTGAACATAAAGGTGATGTGGGAGGTATGCAACAATTCTCCTCAAGAGTGTTAAAGATTAGAAGCATGCTGAGGAAACAGTGTTAATCTGAGGTTTGAGGGAGAGATCTTGATCCCGCATAACTCCTAGAGACTTTACGGTCTTTAACGGGGAGCAAACTTCTCTCATAGTCACAGGCCAGAGTGTATTTTGCATTTGCTCAATGTTGTTGCCCACTAACAAGCCCTCGGTTTTATTAAAGATGTTTTACAAAAGCCAAGTCCGAACTTCATGCAGACTTGTAGTTAGCCTGACTGCAGAGTTGGGTGCATGACTGCCCCTCTGTTCTTGGGTCCTCTCGTCTAATTGGCTCCCTTACACCATTTCCCTGTCCTGTATCCCTATTGCGTGCTTGTTGGCCCCGATAAATTGCTTTGCATCCCCCCGGTCAATATAGTACAGTTGTGTGTTGTTTGAACAGCTTTGTATGTTTGCGTTATGTGTCCTTGCCTTTGTTATTCATAATGACGACACTTATCCTCGGATATAACTGGCACTACTGCAGGAGAAACACCTAGTGGGTAATGAAGGCCAGCTTGTAGGATTCATGAGAGGCACTTGGGGACAGAGATGTATTCACGTAGATCACTCTAGTTCCAGGATTCCAAGAAATGTCTATTCCTCAAAGGCAGTTATGTTATGGCTACGGTTCAGTGGAGAGTTCACCAGGTGACAGAACTGTGGTGTATGTGCCACACCCACCTTACATGGGGAATCTGTGAACGTGATTGGTTGCATCATGACTGAAGTGTCAGACTCAATCCCGATTATTGGAGGTGACTTTAACAATGTCATAATTAAGGCTGAATTGAGGGTTGGGGCTTCTACTTCTGGGTGGTTTTTGGTCTGATTGGCAAAGAGCAACTCTGGAAAATGTTGACTGCCTGGAGCATGTCTTCAGGATATATTTCAGTTCCTTGTGTGCTGCATATTTGAGCACAGGTGGATGTGGGCCCACAGACCAACTCTTCAAATGATTCAAGTGCACAATGGCTTGTCAGGGTTGTGTACTGGCCCCTGCCCTATCCGCAGACAGACTTACCGATTATCTTAGTAAATCAGTCTGCCAAGAAAGCAGGTGGCCCTGCTAGAATACTGCATTAATAATCACGTCACAGTAACATTTTGGGAAGAAATAATGGATATATTCCTGGCAGTTTAGAGGAAATCTGATGGAGAGCGAACATGCATATAAATATAATGGCTTAAAATGTTCTGCTTCCTTAATCTAGGCAGTGAATTTAGATGAGGGATTTGTCCAGTCTATGATAACCTTGGGCGATTTAGCAAGGTTTAGTCCCAAATATGGGGACTATATACTGAGTCCATTTTATTAGCTTTTAAAGGTAAAGTACCACCCCATGTTCAGTATGGTGCAGAACTACTGGCTTGTGACCATAGACTCTCCTGGAAGTCATCAAGAGAATCCCTTTGAAACATCTTCCACCCAATTTGGTGACTGAAGAGTCAAGCATGGGACTGGGCTCATATCAGGTCATGATCTGGAACGGGCAATGCGAGTTAGATTTATATACTCTTTGGATTCTAGCATTCAAAATAAAATCTCCATCCTATGTTTGAGGGAGATATTAAAGAATGAGACCATGGGCCAGGTCAGTTTGAAGGCACAAAGACCTGCATTATGATTTTTGTTATATTCAGCAGTGGGATGTTTTTTGCTCCCATGCAAGCATCGAAGTGTTCAGCCATGAAATTTTGGTGGTGGTACACCTTCTTGCATGCACTGGTGACACGCTATCCTACATGCGCTGGTGGCACACTATCCTACATGCGCTGGTGGCACACCTTCCTACACATGCTGGTGGTACACCTTCTTGGATGCACTGGTGGCACATCTTTCTTAATATTACTCATGATATATGTGTGATGCAAAGAAGACGCAGAGGTAAGTGAAAGAAAGAGTCAATATTTGATAAGGAGTAATAAAGTGAGACTGTGAGTAAGTCTTTGACACACTTGACCCCCTGCGCCCAATACTGTAATGAGCATTGTCCTAGAATCAGAATACCGCAATCACCAGAATATGTGGACATAGGGCGGTTGATTCCAGCACCCACTATTAAGGTTACCTCTGGTTGCCTTGTCTGGGCATCTCAGATTAAACCTTTGAAGAACTTAATCAATACCATGTTTATGAGTGAGTGGGTGATGATGAAGGACCGAGGAAGGTAGAGGGAAGAATGGCCCTAAAGGAGCCCATGTGAGTGTGATGGTACTAGTGAGAACAGAGCCTGACACGACCCTTGACCTCTGTATTCTTCCCTTTCAGGCACTATGCAGTACTGATCCCGGCAGAGATCCACTTTCCGCACACAGAACGGGCCTGCGTCCATCTCACCGGCCTCAATGGGACTGCACATGTGACAGTCAAACTTTACCTGCAGGAGGTTAACCTTACCCTCCTGGAAGAAAATGTTGAACCCTCCACATACTTCAAATGTGTCTCTTTCCAGGTACAGTATCCAGGGTTTGTGGGTGGGAGGGGGCTGGAGGAACCATCAGTTGATGGTTGGCAGTGCCCAGGTCATAGAGGTTAAAAGCCGACACAGCAATAGTACTGAATCCCCAGCTAGATGCCTAGAATTGCAAGGTTCATGGTAAAGGTTAACGACTGAACGTACATGAAGGTGTATCACCACCTCACCCACAAGTGATAGATACTTCATAGTAAATACCCAAAGACAGTACTTAATTTGATCCTGTGGTTTACAGTGCTCAGCACCGGCACTTATTTGTCAACACTGGCACTTATGACAGTCTGCCACAGTGTGGAGCTGTTTGCCTAATTTAGATATGAGCACAGCGACAGTTCTTTCTTAATTCAACATGCATTAAAAAGACTAATGCCTGCACCCAAGCCATTCTTATAGCTGATGAGGCTTGGAAAATTCTGAATTGTCACACTTACAGGAGTGTGATGGTTTGTAGCTGTGTTGGTATTGGCATTGACTGCACTAGCAGGAGCAATGTGTAGCCTCCTGACAAGGGCCCTGGCACTTACATTTTTACAAATTAAGCACTGTCTAAAGGCATCCTCATAGATTGTTCTGGTGAAACATTTAGGTACCTTTCGGTCTTTATGTCCATATTAAACACATTACACCTCTTTTTCATCTTCAAACTACTTTTTAGAGGTGCTCATTTTCTTTTCTACTTTAGCTCTGGATGAGTTTAAACATTAGCTTCTCAGATTTAAGCCTATACTTAGCTCCAGAATGATGCTGGTCTCCATGGGCCTGGGTGTGTGCTGTTTAGGGGCCTTTACATCTGTCTGTAGTCACAGAATTTGCAGAAGCCGCAGAGGCACTAGGCTGATCCAACGGGTCCAAGAGGTGCTCACACTATGCCACAGGTTCAAAATTTCTTAGAAGCTTGCGTATTCGTGCAATAATATGTTAAACTAAATATGTACTAACTTGTCTCACAACAGTACATATACAGTGACCAAAACAATTACAAACAAGCATTTGCAATGCAATAGGTCTCGCATTTATAGGAGTTTGAGCTATTGGCATTGTAAATGACATTGCCTTGTATTTAAGTTTGGTTTTTTTAAAACATAAATAAAAGGCACTGTAATTTATAATGCCAATAGCTCAAACTCGTATAACTGCGAGACCTATTGCATTGCAAATGCTTGTTAAAGAAGTAATGTTTGGCACGGATCCCAAAATCATCTAACAGGAAGGTATGTAAGATGTCTGAACGCCTCAGCAGTTCCACCCATGATGTAGTGCGCTGTGCACAGCAGCTCTCAGTGCCATCTCTCCCACATCTGAAAGCCATTAAGGCAAGCAGCAACACTTCCGCCTCCCCTAGTTCCTGCCTGGCTTCACCGAGCGAAGTAAGTAGTTTCACTTCTTGTGTTTTCTGAAACATTTTGAGATGTCTAGAAGGGATAACGAACCCCGTGATGTTAGTTCCGCAGTGACACCAGGCACTGCTCCGGGAGTGAATCAAAACACGTGAAGCTGCGACTCCCTGCAGACCGTGCCTCGAGCACCGGCGTGTGCACTCCTGTCTGATGAGAGGCGGCTCGGGCTTGAAATGTCCCGAGCCAGCCTCCGTTAGGAATCGGATGTTCGCGTGCCTGCAGTGGGCTGGCATTCCGCTGAACAGTTTCACGAAGAGACCTCTTCAGATCCTCTGAGTGTGTGTTTTAGGTTTCCTTAACGCTCACTGAGACCTCTGCCGAGGGAGAGACTCGTGCGTGCGTATCTGCCGTGTACTGTTTAAAGAATGAACAGCTCACTTGCAGCCTCCAGCATAAAGTTTGCATTAGTGGCTTCGAGTGAGAGTGAGGAAAGGAAAAGAAAAGATTCTTCTAAATCTAGAACTGGAAGAGGAGGTTTGTGTTCAGCGTACAAGCGAGAGAGTGCTTTCCTGCAATAAAGCGTTTTGCTTCTGAAGTTGCCTGGTTAGGATGTCTCCGAGTGTGATTGGCTCACCGTGGGAACATGACTATCGATTTTCTGGCATTCATGGAGGGAGGAAGGGAGGCGGCCGTGCGGCCGCGAATGTGAAAGTTATCGCGATCAAACATCAAAGCGGCCGCGAAAGTGAAATAAAACGAGTGCTTTCAGGCTGCCAAATGGTGCGCGCGCCCGCGCACATGCACTGTAGTTGGCGGCCTGAAATGCACTCGTTTCCACTTCCAAAAGTCGCTTACTATAAGTCTCGCCAGAGCAGCGCTAAAGCGCTGTCTCAGGCGAGACCTAAAAACCGCTGTATCACTGGTAGCCATTAGTTACTTATACCCCTGAGCTGAGTTTATATAAATAAAGGTGCTTTTATTATTTAGCATGAGTCCTTCAGTCTTCAAAAATGCTCACCATTGGCAAATTGCAGCAAAGATTCCAAGAGGATACCACACCCAAGACATTCTCATCAGAATATGTTTTTCATGTTTCACGGCATATGCCCCTGTCAGCCTTTCCTATTTCTAGTCCATATAGAGGGAGGAATTCCTCAGAATGCATGCCTTCAGTTTACCCATACATGGTACATTCTCCAAGGTTCTTAAAGTATGCACTGAGCAGTATATACTCCTTTACTCACACTCACTCATTCCAGAAAGATCAGTAGTATCTTCTCTCTCTGAATCTGCATATGGGCCTGTTGGACTTGGCCCTTTTTCCAGAAATTTTTCGCTTTTCTGGGAAAATAAATGTGTAAATGGAAAGACTGAATGTGTGCAGACTGAGTTTCCCCATTTTAAAAATGTAATTTAAGATGGATGCCAAAGCTGTGTGGTTGCGCCGTTTGACTGAGCTAGGTTGACAGTCTAGGCGTTATTTCCCAGCAGCCCCAGCTTTTGGAGGGAAGCCTGGCACCCAGGGTGCTCTACCCCTCCCCCTAGGCCAGTTAGAGCCAGTTTCCCCAGATGCTTCTAGAAGCTTCTGGCACTGTCTGGAAGGTGGGGGTGAGGGGCGTAGAAAGGGCGGAGCTGGGCTGCCATGCAGTCAGTCAGAGGGTGGACCTGGGAGAGAGGGGACCTGCTGCCAGGGGTTACCGCCACATAGGCCTGTGTGCTGGGCCCTGAGCCTACCTACCCCCCCCCCTACTGTCCACAGGGCGAGGGAAAGATATAGTTGGGGCAACGCAAACCTGGAGAAGCCCTCGCAGGAGTTTTAGGCGGTAGGATCAGTCAGGGACCTATGCCTCTGAAGGTGACAGGGTTTAGGCACTGCCCTTTAAGTGAGTGAGGGATCCTGAACTACCCACTGATCTGGCCCGGCGAGATGAGAATCCAGGGACGACAGGCAGAGACTGAGTAGTCCGCCTGCAGCCACCAACGCAACTTCCCCCCCCTCAAGAAACCCTCAATCAAGGGGCAGGGACCAGAGAACGCTATCTACAAGCTCCCTGGAAGGAGAGCGCTAGTTACAAGCCCCTGGAAGGAGAGCGCTAGTTACAAGCCCCTGGAAGGAGAGCGCTATTTACAAGCCCCCTGGAAGGAGAGCGCTAGGTTTGGGTGAGCGCTATCTGGGAAGTAACTGTGCACTGCCCCTAAAGCTGGTGGGACTGCCTAGCGCCTGCAAAACGCTACACCTCGTGGCCCAAAGGAGGTGAGGAGTGTGTGGCCAGGCAGAGCTGGGCGCTGAAAGACATATCGGGAGCCTACCCCGTGTGCCAGCCTACTTAGGAGTCCAGCGGGAGCCCACCCCGCGTGTGTGCCACCTTTAAAGATTTGAACTTATAGCGGGAGCCTACCCCGCATTTTTGCCACCCTCATCGCGGGAGCCCACCCCGCACTTTGCCGCCGCCGAAATCACCGCCGCGGCCCCCGAGGCCCAGGGAGAGCCGCCGCGGCTTCAGCGAAGGCCGTGCTAGGCCTGAGGCACGCAAGCAGGCGTTGCCCGGCAACCGGGGCGCCGGCCGTGTCAGTGGCCGCGCCCCCGGGAAGCTGCGACGGGATTGGCTGTCGGGCTCAGGCCTGAGAAGAAGGCCGGAGGACGCCGGACGAAGAAGCCCGGGGAGAGCGGGAGCCTACCCCGTCTCCCCCCCTGGCGAGGAAGTGCCCCAGTAACGTTGGGGGCTCCCCGTGAGGAGAGGAGAGCCCCGCGGAAGAAGTCCTGGGTCCCAGGAGGGGGCCCGGGCGAAGTCTGAAGACGCGCTGCTGTGGTCGGGGGCTCCCCGGGACTGAGGAGAGCCCCGCATGCCGCGCCTACAGCAACAGAAGTCCGGAGCCGGCCCCAGGAGCTGGTGAGTGGGGCCTGGGGTTTTGCTCGGTGGGGGGGTGTCGGGGCACATTGCCGGTGCCCGCCCCTAGTGCCCGGACTGGTCGCCCCCGCTGCCCCGTCTGACAGAGGGCAGCGGCAACGAGGCCCAGGAGTTGGAGGAGGGGGGGGCCACGGGGTACATTGCCGGTGCCCGCCCCTGGTGCCAGGAGCCTGCACAGCTGCCCCACCTGTCAGCGGGCAGCTGCAACGAGCAGGCCTCAGAGCCTGGGAGCCCCTTACAGGAGCAAAGGCTCCCCTTCACAGCACAGCCATAGACAGGGCATTTCTAGAAGCGGGGGATTGAGGGGGCGACGGGGCACATTGTCGGTGCCCGCCCCCCCCTTGCACCAGTGGGACTCTGTCCAACGGCGGGACACGGGAAGAAGGGACCCGGGGGAATATTCCCCCCAAGGAAGGCTCCAAGCCAGAGCCAGAGGTAGCGCTTGGATCCCTGAAATGGGGAAGCGCTGTAAGGACTTGCTACGTTTAATGTGCCAAGAGCTTGCGATGATTAAGGCTCCAGTGAGCGGCTAGGTAGTGCTTCAAGGACCAGCCCTGGGGAATGTGCCTATGCTAGAGTGCCCTGTTTGAAGCGCTAATAGATTGATAGGCGTAGCCCTATGTTTAGATGCCTGATTTAAAGTGCTAGTCATTTGTTCTGTGCAGCGCTAGTTTCAGAGGCCAGGGTTTGATGTATTGGTGCACTGCCTACCCTAATTTCCTGCCTAAGGGGATGCCCAGGACGGTCAGGTATATTGTGATGCTGTGAGGTTTCCTTTACAGGTGTGCCGGCCTAATGTTCAACGTCATGCCCTGATGTATTTTATTGCAGGTTGCAGCTAATGGACTTACGTTTAGTATCTGCTAAATCGCAATGATTCCGGCAGGGGCCCGATTGGCCCTGCCCTGTATATAATTCCCCCCTGTAAATGTGACCCAGCGCCAGTTGGCGCAGTGTAGAGATTACCTGACACCTTGTGGTTTTGGACAATACAATAGTTCTTTTACCTAAACTGGTGTAGTGTCTCTTTTTGTAGTGTGCCTTGTGTGTCGCCTGTGTGTACTGCGTGGATGCTTTGCACATTTCCTCCGGAGTTTGGCCCGCCCGCTCTGCACCACGCTACCCGTTTCCAACATTGGTGGCAGCGGTGGGATAGGACTTGTGTTTGCGCAGTACCGCAGCGACCACGGGTTGCACTGCAAACTGAGGATTGAAGTAATCTCAGGTTTTGGTGAATTATTGGTTTTCCTGATTGTGATTTCCTCCTGGAAGTGTGATTTTAAATTGTGTCCCCTTGTTGCACTGTGGGTGGTGTGTCCCGGGGGTACCGTGCCAGGATGGGGTTGACCTACGAGGAGGTTTGCCTGATGGAGTACACGGAGCAGGAAGTAGTGGATTTCTGCAGGGAGAGAGGGATACCCCCAGTAGGCAACACACGCAGGAAGCTCTTTCTCTATGAGGCCCTCAAGAGGGGGGAACCCTTAGCGATTGGTGGGCACCTGTCAGATTACCCCTCCGCATATTTAAAGGGTGGATTTAGTGGAGACCCGGAGGAGGACCTCCAGTGTAGGGAGGACTCTGAGAGTGAGGGGGCCCAGTCCATAACCCAGGAGGGGGGTGACACTGACGAGGAGGAGGAAGATGACCGGGGGGAGACGCCAGTAGCGAGTAAGGACACCAGAGTTAGGGAGTCCCGCGCTGGGTCCAGTCCCGGGGGCACTGCCCCGTCCCTTTCCCTGTCCCCAGAAGAGTGGGTAGATAGGAGGGAAGAGAGGGAGCATCAGCTGGCGCTGGGAAGGCTCAAGGTGGAGCTAGCGCGGCTGAGTGTGCAGGAGAAGAGGCTAGAGACGGAGAAGGTCCTAGCGCAGGAGAGGATGGCGGAGGCAGAGAGGGCCTTTGCCAGGGAGAGACCAGCTCGGGCGGGTAGGTTGTCCCCTGAGAGTGGTTTTTGTGGTCTGGATTCACCAGTAAGGGTGGGATCCAGTGGTGGCAGCGAGAGTGGATCCAATGTAGGGTGTCCCACTCCCAGAGCCCAGGAGACGGTGCCTGATTCCCAGGAAGAGGGGGACAGGTTAGAGTTCAGGGGCAGGGGAAAACTGTCCCACCAGTCCTGGGGGGAGTTTGCGGAGGTGTGTGGGACGGCATTGGAGGATTGGGTGGTGAGGAGTGCAGTGAATGAGTGGGAAGGGCTGTGCCAGGTACTCATCCGGGAGCACATGCTCAGAAATTGTTCCCCCAGGTTGCGTCACCACCTAGTACAGTGTGGGTTCTCCGACCCCAGGGAGCTTGCACAGGAGGCAGACCTCTGGGTGAGGGCCAGGGTGTCTGAGGAGGCATTGGGGAGTGACCCTGAAGAGGGTGGTGCAGGGATCTTCCAACCCAGCGAGGTGGGAGAGGTGGCAAATAGCCCAGCTAGGTCCCTGGGAAGAGAGAGGGTTGTAGGGCCTCACGACCTATCCATAGGAAGGAGTGAGATGGGGAGGTGTCCCGAGGTGCCCCAACCGCAGTCTCAGGGCCTGGAGAGTTCCGTAAGGGAGCCCCAGGTTGGGAGCCTAGGCTGTCCTGATGTGCCGCCCGGTGAGGGGGAGCCCCTAGTGTCAGGAGGACCCGGGGCATCTGTAAACAGAGCTCCTGAGGTCCTGGGGTTGGCCCAGTTGCAGGGTTTAGATCTTGGGCTGGGATGCCAGGTTCAGGGGTTGCCTGACCTGGCGGGTGGGACATCTGTTAACAGTGTCCCCCCAGAATTGACTTCCAGGGGTACTTCTCTAGGTGGGAGGGTGCGGAACTTTGGAAGGGGGTGCAGAGGGAGGAAGGTCTCACCTCGGGCACCGGCTCAGCCACAGGGCTTAGATCCTGGGTTGGGAGGCCAGGGATGGGTACTGCCTGACCTGGCGGGTGGGACATCTGTTAGCAGTGTCCCCCCAGAATTGTCTTCCAGGGGGCTACTCCCGTTGGGAGGGTGCGGAACTCTGGGAGGGGGTGCAGGGGGAGGGAGGTCTCACCCCTGGCACCGGTGCAGCCTAAGGGTTTAGACCCTAGGCTGGGGAACCAGTTGAAGGGTCAAGGCCCTGGACTGGGGAGAGAGTGGCGGCCTGAGGGTGCCTCGCATGGGAGTAGGGTGAGGAACCCCAGAAGGAGAGGTAGGGGGAGGAGAGCCTCGCCCCTGATGGCTGGTCAGCCTGAGGGTGCGGACCCCAGGAGTGAGTACCAGTGGCAGTTCGGAACTGCAAGAAGGAGGAGGAGGAGAGTGGTCAACGGGTACTACGAGCCTGGGGTTACTGCCCCCCACTCTGTGAGACCGCAAGGGCCAGAGACATCTGGGTGGCCTAGGGGCCAGTCTTGACCACAACCAGCTAGGGAACCCCCGGGTGGTGGCTCAGTCGGTCGAGGAAGGTTTGAGAGAGGGAACCTTCGGGTTCCAGAGTGGAGGAGAACCTGCGGGTGCTCCTGCAGTTGCGGGCCTGCGTCCACCTTTTCTCGCCCTAAGCAGGGAAGCCCATCAAGGCATTGATCGGTCTACCCTGGCTTTTGGCTGGAAGGGGGTTGTGTTGGACTTGGCCCTTTTTCCAGAAATTTTTCGCTTTTCTGGGAAAATAAATGTGTAAATGGAAAGACTGAATGTGTGCAGACTGAGTTTCCCCATTTTAAAAATGTAATTTAAGATGGATGCCAAAGCTGTGTGGTTGCGCCGTTTGACTGAGCTAGGTTGACAGTCTAGGCGTTATTTCCCAGCAGCCCCAGCTTTTGCCCCAGCTTTTGGAGGGAAGCCTGGCACCCAGGGTGCTCTACCCCTCCCCCTAGGCCAGTTAGAGCCAGTTTCCCCAGACGCTTCTAGAAGCTTCTGGCACTGTCTGGAAGGTGGGGGTGAGGGGCGTAGAAAGGGCGGAGCTGGGCTGCCATGCAGTCAGTCAGAGGGTGGACCTGGGAGAGAGGGGACCTGCTGCCAGGGGTTACCGCCACAAAGGCCTGTGTGCTGGGCCCTGAGCCTACCTACCCCCCCCCTACTGTCCACAGGGCGAGGGAAAGATATAGTTGGGGCAACGCAAACCTGGAGAAGCCCTCGCGGTAGGATCAGTCAGGGACCTATGCCTCTGAAGGTGACAGGGTTTAGGCACTGCCCTTTAAGTGAGTGAGGGATCCTGAACTACCCACTGATCTGGCCCGGCGAGATGAGAATCCAGGGACGACAGGCAGAGACTGAGTAGTCCGCCTGCAGCCACCAACGCAACTTCCCCCCCCTCAAGAAACCCTCAATCAAGGGGCAGGGACCAGAGAACGCTATCTACAAGCTCCCTGGAAGGAGAGCGCTAGTTACAAGCCCCTGGAAGGAGAGCGCTAGTTACAAGCCCCTGGAAGGAGAGCGCTATTTACAAGCCCCCTGGAAGGAGAGCGCTAGGTTTGGGTGAGCGCTATCTGAGAAGTGACTGTGCACTGCCCCTAAAGCTGGTGGGACCGCCTAGCGCCTGCAAAACGCTACACCTCGTGGCCCAAAGGAGGTGAGGAGTGTGTGGCCAGGGAGAGCTGGGCGCTGAAAGACATATCGGGAGCCTACCCCGTGTGCCAGCCTACTTAGGAGTCCAGCGGGAGCCCACCCCGCGTGTGTGCCACCTTTAAAGATTTGAAATTATAGCGGGAGCCTACCCCGCATTTTTGCCACCCTCATCGCGGGAGCCCACCCCGCACTTTGCCGCCGCCGAAATCACCGCCGCGGCCACGAGGCCCAGGGAGAGCCGCCGCGGCTTCAGCGAAGGCCGTGCTAGGCCTGAGGCACGCAAGCAGGCGTTGCCCGGCAACCGGGGCGCCGGCCGTGTCAGTGGCCGCGCCCCCGGGAAGCCGCGACGGGATTGGCTGTCGGGCTCAGGCCCGAGAAGAAGGCCGGAGGACGCCGGACGAAGAAGCCCGGGGAGAGCGGGAGCCTACCCCGTCTCCCCCCCTGGCGAGGAAGTGCCCCAGTAACGTTGGGGGCTCCCCGTGAGGAGAGGAGAGCCCCGCGGAAGAAGTCCTGGGTCCCAGGAGGGGGCCCGGGCGAAGTCTGAAGACGCGCTGCTGTGGTCGGGGGCTCCCCGGGACTGAGGAGAGCCCCGCATGCCGCGCCTACAGCAACAGAAGTCCGGAGCCGGCCCCAGGAGCTGGTGAGTGGGGCCTGGGGTTTTGCTCGGTGGGGGGGTGTCGGGGCACATTGCCGGTGCCCGCCCCTAGTGCCCGGACTGGTCGCCCCCGCTGCCCCGTCTGACAGAGGGCAGCGGCAACGAGGCCCAGGAGTTGGAGGAGGGGGGGGCCACGGGGTATATTGCCGGTGCCCGCCCCTGGTGCCAGGAGCCTGCACAGCTGCCCCACCTGTCAGCGGGCAGCTGCAACGAGCAGGCCTCAGAGCCTGGGAGCCCCTTACAGGAGCAAAGGCTCCCCTTCACAGCACAGCCATAGACAGGGCCTTTCTAGAAGCGGGGGATTGAGGGGGCGACGGGGCACATTGTCGGTGCCCGCCCCCCCCTTGCACCAGTGGGACTCTGTCCAACGGCGGGACACGGGAAGAAGGGACCCGGGGGAATATTCCCCCCAAGGAAGGCTCCAAGCCAGAGCCAGAGGTAGCGCTTGGATCCCTGAAATGGGGAAGCGCTGTAAGGACTTGCTACGTTTAATGTGCCAAGAGCTTGCGATGATTAAGGCTCCAGTGAGCGGCTAGGTAGTGCTTCAAGGACCAGCCCTGGGGAATGTGCCTATGCTAGAGTGCCCTGTTTGAAGCGCTAATAGATTGATAGGCGTAGCCCTATGTTTAGATGCCTGATTTAAAGTGCTAGTCATTTGTTCTGTGCAGCGCTAGTTTCAGAGGCCAGGGTTTGATGTATTGGTGCACTGCCTACCCTAATTTCCTGCCTAAGGGGATGCCCAGGACGGTCAGGTATATTGTGATGCTGTGAGGTTTCCTTTACAGGTGTGCCGGCCTAATGTTCAACGTCATGCCCTGATGTATTTTATTGCAGGTTGCAGCTAATGGACTTACGTTTAGTATCTGCTAAATCGCAATGATTCCGGCAGGGGCCCGATTGGCCCTGCCCTGTATATAATTCCCCCCTGTAAATGTGACCCAGCGCCAGTTGGCGCAGTGTAGAGATTACCTGACACCTTGTGGTTTTGGACAATACAATAGTTCTTTTACCTAAACTGGTGTAGTGTCTCTTTTTGTAGTGTGCCTTGTGTGTCGCCTGTGTGTACTGCGTGGATGCTTTGCACATTTCCTCCGGAGTTTGGCCCGCCCGCTCTGCACCACGCTACCCGTTTCCAACAGGGCCTAACCCACGAGGGCTTCACAGTTTATGAGCATGATCAAACTTCTTGGGCTCGATTCACAAAGTGACTTACATGTAGTAAAGCTATGAGTATGGGGTCCCCACACTCATGGCTGAGCCTCTGCGCTCGTGGTGGAATCTCCACACTCAGGCGGAATCTCCTCACGGCGCACTCTATGCAGTGTGTCATGCTGAGAGTCCACCCCCAGTGCTCATCTTGGACATTCCACACAATGCTCAGATCTCACTGCACCGCAACGCACTCCACTGGCTCCCAGTCCAGCAAAGATACCAATTCAAGCTGCTCATGTACTCCTACAAAGCCCTCAACAAAATCAGACCAGCATACCTCAACCATCGCCTCAACTTCTACCAACCCACCAGACACATCTGATCGGTCTACATGGTACTGTATGTACCCCTGCGGGGGACATTCCTTCTCACACATCGCAGCAAAAGCCTGGAACGACCTCCCGCTACACCTCAGAACTGCCCCCTCCCTCATGGACTTCCAAAAGACGCTCAAGACCTGGCTCTTCCAGGAAAAAACAAACATAATTCTATCCATCCACCTTTCTCGGGTCCTCGCCCTACTCACTCACCTGGATACCCTCACTGGTCATTAGCCGTGCATTAGAAATCCACACAACATAACATAACAGTGCAGAGATTTCACCACGAGTGCGGAGACGTCGCACTCGTAATTTTACTACACGTAAGTCCCTTTGTGAATTGGGCCCCTTGTGTGGATCATGTCTTGAGTTGGTACAGCTGCCCAGATTCACTCTGTGGTTGCATCCATCATGAGCCAGTTTCACTCCTCATTAGTTGCTGGGCCTTGTCCTCCTGCCTCAATTAATGCTCATAATCCTGGTTGTATGACAGCATATCAGATACCACAGTATTATTTAGCATTTACCTTTCATCTAATACATCACACATAATTAAATCATTTTTAGGATGAGCTACTCATTTTACCACTCTGTTGTCTACATTTATATCATCTTCCATTATACTATACTAAATGATGTTGTTAGTATTTATGTGCAGTATGTGTCCACACCTAGCCCCGACCCTTGACCTAATAGTTACATCACAACATACCTACCTATATGGGGTACAGATAATTTAAAGGCAGAAGGTATTATAATTCTCCATGCCATTGTGATGCAATTACAGTGATATTACTGTAGCACAATATTTTGTATGCAATATAGTGATTATGCACTGGGCGCATGAGGAACTGACACAGTGCTTAATTTGAACCGGTGGTTTCTGGAGCTCGGCACCTGCACTTAATTGCTAACACCGGCACTTATGACAGTCTGCCACATGGTGGCACTGTTTGTTTATTTAGAGTTGAGCATAACAACAGTTGTATATTAATTCAATATATACGTTAAAAATAAGATACCTACAACCAAATCCATTCGTATAGCTTTGGGCGCCTTGAATAGCCTGAAGTGTACTACTTGTATGAGTGTGACGGTTAGTAGGTGTCTTCGTACTGTCGTTGGCAGCACTGTCATGGGCGATGGATTGTGCTAGCTGCAGTGGCCATTGAGGAGCACCCTGGCACTTTATTCTTTTACAAATTAAGCAATGAATTGGCCTTTATCTTCGCTGATGGACTGGTGTCACTCAGACACTGTCTGCAGAGGTCATGATCCCCACTGTCTGTTCTCTCTAAATTTCTAGGTAAAGGGATCTCTCTAACCTCCTTCATGTTCTCATCAGCTCCCGACAACAACTGGTCCCAATAATGAAAAGAAACCCTCAGGCGTTTTTGTGGCAAAATAGTGTGTAACTATGCCATGTCAGTTCACAGGCTCACAACTCACTGATTTAAAAACTCAAGTCGACTCATAGCCAGGAACTTTTTCCCTCGAGTACCAACTCCTCAACACATAAATCAATGATCCGAGCAAAACAAAAAAAAATCATAGTGAAATTAAAACAATGTTTAATGTCAGTAAAATATGACAATTAGATAGTTGTAATGAAAAAACTAGAAGGCAGTGGAAACCTCTTTACTTGTTGATGGAAGGGGTACGGGTAGTGAGTGCAGCTGCCGGCTTTGGAACTGGGCACCCAAATCCGAATATCACCTTCAGCTCAACATCCAGTGCTTTGGGGAAAATCACCTAATCTAACTGTGCCTCAACCAATAAAAAAGCGTGACGTTGTCTATTATAAAGTGTCTTAATGCCCTCGGGCAGAAATAGCTGTAAACAAAACTGCAAAAAAAAGAGTTTCAATCTGTAAGGAATACGTTTTGATCCACGGTGAGAATGGATACATTTTATAGTGTGCAAGATGCCCAAACATGTCAAAGTGCCTGCCGTGGACATCTGGCCTGATCTGCAGGCTGTGCAGTTTTATCTTGGTAGGGCCAGCTCAGCATTTCATCCTTCAGGGGTTTATAAATTGAGAAAAAATACGCTGAAACATTGTGGCAACTGTTATTTAAAGCGCTTCAAAGGGTAAAAAGAGCAGTTTGAAGCACTACATAAAAACAAATAAGAATCTATCACCATAATTTTAATTAATATAATTATATTAATGCAACTTTTAATTGTTCACATTTCGCCTCATGCTGTAAACTGTTTCTGCAATACCGCAACCAGATTTTCTGAAAAAGCAAGATTGGGTATTTACAGACTGCGGCATTATTGACTTCTGCACAAATCCTTATTCTGCTGATGGTAAACACAGCTCCCAATAAAAACTGCACTCAGTGGTATCAGTTTGTACCTGATGTGGTATTGTCTCTCCGAATACCATGTGGCATTGGTTTGTTTCCAAATCAGGATTCTAGACTTTGCTGCAATTACCACAACTTCAGGTTTTTCCGCAAATAATTTTCTGCCAGTAGAATTCATACAGAAGAAAACACATAGGGTCTGGTTCACCAACTGCACCTTTGAGTAAGTTTACACTTTTGAATAAGTTTAGTACTTTTCCATGCATAAGGTTTAACAAGTATACAGAACATTTAAAAAAGGATACAGCTACTACTGGGATGAAATGAATATGATTGCTTTTTATTACATTCATAATACAATTCTCAAAATACAGATTTTCAGACTTCTTTAGAACTGGCAAGTGAGAATGTTTTTTTAATAAAACAGAGATAGTATGGATAATTCTAGAAACGTTTCCAGTAATATTTTGGTTTAGCTGCAATATTCTGCTGGACTCAAAGAAATAGACTAATTAACAAAGCTGTTAATGATGCTGCCTTGCTTGCATTTGGTGAGGGGTAGCCCCTGTCAATGGTACCCTGAGAGGATGTGCAGTGAAATCTTTCATGTGTGATATGGTTCTGTTCCCTTACAGGTGCCGCTCCCCGCTGGTGGCTCCGAGGAGGTTGGGCAAGTGGGCATTTCTGTTGAGTCTGAGGGCCAGACACTGAAAAACAAGAAGAAGGTGCTTTTGAGGACCGTCAAAAGTGGGACATTTGTGCAGACCGACAAGGCCGTGTACAAGCCGGGACAGACAGGTACCCCCAGGATATATCCTCCCTTCTGTGTTCAAGACAGAGCTTGGTTAGGAGTTTTGAGGCGTTCAAGCTCTCGACCCATGCGAACCTCACACAATGTAGTGATATAAGCGAAGGAAAGAGTGAATGGAATGGAGCGAAAGTGAGGAAAGTTGCAAACTCAAAACTTTTGAAAGATGAAAAGGGCAAAAGGAAGGATGACTAACAATTTAAAGCAGTACTGAAACATGAGTAAAAAAAAGGGATAGCAAGAGTGAAGGAAAAAACAATTAGAAGAAATAGACATTGAAGGGATCAAAGAGGAAATAAAGGGCCAGTGAGTGATTGAAGGAATCTTTGGCGGGAAAATGAGAGACAAGATGAGGAGGATGGGAAGTAACTTGTGTAGAAAAACTTGTTTGAAACCATGTTGAAAGAAGGGGAAAGTTGAGGTTAATACACTTGTATGATTATGGACAATCAATGACACTTAGCATGATGTGGCAGTGAAAAAGAGAAAGTGGATGTGTTACTTGGGGTCCAATTCACAATATTGTTTTCAGCGATTACGATAAATTTACTAATGACCAAAAGCTCAGTGAATTGGGCCTTCAGTACAGTACTGTGTGGGTGCTCCAACCTCCAGCTAAACTAGCTCCTGTCCCTCAACCATTTGAGAGCTGTGAGGTGAGACACACTCCTAGGCTCTGGAGGAAGGTGCACTTGAACTGATCTCAAGGTGTGGGGATTCTCATACCCAAAAGCCACCCACTAACACTCACTTCTTGTCCTTGCAGTGAAGTTTCGCATTGTGACTCTGAATGAGGACTTTATTGCGGAGAACAAGCCGGTAAGTAAATCTGAGCTGAGCAATGCGATGCTCTTCGTGGGCAAAGGAGAGCATTTAATGTGTCAGATGGGTGTCTGCCTTGAATCACCTTTCCAATAGCCAGTGAGATAACTTCTGAATTAGAAGAAAAACCCAAGAAATCAGTGCAATTTATCTTATTACCTTGGTTCATACTTCTATGGAGTGTGCACAAACTGAAACAACTGGTAATGTCTAGTTGCATACTTAGAGCCTACGACACTCTGATCCTCAAAGGACGGTCCATTTCTCTTTTCTTTTTGCACAACTCTCTCTCGAACTAGCTCTAAAACATAACAAATACAGAAAATGATCGTGTCTTAAAATAGCATTTCCCACATGGCTACATTTCAGTTTTCTTAGATATGAATTGCTTACTGGCATTTTTTGTTAATATTTGCTGTTAAGTTTCTTACAGACATAAAAGAATGCCTTAACTATGAGCTATCCTGTAGAACCGGTCTATAGCCGTTCTATTATAAAAACTTGTATTCACGTTGATGTAGCACATACATTGGAAACATTTGGTATCTGCCATTTCCTTTACTTTTTTGTCTCAATCCAAATTTCTTACTCATTTTTTTCTGTACAGAGGAGCAGCTAACATTTATACAATATTTACCAAGCAATTAGCACTTTCACACCCAGAAACTGCCTACAACTCACTTCTATGGTTAGCAAATTTCTTTAGTATGCTGGCTTAAGAAGGATATATTTCACTCTCACAATTTGTCGGGCTTCGAATCTATCATACCTTGTAGTTGAGATAAGCGCCCTGTTGAGTGCCCAGTAGTTTGTGCACCAATTTTACTTCAAACAAGGACAGCTCTTGAATTAGGAAAGTAACATGGATATTTAACTGCCTTCTTTCTAACAATCTCCTCTGTTCTCTTTCAGTACTCACTCGTGCAAATCCAGGTAAGAACTTTTAAGATGTCTGCTTTGTCCATCGTGCCTTTTTAGTTGTTCACCTCCTTTTGGATTTATTATGTTTGGTATTTCTTGGCTGCTTTTTACAGCATTTGTATTTTTTTTGTTATGCCGCACTTGTAAAGTTATGCAGTGCCTAACAGCTAACTGATTTGCCATAAAGCACTATTGATGACAAGGGGATTCCACTGTGATGGTTAGTTGATTTAATGAGTCCGGTGACTATTTCTGGCAGGTAGACGCAAGGAATGGCCAGTGGATGGAGAGCTGGATTGTGGATCCAAGGTTGTGGGTCTTATACCATGATGTTGCTCTCTTCTTTGATTAGGAATTGGGTTTCAGGGATGTTACAGAGGTCCAAGTATTTAGAAGAGGACATAATTCTACGAAGCTCTTGATTGGGATTTGACCATTAAGTGGAATTGAGTCTTTCCTGTTGGCCATTCTGGGTGAGAAGTCCATGAGACCAGGCGGTAATACTATTGGACGATCTCCCTGCTGCCGTTGGTACATTTATCATAATGTTTTGATTCAGCAGCTTGCAGCTGCATGGATTTTGGGCTGCACACTACCTACGGTCTACCCGAAGGACGTTTAAGGAAGTGACTGCCTCAGTTTCACCTTTCAGTATTTTCAGTTTCATGAGGAGTTCACCATGAATTGTTGCTGTTCCAGAGTCTTTCTACCTACAACTTAATTAGTGCTTTCCAGATGTCTAGATACTATAGTCATCGGCTGTCAGTCCCCACCGAATTATGGGCTCCATCCCCACCCCTGTTTGTAAACAAATATAAGTGTGTCACCAGATCTAGGTGACTTAATCTGCCTCACTATAAAATCATATCTACTTCTCATTGACTGTTGTGAATTTACGGGTCAATGTAAACTCAGGAATCTCCCTGAAGACCCCTACAATTTCTCCCTCATGCTAACCATGTGCCATTTTTAATCACACCTGAGAGTCCGCTAATATTATTTCTGGCAAACAAGGGATTGACTCTGTTATCTCAATGCTGCATACTGGTATGAAAGCCTGACAGTACACTTAAAATGCTACCTATCGTAGGGCCTCCTCTAATTCATATCACTCTTGATGAGGGACAGAGGTTAGTTGACTAAAACACATTAAAGGTTTCAGGAACTATGAACCTACAATCTTCTGCACAACAGCAAACACACAGGCGAATGACGTGCAGTTAAATAACACAAAGAACAAACAAAAAAATGCTTTACCTTTGGTATAATCGTGGCACCCGCGCTTTATTCTTAATGTTATAAGTAAAGCGCGGGTGCCGCGATTATACCAAAAGTAAAGAAATGGATGTTTTTTTCTATTCCTTTACTTTTTGTATAATCGCGGCACCCGCGCTTTATTTATAACATTAAAAGTAAAGCGCGGGTGCCGCAATTATACCAAAAGTAAAGAAATAGAAAAAAATCTATTTCTTTACCTTTGGTATAATCGCGGCACCCGTGCTTTACTTTCAATGTTATAAGTAAAGCGTGGGTGCCGCGCTTATACCAAAAGTAAAGAAAAGCAAGTGGCGCGCGCCTCACGCCTGATTCTGGGCACAATCATAGCTCCTCCCATGGCCTATTGGTGTCTATTACGCGCATGGTGCGCGTAATAGACACCAATAGGCCATGGGAGGAGCTATGCGCGCGCCTCTAGCCAATTGCGTGCAGTCTTTAAGACTAAGACGCACGCAAGGGCTAATGAAAGAGCTGAAAAGAAAACAAACACTCACTAGTGTGTGCGATTCCAGGGTCCATTTCTGAACCCTGGACAAAAGGACTCTCGTCTGCGCGATCACAGCTGCGCAGTGCAACGCAGGTCGCAAGACCTAAAAAGAACATATCTTCAATCCCTATGCCTATTCCACAAAATGAATGTGCTATTTGTGGGCTTGGTGTTAGTACAATAAACAATACATTGGTGCAAGAAAGACTTAGGTCATTGCCCCACTAAATACCATGGGGCTGATTCGCAAAGCTATATAATATGTAATTTGTACTGGCACATTTACATATGTTGGTAGGAGATATCCATGCACAATTTGCATTCTTGTCAATTTACCTAACTTCTGACTATTTGTAAGGAATACATGATTTTTTATAAAAATCTTTGTGAATCTGGTCCTATGGATTCATCTAGCTACGGAAAAGTGTCCTTTAGTCATAACTAATGTTTTTTTTAAAAGTAGCAGGCCCCTTCGTGGACTCACTTTATCAGCATCGTGTTTAAAAAAACGCATCAATGCCTGAGCAATTAAATCAAGGACGGGACCGGTGTCTCCAGCCAGCGGACCGTGAGCTATCAGTAGCTGCCAGTCACCTTCAGAGTAGCTCACACCCTGGAGTTCATTTTTAGGTCTCGCCTTGCAATCTCAAAGCGAGACTATTGTAAGGGGCTCCCAAAAGTGCTCCTGAAAGCGGGTTGCATGGCGAGCACGCGCACAGTCACGCGCATCGTACTGCCATGTAATCCGTTTGGCATCGCACTTCAAAGGGTCCGCTCCCCCGCCTGGAATGCGCTCCCCCGCCCCCGCCAAGCGCGCGCGCCACGTTCCGCCGGGCTTGTCTTGTGAAATGTTGTTTTCAAGAAGTACTTCTGTATTCTATCATGGCCCCTTTTGGTGAAATTTTCTGAATAATGAGGCCATTGCATTGTAGCCTCTTCTGTTTCTTTTGCTTCTGGTTCATCAGGCACTTGTATTGATACGTTCTGTTAAAGTGCTCTGATGCGTAACGGCCATGTATGTGCTACAAACAAAATAACATCAATAAATAAATCAGACCCTTCGTTGCCCCCTCTTTTATGTTTCTGTTGCTTTTCCTTCATTTGATCCTTTATAATTGTTTCTTCTGTTTCTATTTCATCAGACCCGGGTTTTAATGTCTGGATGAAGTAAACATTCTCGACTCATCCCAATGCTTCATCAGTGAATACCGGGGCAGGAGAGGCATTACTACATTATAACAGGGGCATTTGGTGACTGAACTGCATAATAGAGACATTTCTCTGTAGTCTCACTTTTACTTCGACTGTCACTCTTTCGACTGCTTCCTGCAGTGTGTCCGGACACCAGGCAACGGGGAAGTGTGAGTCACCGAGATCAAGGCGCGGTTGTTCGTTATCTGCAGCCAGTTGCTTTTACCACAGAAAGAGATGAAGGCCGCTCGTAAATACTTTGATCTGATTTGCAGCAGAGCGTACGCGGCCGTGTTATCTCAATGCACCAAGACACGGCTCTGTTTACAGGCAGGCCCCTTTCAACAAAGCCTGAATCCACACAGTATTGTGAAGCATAGAGAGATATGGACTTCTGCTCACAGAAGCCCCTGTCCCCAGAGAAGTTGTACTCAAGGCTCACGCGGTTCGGCTGTGGTCTTCGTTGCCCTTCACTTTTGTTCTGCTTGTGGCTGCGTTTGGGGCCTGCGCAAGCCCCTCTGTGCAGGTCGTGTTTGTTGTTTCAAACGCACAGATATCTTCGACACAAATGAACGCAGCTACTTTCTGGAATTGCTCTTCCCTGGTTGCTCGGCCGATTTTGCAGCATACCCGAAACTAGATGAAGGAAGGTGTTTAGGATCACTATGCGAGTGAATATTCCGCCGCTGAACTCTATTGACAAACTTCACGCATACTTGCTGGTTAAATTGGGAAGAAAGGAGTGCAAAAATAGACACTTCACTCGCGTTGAGGAACTGGGCGTGAAAGGAACTGGTAGTGCTGCGTTTTTGCAGGAGACTGTGAAAACCATGCACTATTTGGTGCATCACCCGGACACCTCGGGTTTTGGTGCTGTTTAAGCAGCTACGTTCAATTACCCGTGTTGTCTCCTCACAAATACCCCTGAAACTGTTTTGAGGTGGCCACTTCAGCGTGCTGGTTATTTTTTTCTTTAAAAAAAAAATAATAGCAAACATAAATCCGCCACGTTTTCTTCTTTTAGGGCTTGGTTTAGTCAAGAACTTTTTTGGGGATAAAAATATACGTACTATACATAATTATACAAAGTGCCTTTCAGTTTATCCTCTTCCCCCATTAGTCTGCTGTAGTATAATTCCCATTTTACTTTTTCCACCACAGCATGCAGCATTGGACACTGGGTCAGTAGCCCCCTTCAATGTCAGGGAATTACTGGGGCAGTGTGTGGTTTTAAATTAAAACACATATTTTGGCTTTTAGGCAATGATTGTTTTACATAGAAAGGGGGCCAGCAGGTCCCCCAAAACTACTAATGGGCTGTTCAAGTGTCCGGTGTCATTCATACAAAAAAAACTCGCAAACAAAATAAGAATTTGAAAATCCAAATGGTCAACAGCCAGTGCCAATACTATAGGCTTTGCCCATGCTCGATTTTTAGGTCTCGCCTTGCTATCGCGTAAGTAAGCGATCGCAAAGCGAGAATATAGTAAGGGGCTCCCAAAAGTGCTCCGAAAAGCGGATTGCATGGCGAGCATGCGCACAATCTCTTGCATCGTACCTTCATGCAATCCGCTTTCGGGAAGTGCTTCAGCCCACTGGCGCCCTCGGCATCAAACCTCAAAGGGTCCGCTCCCCCGCCTGTAATGCAGTCCCCCGCCCCCGCCAAGCGCGCGCGCCACACCGCCGCGTCACAAATTTACTTTCACTTTTGCGGCGGGCGCTCGTTTATTTAAGCAACACAGTTTATTTCAGCAACACAGTATTTTGTGTGCTTTTGATACATGCACAACGGCCACCACTGCCTCATGTAACGTAACTTTTGTTTTAGTGTTTTGAGTATCTGCCATTTATTGAATTTTTTTTACCTCTACGTGTACCCTATATGCTCTTTTAACCTGCACACGTCACTTTTTCCTTTTGTAACGTATCGTTTGCTACCTCTTGTATTTTGTTTGCTCTTGATACTTGCACAATTGTCACTATTGCCTCATGTAACGTACCGTTTCATTTTGTAACTTGCTCACTTGTAATTTTTCTCCTTATGTATCATTACTGCTCCTATTGTGAAGCGCTCTGACACCTTCGGGTAAAGTCCACGCTATATAAAAACGCATTAATTAAATAAATAAACAGCTCGTGCCAGTTTCCCGCCGGGCGTCCCTTCCCTATCCTATCTCGTATCCCCATCCCACCGCTGGATACACAGTATACTCGTTTAGGAATGTGGAACCAATTGTAAAAGACAGTAGGGGGCCAGACTACTATGAGAGCAAACTCAGGAACATCTTTTGCAATATCCCCAGTGGCTGCCTCGGTGACCCTTTCTGAAAAGGGTCTTTGCAGCTTGGGTTGTCAGGTTGTACCAAAAGCAGGTTATTCAAGTACAATGGAACGCAGAATAACAGCGCCACTGTAAAGGTTGCCTGAGTCACTTCTTTCCACTACAATCGTGTGAAATTCCACTGTGCTCGCTGTTAAATTCTGATACTGATGCTAGCCATGATTATTTTTTTCCCCACAAAAACAAACCTCGTGCGGTCGAAACAGCCAATGGAGCACCCCATTAGCAGGGAGACACATCAATACCTAACCCACCTACAAAGCTCGTAAGATCTGCTTTTATATTGCAAAATCATTTGCTTAACCAGACACCTGCTAGTCAATTTTCTTTTCTTGTCCCCTCTCCCAAATGGAACTTTGCGCGGGTGCTGTAGGCTTCGGTATGCCCCTTCTGGCCCTCCCGCCTCACCATTGCCACCATCTCTGGCGCCCTCGGCATCAAACTTCAAAGGGTCCGCTCCCCCGCCTGTAATGCAGTCCCCCGCCCCCGCCAAGCGTGCGCGCCACTCCGCCACGTTACAAATTTACTTTCATTTTTGCGGCGGGCGCTTGTTTATTTCAGCAACACAGTATTTTGTGTGCTTTTGATACATGCACAACGGCCACCACTGCCTCATGTAACGTAACTTTTGTTTTAGTGTTTTGAGTATCTGACATTTATTGCGATTATAAAACTAAAGCGAGTTTCAGGCTCGCTGCTGACATCAAGTGGGACGATATATTTACAAGACTCAATACTAACGAGAACTCACCCTACTATCCTTACGCACTCGGTACACAGCATACCATTCAGAGTGCGTGAACGTGCAATTATAAAACTAAAGCGAGTTTCACACTCGCTGCTGACATCAAGTGGGATGGTACATTTAAAAGACTCAATACTAACAAGAACTCACCCGACTATCCTTACGCACTCCGTACATAGCATACCATTGATAATGAGTGAACTTGTAATTATAAAACTAAAGCGAGTTTCACGCTCGCTGCTGACATCAAGTGGGATGATATATTTACAAGACTCAATACTAACAAGAACTCACCCTACTATCCTTACGCACTCAATACATAGCATACCATTGGTAATGAGTGAACATACAATTACAAAACGAAAGCGAGTCTCACGCTCGCTGCTGACATCAAGTGCCATGGTATATTACGGCACATATTTCTAACATTAGCTCTGCAAACCCTACGCAGTCAGTACATGACAGAGCATTTCTAAAGGATTCCTAAAACCAGAGGTCAAAACTAGATTACAACTGAAAGCGCTGAGCCCATATTCATTATAACATAAGCAAAGCTTTAACAAATAATGCTTTGTTTTGTGCAGATGCAAAAAACAGCTTAAAGGGCTGACCCATATTTAGTATAGTACACGCATAGCTTAAAATAATGTTTCGTGTTATACATATGCCTGTGCAATTTGAAACTGAAGCGAGTTTCACGCTCACTGCTCACATCAAGTAGGATGGTATATTTACAGGACTCAATTCTAACAAGCACTCACCCTGCTATCCTTACGCACTCAGTACATAGCATACCATTGAGAGTGAGTGAACGTGCAATTATAAAACTGAAGTGAGTTTCACGCTTGCTGCTTACATTAGATGTTAAGGTATATTTAGCGCACTTAATAATGACATCAACTCACACTGCTATGCTTACACAGCCGGTACATAGCATACCATTGATAGTGAGTGAACGTGCAATTATAAAACTGAAGCAAGTTTCACGCTCGCTGCTGACATCTATTGGGACGGTATATTTACAAGACTCAATACAAAAATTAACTCACCCTGCTATCCATACGCACTCGGTACATAGCATACCATTCAGAGTGAGTGAACGTGCAATTATATAACTAAAGCGAGTTTCACGCTCGCTGCTGACATCAAGTGGGACGGTACGTTTACAGGACTCAATACTAACAAGAACTCACCCTACTATCCTTAAGCACTCCGTACATAGCATATCATTGATAATGAGTTAACGTGCAATTATAAAACTAAAGCGAGTTTCACGCTCGCTGCTGATATCGAGCGGGATGGTATATTTACAACACTCAATACTAACAAGAACTCACCCTACTATCCTTACGCACTCAATACATAGCATACCATTGATAGTGAGTGAACATGCAATTATAAAACTGAAGCAAGTTTCACGCTTGCTTATGACATCAAGTGTGATTGTATATTTACAGGACTTAATTCAGACATTAAATCACCCTGCTATCGTTACAAAGTCAGGACATGGCGTGCCATTTGTTATAAATTTATAAAGAGACAGGGAAGAACTGTAAAACTGCATAAAGCGCTGCACCTATGTACACCATAACACTAGTGTTTTCTACCCGCGTCCATACAACACCCAAGCAGCCACTTCGCATTGTCCTTTAATTGGGAATAGGATGTGAAAAAGAGAGACAGAAAGTCTGGTACAGTGTGAAGTATCAGCTTGTTTGCGCCATCTGAGAAACCAGGACAAGATAATTAAGTGCTTTAAGATCGGCAGTAAAGATTGCAATCTCTTTGTTCCCAGCATCAGTGAGATGCAAATGAACAAACAGCGTGACGCCAAAGGTCTTATTTTTTTTAAACCAAACCAGTTCACTGCTACAGTGAAAGGAACAACAAGCATTTGCAATGCAATAGGTCTCGCATTTACGCGAGTTTAAGCTATTGGCATTGTAAATGACGATGCCTTTTATTTATGTTTGAAAAACGAAAACACAAATAGAAGGCATTGTTATTTGCAATGTGAATAGCTCAAACTCGCGTAAATGCGAGACCTATTGCATTGTAAATGCTTGTTAAATAAGGGCATATAAATTTTCCTTTTAAAGTTGAGGGAAGGCTGTGCTTATTTTACATTATTATCATCAGGCTGCAGATAGCATTGCCTTATAATGAGCAGTGCTCAGTCAGATTTATGAACGAAGGTGGGGCTGGGACACAGAGGTGAACAACTGAAGCGCTGAGGTATTTAACTCTTGATTAAAAGTCCTTGTCAACTCAGTATTGGAGCTGTGAACAAAATGATGATTCTGAATGCTTTTTAATGGGAGAAAATGAAAATGTAAGGTTACCTTAGTGATTAAATAAACACTTCATTTTAATTTTCTCCCATTTCAAAGAGCATTTACAAACAGCAGTCCCCTTACTCCCAGTGGCCAGTAGACACAGTGCCATAAGTATAACTAAAAAATACAGCAAGGTTTTTTAAATGTTAATCTTAATCTCAATGCGACTTTAATGAAGTTCAATATACAGCACAAGGTCAATGGATCAGCTGCCCTTTGTAAAAACATTAGCGCTGATTTGGCTTGAGTCAGGTTGGCCTTTTTCAAAATATTAATTAAAAAACTTCGCCTTGGAATGGAGTAATAAGAACAAAAAAATACAAAATGAAGGGTGTCCTGCGGAGACAGGTTGTCGCAGCCGCAGGCACCCTTCTGCTCAATCAAAACAGTGTAGCCTTGTGGATCAGCTAATAAATATGATAAAAGATTGAGACTAAAACGAGATATTAAAAATCTGTCCTGTGCATTATACATTAGGCAAAGATAGGGTTCCATTCCCACAGTAGTCTTGATAAGGCTATGTGCGTTCACTGACCCCTTAGTCCCTTCTTCCAACGCTCTACTCGCGATTCTTTGGGCCAGGAACAAGCTTTTTAACAAGGGTTTATCCTGCGCTCTAATTACTAGTGGGTTAGTGAAGAGTTCTAAATGACCCAAACTCTCCAAGGTGGCCTTAACATACTTAAACCAAGGTATATTCATCCATTTTTCTCTTCCTAGACAGTCACTCAATATTAGCCTACTTATCTTAGCTTCTGGGTTTGACCAAATATTGAGCCACGCTGAAATGGGTCTATACTTGACCATGTCTTCAATATATGGCCTCCCTAGCTCTCTGTTGGCAATGATAGCTGGGGTACTCTGAGGGATTTTTAGTATAGACCGAAAGATTTTATTTTCCTCCCGCTGTAGTTGTTTAGTATCTGTGAAACCCCAGACTTCTGCTCCATGCAGAACTTTAGAACAACTAACTAAAGGACAGGTTTAAACTGTGATTGCCAAGAAGCTATGTATCTATTATGTGACATGTTCTTTTTCCCCTCATCAAACGTTCTTATGATGTTGATTTAATTGTTTTAAAAAAAATTTGTATTGTGTATATATGCTCTTTTATGGTGTTTTTAACATCCGAATAAAGAACTATTGATTGATTGATTGAGTGAAATTTAAAGTGCAGAAAAATGTTCCATATTATGAACATTTTTGCAGAACATTTTTCTGCACTTAAAATTTCTCCCATTAAAACTAATCATTGTATGTTTGTGTTACACATGTAACGGTGCTACATATGGTGAAAGGCATGTCCTGTGCCACAAGTACATATGACACAGTCTCTCAGTCACCCGTAAACATATATCCCATTCATGCACACGCATGTTCATACATCCCCAAAGGCCACGCTCTCACTGACACACATGGCAGCCCTGTCATAGTGTCCCTAATCAAAGTATTTTGCTTAAACCATAGTATCTGGCTCTATGGACATGAGGCTTAAAAGAAATGAAGCTGGGTATGGGGGTGTCTGGTAACACTGCACAAGTTGTTTAGTATTCAGTAGCTAACAATGATTTTCTCTGATCAGAAGCAGCTCTCATTGCAGAAAAGGTTAGAGACTCTAAACCCACTTTTTATTACATAAAATTATATTTAAAAAGTGTTTCCACAGAAGCCCTGTATTCATGTATCTGTATGTAGTAATAGGATAGCGTGGGCCTCACCGCATTGATAGAGGAGTGATTTACATATGAGTGGTAGTGGAGTTGTACAAGCGTGGGCCTCACCGCATTGATAGAGGAGTGATTTACATCTGAGTGGTAGTGGAGTTGTACAAGAGGGAAACCACAAAGACAGCTATAAGCAGGAGAATCTACTAGACTTCAATTCCAGAAGTATAGTTTGTTCAAAATGTAGGTTTTGAACAGGGCTTTTTTAATGCCCACCAGTCAGTGGTAAACACAGATTATTTTCTTTTCTATAAAACGGTTCCGAGGTATGAGTGCATATCATGAAATCCGTGTTAAAGAAATAGAAATGTTTCTATAGGAATGGTGAGAAGGTGTTGTGGTTTACTTCTTGTGAACTTTGAGCCTCCACGCAGTGACATTTTCTCTTTGAGGTACGTAGGTATTACTCAAGACATTTATTACAGTGATCTGTACATTAAGAAGGAGATAATTATGTTTTATTAAGGGGTTATATCATCAGACTTTGTTCCTCTCGATGCGATAATCTGCTGAGGGTAGAATGACATTAAAAAGGGAATAAATAGTGGTTGGAGACCACTAGTATGCCTCTTACCAAATCAATGTGGGGTTAAACAAAAGTTTGTACTCCATCACCCTCTGCTCTGTTCCCTCATTTTTGAAGGGAGGCTTAATATTCAACTTATTGAAGAAACTGAATCAGGACGTTCACACCTTAAGTGATTACCAGTCTAATACTAACTTACAATCCTCACCAAACTGGTAGAGTATGTTCAGAGGGCCAACTCAAAAACTTTCATGACCCATACCACTACTGTTCCAAGTTTAATCTAGCTTCTGGAATTTTGCCTTGGGATATGTTGATGGAGATCAAGCTACCATTGTTATAAAATGGGTTTGTGGTTGGCAGAGGTATGTACCCTGTCCAAGCAAGAACCACGATCCCAGTCAGGGTAAGCGAGATACAGCCTGTGCTCACCCTCTGAGAGCTTGGCACAGAGCAGTCAGGCTTATCTAAAGAGGCAATGTGTAAAGTATTTGTGCAACTTACAAACAGTAACACAAACAGTAACACAATGAAATTACCACAAAAAAACTCCAAACAGGTTTAGAAAAATAGATCGCAATTTAATAAATAATTTACGGTGAAAATGACAAAAATCCAATGTGTAGAAGTGGAGTTATTGAATAGCAGAAGAATGAAAGCAGTGTAGCACTTAGAAACAAATAACACAAAAATGGGTTATCCGGTCGCACTGAACCTGGGCAAAGTCAAAGTTCGGGCTGAATGGATGGAGCGTAGGCCAACAACAGGACCCACGCTGGCCCCGGTGAACAAAGTACCTTTCCTGATTGCAACACAAGATGTATCGTGAGATGTGTTAATGCTGATCCCGCAAGTCGAAAGACGCATCAATCTTTTCCAGGCAGTGGCGGCGATGCGCCGGTTACATAGACGAGGTGCTGGTCCGCGATGCGTTGATTCCGTAGAGTGATGCTCTGGGTTTCTTCATGCAGTCGAGTGATGCATTGATCTCTCCGAGCTGCTTCAATTCCACTGAAGTCCAAACCAGCATATTTGATAACTGAAAGTCCAGTAGCAAACACCTTGTGCCCTGAGTTTTTGAAATCCTCTGTTATCTTACTTGCACTGTTCACAAACACTGTGCTATCACTTTCATGTGTTAACCAAACCAGCATAGTTGGGTGCGACTGACATTGTATCAGCATTCAAAATATCAATATTTTACTTCCATAACATTAATTACACTCAAATTTGTTATTGCCCCTTTAAAAAAATGTATTGTCTTGTGGCAATAGACACCTATCGCATGTGTATGCATTTCTCGAAACATAAAAGCATTTGAAGTATTACTTATTAAATTCTGAAAGAACTGCTATGACTTATGCTGTAGAAATAGAAATACGACTTTATTTTTGCCAGGCGTATTTTTAAGACTGTAACTTCAGAATATCAGCTCTTTAGAAGTTACCATTTATTATTCTTATTTAAAACATGTACATGCCAATGAAGGTACTCTCTTCAAGTATCATTCTTTTTATAGTGTTCTTAAATTGGGATACAATTAAATGCTCGGGCAAGACAAGTGTTGTTTCTTGTTACATGGTTTTATTTTGGGGTTTTATTTGCGTTATTATTTGACTCTCTACTACTCATGGCATTCCCGTCTTAAAATTCTCTGTATTTCTTGCAATGTTCTGTATTGTTGTACATCCCCAGCATTGGTATATTCGGTTCACTCAAGGTCTCCTTTTCTTCTTGCTGTATTGTTCCTCGCCGATGGCTTTCTCTTCTATACACTCTATTGCATTATTCATAACACCTCCTTTTTGGGCTGGTCTATATTGTTCTTGAAATTCTATACTAATATTTATCTCCTATGAATGTTTGTAATCAGCTTTTGCACTCCTCTTTAGCAGCCATGTATTTTTATTTCCTCATTTAAAGTGTGTATTATCCACATTGTTTTCAGTTTTGATCTATTGAATAACATTTGCTAATCATTTAGTTCCAGCACCTGTTTTTTGTTCAGTATTATCTTTCCTAATCTTTGATTTTGCGCCTCTTCTTTTTTTGGTTGTCTGCTATTATTTTTATGCATCTTCCTAATTATCCTGCTAGCTCCTTTGCTGTTTCCTTCTTTCAATATTACATTTACAAATTAAGGGGCCCATTAGGATGGCGGGCAGTCCTGCACCTGCAATTAGGATGCCACCGCGGCGGTGGCATCCTCCATTCCCAGCACCGCCCGTCACAATGCTGGGAATGCACTGTGTGCATTGTCATGCAAAAGGTGACAGGCACTGCGAGGTGCCTGCCACCATGTCCATGACAATGCAGGGGGGTACCATAGGTACCCCCCCTGTGCACCCCCCACGCCCTCGAATACCCCATGGGCCCGCAACGGGCCCCCAAAGACAAAACCGCCTGCCTTTCCATGGAAAGCCAGTTCACCGCCACGATGATAATATGGACGCCACCATATTCCTGGGCTTTTCTGCCCGGTAGGCAATCGGGCGGATTGTCTACCGGCGGAAAACGGTCTTCCCGTCCGCCGGGGTCCCCCCGCATTCGTAATGTGGCGGGGCGGGGGGGATGGGGGGGGGAGTCATGCGGGCGGTAGATTTTAGTGGGCGGATCGTAGTGACCCCTATAGTCTTTTTTGTCAGCGTTTTTTTGTGGTTCCTCTTGTCCTGATTGCATACCCCCTTGCTGTTATATTTCCTTCAAATTTCAATTTTAATGTTGATCGATCTTTTCTTCCATTCTGCTTGCTAAATAACAATAACAGTTGTCATTTTCCTGACCTCCTGACATTCTTCAAATAGACAACTGTTTACTTTTTGATTATCCTTGAGTTCCTTCTTTAATGTTTGAGCTGTTCATTACATACTTACATAGGCATTTCATCTTTTGTTTATACATATGAGTGTGCAGTTTTTGGATTAGAAATGGTTTGCATGTTAAACACCTTTTCCTGTGGACAAGTCTGTGAGCATCACATGTTGCATGAGATTTCTCCCATCCTAAACTCCTCATGTGTATGTTTGTTCAGGACCCGAACAGTAACCGCATTAGTCAGTGGCTGGAAGTGGTTCCGAAGCATGGCATCGTTGATCTGTCCTTCCCGCTGTCAAGCGAGCCTCCGCAGGGGACCTACGTTATTAGTGTGGGAGATACAGCTACGAATCATTTCCAAGTGGAGGAATATGGTAACGTATCATGGAGCATCCAGGCAGAAAGTGTTGGTTTGGAAATTTGGGCAGTAAAATGTGCTCAATAAAAGGTCCTACACCAAAGTGATTTTCTTGGTAAAGTTACATTAAAGTACTCTTAGACCACATGTCGGATTGGGACAGAAAATAGAGCTGGGTACCAAAATTAAAGTAGCCCCATTAGTGAATTAGAAAGCTGAAAGAAGTGGCTCATGTTTGCAAATTGGGGCAGTTTTGACCTTTTAAACACATGCCCTTATAAGTGTTTTCAAGGGATGGAACACTACATGGATATGAGCTTTCTGCAGGCAATGTTTGTTTCAGTATCCGGCAAATCAAAAGTAAATACTGGCCCAGCAGACCATAAAACGGGCACACAAATAGCCAAAAGAAAGTCCCACTCACTGACCTGTCAGACCAGCCCATCAGACCCTGCCTGATTGCCCTATAGTATAGGCCAATCCAACCCAAACACCATGAGGGTGCTTCTTGAGTGTCTGTGGGCTTGCAACAGCTGAAGCTGAGTTACTCCAACACAGGACGAGATTTCAAAGCATGCCCGGAAGCAAACTCATTAAAAATGTTGTCAGGTAAGCTACAGCAAACTGTGCTGTTTGGTAAATGGTCCAGAGATTGCTTAAGCACGTCTGTGGTTTATTTTGGATTTGGAGTAACAAGAAGGCCAAATCAAGTTGATCAAAGGGAAAGTCTTCTTTGAAACTATTAGCGTACAACAGACTGCTGCTAGATCACCTGGTGCACCATGCTGAAAATGTGACAGATCACTAATTTCTAAATAGCTAATGATCCTGTCACCAGTGGTTCATTGTGCCATTATGGGATTAGAGTCCATTAGAGATTCTTCACTTGTATATCTTATACTGGGCAGTTCCCGAGAGCAGGAGGCTAGATGCCTAGATGGAGACTACATTAGAACCATTGTAATTACCTGGGATCTTTCAGGCAAAAGTCACCTAGACTAGCCTAGCAACTGTAGGTTTGCAATCTGACCATAAATGCTGTTTGGTCAAGCATATTCATTCATTACTTCTTTGCTGTCCATTGAGCTTTTTGTGCCATGGGGGCTCACCTTCCTGATGAAGCTCAACAAGACTGAAACGTGTCTGCAGTCGCTTGTGTTCCTCTTCAGAGCAGAGGCAGCCTAGACGGTCGCTCCGAAATGCCACTTTGGGTGGGGCCAACACTGATTGGCATGTGGTTAGTCATTTCCTGTAATAATATAGGCAAACGAAAAACAAGAGAATGGAATGCTGCCTAGAGGAATGATTAGTGAATGAGACTGAGTCGCAGTCCATGAATGTTTTCCATTTGAAGTGTAATTCATTCATTACTGCTGCCGCCAGGAGTGTGCCGGCATACGCCAGCTTGAATATTGGCCAATAGTTTGAGAGATCCACTGGATTCACCTGGGGTTTCTTCAGCCATTTAAAAATGGTATCAATGAAATATGACTTATGATGTGGGGGCCCAGATAACATGTGTAAAAGATGCACCTAATTGGCCCTTCTGATTTTGCCTCCAACACTGATCCTAACTTAGAGCAACTCTTCACAAATGCCACGTTTGTGCTCCTTAGCTCCATCCTTATGCATGCCATAGAATATTGTTCTTTTTCACGTTTGGTTTGTGAAGTTGCCTTTTAATCAGAAAGAGAAGGTGTGATTTATCCTGCTCTCATTTTTCTCTGTTTGTTAAATGTTTGACATGTATTTTGACATTGTTCGAGTGAAAGGGACATGTAGACTTTGCCTTGTTGGCCTTCTAAAGTATTTGCCTGTAGACATGAACAACCCAAGTTTGGTGGAAAGGGAACATTCTCCTATCTGTGAAGTAAGTGCCTAATCCAGGGGACAATGCATCAACAGAATTTCCTCCTCTCTAGGAAGGTTATGGTGGAGGAAATTCCAGTGATGAATTCTGCTCTGGATATATAATTTCATTCAAAAAGGATTTTCTGTTACTACCCTATTCTAGATCAATCACTAAGTTAGTTTGGTGTATGGCTTCATTCCACATTGCCAGGTGAGGAACATGCAAAGGGATGCATAGTGCCTCACCAGTGTGCATGTTGCTGCATGAGAATGAGATGTTTCTGTCTATGCAGGTCTTAGAAAGAGGCAGCATCAGGCAGATATGTCGAGGGGTGGGGCAGGGTCCCGCACTAGTGCATGTTTGTTAAAAAATATCATGAATTTGGAAACCCACCAGATGTTTCACGAAATTTAAGAGATGCTGTGGAATATACATCATGCAGAGTGAAATTAAATTGAAATCTTATGATGTTTTTAGCAGAATGAAAACTATTATTTATTTATGTTTTGAAGCAGTTATACCATGTCGTAATTTAGAGAAAGTTGACGAGCATGTGCTTTATGTTTTGTTCGCCATGATATTTATGTACATAAACTCACTCTGAATGATCAAAATCTTCTTTCTCACCCCTCCCAGTCTTGCCCAGGTTTGAGGTCCAAATAGAGCTTCCCAAAGTCGTCAGCATTGTAGATGAATATTTCAAGATGCAGTTGTGTGCCAGGTGAGGTGAAGTAAAGTTTCGTGTTCCATTCCAGCTGTCACAGTGTATGATCCTTGGTGCAAGGGAAACATGTTTCCTTGTGTAACTTTGTGTATACACCTGTGTGTTGATCTTCTTTGCTCCTTGCATTGGACTGTGCCAAATTTCAGCTTTGACTTTAGAAAATGTTTCACTGGAATTGAGGTAGTCAGTTTGAGACTGAATAATTTTTTGGAGTGCATTCCTAAGCCAAAAAGTTGCTAACCTGGCATCTCTTACATGACATGCGTTTTTGCATTACAGAAACTGAGCCCCAGGATAAGAAAACATTGGCTTACAGTGATTTTAGCATGTTCAAATGTAGCACTAGGGGTGTGCAAAGGTTTTTACTATGCAAGCATAGTGTGTTGTGACGTTACCAATTATTGTCCTTCACACAATTTGTGTAATTTACTGTTTCCCTTTCTTCTCAGTGCCCCAGTGTGGATTCTCCATGAACTCATTGTCCTTGCCTTTGCTCAGCATACGTTTCCACAATGAACTCAAATGTTTCCAAATTTTTTACGCTAGTGTTATTTGGTTCTTGTCACACCCAGTTTGTGATCCCTAGGATACGCAAGGGTTACTAGACCAAGTCGAGGGTACTGAGTCCGATTGCCTCTGGCGTCTTTGGAGGACTTACTAGGGCCTGAAATCTGGACACTAAGTACTCCATGGTGGCGCAAGGACATTTGGCACTGGCGCAAGAAAACTTACGCATCTATGCTGATGCGTCAGTTCCTTGTAAATCTGTCCCTAAGTACTCCACTTTAGCTCTTAACTCTCAGGATAGAAGTGTTAACACTCCTGGGCTTATCCAGGGAAGTAGTATTAGGTTAGAGACTCAGAACTCCACATTTCACAAAATAACTCCCAATAATAGGATGGTCCAGCCATTACTTTAACTTGGTAAGAAAAAGAAACGTATTCTACACATCATGGGCAATATATATGCCTGAGGTAGAAAACTAAAAGTAATTGGCTTACTAGGACTGGGTTCTTTAAATGCAATTCTTGCCGTGCGTGTACATTTGCTACAAACAGCACTCACTATAAAACAGCTTTCAGTGATAAGGAGATAGCAATTCAAGAACATTTAACCTGCCGTACTGAATATGCCATCTACAAACTTAAGTGCACCTGCAATCTGGAATATATTGGTAGCACCAAACTCCCTGTGCATAAGCGTATCTTACAACATGTTAGGGCCATTGTCAATTCTGACCATAACTATCCGGTCGCAAGGCACTTCAAATCTGTTCATGAGAATAAACTAAAGGATTTGGAGTATACAGTTATAGGGTCAGTTGCCAACCCCGGACGGGGAGGTAATCGAGACAAGCTACTGAGACAACGAGAGTCTCATTTCATTTTAGCTCTCGACACAAGAGTTCCTAATGGCCTTAACATGAATGAAGATCTGCATAATTTTTTATGATTGTCATATCTTGCCTTGTATCAGTACTTTTTGTACATTCCTTTCCTGTATCGAGTTGTTCTGTCCTGTGTTGTTTTTTTCAATTTTTGTTTATCCGTTCTATTTATTACTGCACTCGCACTTTAGGATTGTTTTGGCCTAAACGATTTAGGGTCATTTCCCTTGCTGCTAACGATTCTAATTGTTGTATATAGCACTATTTTGCACTATTTTTTCTGCACTTTAGTTTTTTAAGAACAAACAGACTATTTATCATCATGTGAAACTCTGACTGTATTTTTACAACTTTTATCATGCAATTTGACAATAGGAGATTTTTTATCAATTTTTTGGTCTTTTTTAGCATATTGACAATTTCTGCACTAGTAGTGTTATTTTGATACATATGCTGCTAATCTGACTGATATGAGATTTTATCTATTGTTTGGTCATCTTCTGGTCTCCTTTTAGCCTATGGTTTTTAGCCTATGGTTTTTATATATGTGACCAGCTCTTCACTTTTGCACTTGCACTTTAATGAGATATATTTGCTGCCAAACTGACTTAGTTGATATATGCTGTATCTCCTCCGATATCTCTGTTTACTAATTAGTTTATGCATGACATTTACAGGATGCTATAAGTCCAATGCAGTCACTGTGTATTTTCGAGTTGCATATTAGTTTTTTACGCTCTTCCTTTAGAGATTTGTCATCTTTGTTGGGTATTCAATTTGGACACTTGTCCTCTATTTCTTGAAAGTTACTACCGACTGTGATGTAGGTTACTACAGAAGTGGATTCTTCTAAAAAACGTTTTCTAATACGCTATGTAATGATTATGGAAACCACTTCTATGTACTTTTATGTATTTATACATATTATTTTCTTCTCATGGAAATTTTGCGTATTTTGCACATGATTCTAACTACAACAATATTATTATTCAGATGTATTGTATTGGACAAATAGATTGCTGCAGTCTGTTTTCTATTTCTTTTGATCCATTACAGCTTTTTTCTTGGTTGTGCCCATTGTTTCTATTTAACACATCACAATACGGAGACGCATCATGTGATCAAGCTCCCTGCGTGGAGCGAAACACGTCATGGAGGACACTGGTCCTGTGATTTTCCTGGTTTTAATTCGCTAATAAACCATCACTGCTTCACCCACTGTTTTGTGGGACTTTGTATTTGATTTCTGGAGGTGAGAGGTCCGTGCCTATGGTTCCGCTGAGAGAAGAGAGCGGACAGGACTGTTTCTATATATATATGTGTGTATATATATATATATATTCACTGAAAAAACCATAGGTTTCACACATGTTATAGTTAGCGGAAATTTTACTGATAAAAAACCAATGAAATTGCCCCGTTATAGTTAGTGCTGGCAACTATAACTCACGCGACCGCAATCCTCTGCTGATGCTAATACTGTATTTAGACACTTATTTGCCCATGTCTTCTTCCATACATTTTTAGCTATACATATATTACAAATATTTTTTTTTATAAAGACACATATGTCATCAGCAGAAGATTGCGGTCGCGTGAGTTATAGTTGCCAGCACTAACTATAACGGGGCAATTTCATTGGTTTTTTATCAGTAAAATTTCCGCTAACTATAACATGTGTGAAACCTATGGTTTTTTCAGTGAATTTGCAAGGTTTTTTAAATGCTAATTCCTAACTATAACGTGTGTGAAACCTATGGTTTTTTCAGTGAATTTGTACGGTTTTTTAAATGCTAAGTTACTTTACGCCATTCGAGGCGTGCGCGCCCACTTAACGCAGTGCGTTCCGTGCACGGTTTTTATCAACTTTAATCAGCCCTGTACATTTGGTGGCCTTCGGCCACCAAAAGCACAGGGGGTGGGGTCAATGTGGATAGTGTTTTTTTTATTTCGATTTTATAATTTCATGTTGCCAAAATATAGTTTTTTTACAGATGTGATAAGCCCTGTACATTTGGTGGCCTACGGCCATCAAAAGCACAGGGGGTGGGGTAAGTGTGGATAGTGTTTTTTTTATTTCTATTTTTTACCGTACGCTTACGGTAAGCGTACGGTAAGCGTACTCGGCGAAATTGCCGAAAAAAAAATAAAACCGTTTTTGCTCTTGGGGGATGTTTGGGGACTCCCTCAACATGACTATGTGGGAGGGAGTTGTCAAAACAGCCCCGTAACATGTTTTTGGGCATCATGTTTCATAAATAACACTCAGTGCGAGAGACAAAATGGCGGACGCCGCTTCCTGGTTTCGGCCGATTCGAATGTTTACTAAGATCTAAGAGCCAATCAGAATCGCGCTCGCGCACGCCACCGTACGCGTACGGTAAGCGTACGGTAAGCGTACCGTAAGCGGGCTCAGATATATATATTGATTTAAAGGCTATTTTCTCAGAATCTACTGAACAGATTTACACCAAACCTACAAAAGGCACTTCCTTGACATAGGGACTACCTCTCTGCCAAATTTCTAGTAATTCTGTTCAGCCGTTCGGGCTGTAGCTCGTTCTAAAGGTCCTATGGAAAAATGCATGGGAAAAACGCGTTTTGGGACCCCCCTTTTATCTCAGCCCCCGCTTGACGAATCCCCCCGAGACTTTCAGGGTAGGAGCGGAGCGTAGCGCCCCACCTATTTTGAGAAATTCGCGAGGATTCATCGACCGGCGCCAAAGTTATTCAAAATAGAATGTTGCGGATTTCCTATGGAAAAGGGGTCCTAACTATAACTACCTACTGGCGACCGCCAGTAGGTAATATATATATATATATATATATATATATTCACAGAAAAAAACATAGGTTTCAGGCACGTTATAGTTAGGAATTAGCATTTAAAAAACCTCAGAAATTCACTGAAAAAAACATAGGTTTCAGGGGTGTTATAGTTAGCTGGACTTTTCACTTGTACAAAACCATTGAAATTCCCCCGTTATATTTAGTTCAGCTAACTATAACTCGCGCGCCCGCAATGCACTGCTGATGACCTCACATATTACATCACTCATGACATGGTCAGTGACATCACTCATGACATCACTGATGACATCTCAAATGACATCACTGATGACATCACTGATGACATCATCCAGTGAATGTGTGTTTTTCTGAAAATTAAATATGTTTTATATATGTATATCTCAAGGTCGATGGAAGAATAAATGGGTATATAAGTGTCTAAATGGATGATTTGTTTTTGAAAAATTGATTGTGTAACTGACTGATTAAGTGTATCATAGTGAATACATGGCTTAGTGAGTAATGTTTAAATATGTAAATATCTGTATCAGTCTCTCACTTTGTGTATAAGTGGCTGCATGGGTTGGTGAGTAGATACATGGGTGTCTATATAGGTTATTAGTTGGTTTTTTGAGTATCAGTCTGAGTGTCTGCATGGTTCGGTGGGGGGTATTACGTAGTGCATAGGTGCATGAATGAGTGACTCACTGTTTGTATGTGTTGAAGACAGCATGTGTGCAGGACTGTATGGGTGGATGAGTGTGTGTATGGGTGTGTTACTGAGTGAATGACTGTCTCAATAGTGTCTTTATGAGTAACTACATATGTTTTAAACTAGTATATGTGACTATTGGTGTATATAAGTGAGTATATGTGAGAGTGAGAGATTGAAAGAGTTCCTGTATGAATAAGTATGTGTTTCTATAAGTGATTGTTTAAAAGACTAAGTATGTGTAAGTTTCCGTAGAAGTAAGTGTGGTGGTGTGTGTAACTGTATATGCAAGTAAATGTATGTTTGATTCTTTATTAGCATGAGTGACTATGTGTGTGAGTAACTCTATGGATGAGTGGCATTGTGTAACAGGATGTATAGGTGTATGAGTACATATGATGAGTGAGTACATGTATGAGTGACTGTATAGGACTGTTGGTGAATGAGTGGATGTGTATGTGGATCTTAGAATTACTGAAGAGGTTGTTGTAACTGGTATTGGTATGTCCATTGTTTTGAAAATGTTAGTCTCTATTTTTGAATGTGTGTATCAAAGGTTATATTAGGGTGAGAGGAGGTCTGCCACTCTATCACAAGGATGATGTCATCAGTGATGTCATCAGTGATGTCATTAGAGATGTCATCAGTGATGTCATGAGTGATGTCACTGACCATGTCATGAGTGATGTAATATGTGACGTCACCAGCAGTGCATTGCGGGCGCGCGAGTTATAGTTAGCTAAACTAACTATAACGGGGGAATTTCAATGGTGAAGAAAGAAGAAAAAATGCACAGAAAGAAAAAAAAGAAGTGCAGAAAGAAGCAACAGAAGTCCTCAAAGACGAAGAAAAGTGCAGGAAGAAGGATAACGTGCAGAAAGAACAAAAAGAAGAGCAGAAAGAAGCCTTGTTGCAAAATCATCCTGTACCCTCAACTTTTTCAGACGGATACTGGTGGTAACTGAGTCTGACTAACCAGTCCTAGAGCCAGTGCTATGTTAAAAGACACTTAGAATACAGTGAAAACACCTACATACACTAGGGAACATTATGCGTTGGGGTCCCCCTGTGATTAGCATGACCTCCTCTGTAAGCCCCTAGTATATAATAGGGCAGGGGGATTAAAACTACCTCTTAAAACAGGCCACAGGGCGTTTTTGCACACGTTAACTCAGGCCCCGTCCCCTCCCTTCACCACTGTGTAAACACGCCCTGTGTCCGTTTTTAGTTGGGAGATTAAGTTCATTTGAATCTTGAGGGTCCCTAGGGTCCAACTAGCCCACTAGGTACCTCCAGTAAGTGCCACAGAGCTGCGTTGCAGAGAGGTGTAAAAAGTGGCACGGCCTGGACCACCTCTCTGCAATGCAGCTCAGTGGCGCTTACTGGAAGCACTTGGTGGACTAGTTAGCCCCCAGGGGCCCTCAGTATTGAAGGGAAATTATATCCCTAATTTAAAACGTGCCATAGTGCGTGTTTGCACACGTCACCTCAGGCCCCGTCCCCTCTCTTCACCACTGTGTAAACGCGCCCTGTGGCTGTTCTAAGTTGAGAGATTAAGTCCCCTTGAATCCTAAGGGTCCCTAGGGTCAAACTAGACCACTAGGTACCTCCAGTAAGTGCCACAGAGCTGCGTTGCAGAGAGGTGTAAAAAGGGGCTTGGCCTCAGAACACCTGTCTGCAGCGCAGCTCCCTGGCGCATACTGGAGATGCCTGTTGGGCTAGTTGGCCCTCAGGGACCCTCAGTATTGAAGAGGAATTAATTCCCCAACTTACAACTCGCCAGGGGGCGCGTTTGCAGAGTGCTGCAAGGAGGGGGCGTGGCCTCCGGCACGATGCCAGTCTTTTATTTATTTTAATTTTTTAAGAAGGGGGGCTGTGTGGTTCCCCTTCTTATTCTAATTTATTGGCCCTGATGACCCCATTCCCCAGGGCCTGTCTCCTAATTATATTTTTTTGACCCCAATCCCCAGGGCCGGCCACTGTTTTTTATTATTTTTAAAAAATATATATTTATAGACACACCTAGGACATGCTGGACAAACCGTACGTACCTATCACCATGAAGATTTGTGTGATATTCATTAAAAGGCGACTATGCATACAATGAATCCACGTGGAATGTATTTACACCACTAGTGAAGCTCTGACATGTCTGATGCCCTACCGTGCCTAATCCCGGTAGACACCCTTGTCGTTTATTTATACAAACATGGGTAGCTATTGACGGGCACATTTAATACACATGCACACCAAGCCATTCAAAGGGGATTCAACAAAAATTCGACCAAAACTATGCAAGAAACCCCCCTCACGGTTAATAAAACACACATCCACTGCCGGATGTGTAATACTTTTTATTTTACTCTCTGGAAAGGGGACGAACATCACTTGAGAGTCACAGCATGCTCCTGGCAGAGCCCAATGCTGTGTTACACCCACCATTGCCTGCTGAGTGCCACACACCTCTGTGTTGTATTCCACTAGCTAGTGCATATGCTATGACACTCTCTAGCTCATGTGCACTGTAACACCACCCCGTGAATATGTCATGCCACACTTGTCTTCGCCCGGGTTATATTGCCCCATCTAACGTGCCTTCCTCGATGCCTATGTTATAACGCACAGTGCTATGCCATACATATTACAATCTGGGATCCATATCTTTGTCACAGTGCATATGCAACGTTACACTCCCCAGCACATATTTTATATTACAACTTTAGAGACTAGTTAGGTTACACAACACTGCCCTGTGCATATTACACTCCAAGGCGCATATCGCATAGCACGCGCTAGTGCCTGTGCTATCTCGCGCTCTCCAATGAATCTGTCATTGCGGACAATGTATTGCATATTATATTTCACGCCCGGTTCATCATATATCACACTTTTTGGTGCATAGTTTATACCATACACTATATCTAGTTTTCAATTTCAATCGTGCTCTCAGGACTATGTTCTATATAACACGGTGTTCACCTACCCTTTTCACGGGCATTACATTTTGCGATAGGGGGTGGAGGGTCAGGGGGTGTTTCTGCCAAGTGAGCCCAGAGTCACAGTCACAAACGTCCTCTTCTTCCTGAATAAAAGTGAGATTATGCTGCATACTTGTTCATATTTTAAGTAGTTCACACAGACACACGTTTTAAAAACAATAAAGTTCCTAATACCTGCCTTCTCTGAACAGTTAGCTTGCTGCCCATCCCCCTCCTCCCTATCCTCTGTTGTGTGAATCCATGGACTAGCCTCCTCCCTCCTGCCATGCATGGTCTGATGTGCTGCCACTGCCCTCAATTTAGTATGATGTACCAGTCCACTCCTCCTGCCCACCATTGCCCAATTCTATGCCCCATCATTGACCTCCTGCTTAAACTCTGTGCTTAGCTTGCTGCCCCTATTCTCCTTCCCCCTGCCCTCCGATGTCTTTGTGCATGCCCCTGCTCCATCCTTTTTGCCCACCATGTTCCATGGACCTGCCACTCCTATCTACTCTGAGTGTTCTGTTGAGCTGCCACTCCCCTCCCACCTGCCTAGCATTGTCAGATGACTGTAACCTGTCCCTGCCACCTCCACCCTGCCGGTCCACATGCCATGCCCCTATCCTCTTCCTCCTGTCCTACATGGTCCAATGTACTGCCACACCCTTCTGCCCTCCCTGGTCTGTTGTGCTGCAACTGCTCCTCCTGCCTGCCCCGTGCGGTCTGTTGTGAGGCCCCTTCCCCTGAACTTTCTTGTCTGTGCACAGGTCCTGACCCTCCCTTCTATCCTCCATCGTCCTTTGTGCATGCCCCTACACCCTCCTTCTTGCCCATCATAGCCATTGTGCTGCCACTAACCCTCCCACTTGCCATGCATGGTCTTATGTGCTGCCATGGCCCCTCCCACCTTCCCTGTGTGGTCAGTTAGCTGCCCCTGACCCCCTCCCACCTTCCCTCCATGGTCTGTGTGTATGCCATCACAGTCTCACTGTTGCTCTTCATGTTGTGTCTTGCTTCTAGTGCCCATCCTGCCTGACCTCCATGGCTATCTTGCTGCCCTGCCCCCTTGACCCCAGCCCTCTGTTTACATGTGCAGACCCCTACTCCCTCCCTCCTGGCTTGTCTGTCCCATTGTAATGCCCCTGATCCGTCCCTCCTGCCCTTTATGGTCTGTTATGCTGCAGCTTTCTCTCCTGTCTGTCCATTATGGTCAGCTAGCTACCATTGCCTCTTGCCCCTCTGTTCTCTGTTGTCCATGTGCATGGTCCTGTCCCCTCCCTCTTGCTTTCTATGGATTGTTGTGCTGCACTCCCGTCCCGCATGCCCTGTGTGGTGTATTGTGCTGCTGCAAACCCTGATGCCTGCCCTGCAGGGTCAGTTTGGTGCACCTCTCCATGTCCCTCCTGTCCTTTGTTATCCAAGTCCATGTCCCTACCCCATTTCCTTCCATGATCCAATGTACCATACTTGCGAACATTTTGAACTTGGTAAGAGGGAGATTTTGAAAAAAAACTGGGGTATTGATTTTCCCCTTTGAGTTACATTGAAAAAGAGGAGATTGTAGACAGGAGACAGATCAAATAAAGCCCATTTGAGCTTAAAAACATTGGACGTTTCCTGGCTGAATCGGGTCTGTTGGCATGTATGGCTGTACTACCATTGCCTCTTCCTTCTGCCCACAATGGTCTATTACATTGCCACAGCCTCTCTTGCAAGTCCTGTATTGTTGGTTTGTTGCCCCTGCCCCCCTTTCCACTGCCCTCCATAGTCTGTTGTGCTGCCACAGCCCTTCCTGCCTGCTCAGTGTGGTTAAATTGTTGTCTTGGCACCCTCCTACCTGCCTTCAATTTTCAGAGTCCGTGCCCCTGGCCTCTGCCTCTCAACAGTATCCTAATGAACAACTAGATTGCTAACATTCTATATTTATTACAAAAGTGTGGAACGCCTGACGTCATCTTGATGTAATCAAAACTGTAATACCTAGAGCATTTCCTTTAGAAATTACATATATGAGAGGGTCTTATTGGCATCAAAATTATGGTTAGTGCTCTAAAAGACTAAAATAAGGGCATATTTTCTGAGTTTTCGAATAGCGACAAAGCACTTTTAAATTATTTGTTATCTTTATGTTTTTTTATCCAGTTGACCACTTGATTAAATGTTGCACTTAGGGGAGAGGATGTGGTGTTACTTCCAGAACTGCAGACTTTGCAACTGGAGAACCAGGTTGGAGTTTCTGCTTCAGCTCGACATTCTGTGATTCTGGTCAAATCACTTAGTCTCCCCATGTCTACAACCAAAATGAATTTGTTCTTGTGTGATGTAACCAATGCTCATGTAAAGCACTCCAATACCTGACAAGTCTGCACTATATAACACTGCAAAAACACAAAATAATAAGTGTTTTGCACACTTCTGTCATTGGGCTATATTTGGGCTACATCTGGGTGATATTTGGGCTACATTTGGGCTCTTTTGTCTCTGGTGGCCATCTTGGGAGACTTATTTGTTATGAAGTTTCCTAATTTCCTAATTTACTGCAGTCTCCTCAGTAGGAACTACTTTCAGTTTTTTACTTTGATTCTATCAAGAAGGCATTCAGATATGTCACACATTTGCCTAAAATTCAGAATGTTAGCACTCTTTTTGCTCATTAGATCACTGTAGTAAAGCTACTGCTCACCAGGGGAAACTGCTGCTGGTATTGAAAGTGCATGTTTCAGTCTGCATGTCAGAATATTTTAATGAAATAGAAGAGGATTTGAGAAGTCACTCAAAATGTGCCCTAATTTTTCTTTCTGCAGCACTAATCATACTTTTTATGGAAAAATGAACCCCCTCATTTTGTTCCTTTTTAAATTAAATGTTTTAAGAGTTACCACTTTAATCCAAGCAAGATGGCTTCAGGTGTGCCATACGTTTATCATAAGTAGGACTGTTAGCGCTCTAGTTGTTCTTTGGAACACTCTGGGGAGCTGCAGTAGAACACAAAGGAATCAACTGACAGTCTCTGCCCTTGTTGGATGTACATGTTTTACTGAGAATGTCAGACTTCATTCTCACATGACTGAGAAAGATAATGTGAATTTACAGAAAATAAGCTCTCAGTTTAGCTTATAGATCACCTTCCAAACCTCTGTGGGAAAAGCATGAGAAAATATTTTTCTCTCAATCATGATATCCCAGCAGAAGGCTTTTTCACATGGTGAAATCACCTTAGAACATACCACAATTCCTAAAATGAGGATGGTACCATCAACAAATGATTTATAATGTAACTAAAGTCTTAAAACCTTCTATTAACTGCAATGCTTTTTAATGAGGTGCTATCATGTATATTGGTCCCAAGATGGCTGCCAATACTTCTTGGATGAAGTGCTGACAGCCAATCAGATCTCAGGATGAGATGTGTGGTTAGGCTCCGCCCACATATATATATATGATTTTACTTTTGATTTTCTCAGGAACTACTGAACAGATTGACACCAGACCTGCAAAAGGCACATCCCTGAGCTGAGGACTACCTCTCTGCCAAATTTCAAGTAATTCTGTTCAGCCGTTCGGGCTGTACCTTGGACTAAAGGTCCCTATGGAAAATTGCATGGGAAAAACGCATTTTGGGCCCCCACTTTTTTCTCAGCCCCCGCTTGACGAATCCCCCCGAGACTTTCAGGGTAGGAGCGGAGCGGAGCGCCCCACCTATTTTGAAAATTTCGCGAGGATTTGTCAACCGGCGCCAAAGTTATTCCAAATAGAATGTTGCGGATTTCCTATGGAAACATGGTCCTAACTATAACTATCTACTGGCGACCGCCAGTAGATAATATATATATATATTATCTACTGGCGGTTGCCAGTAGATAGTTATAGTTAGGACCGTGTTTCCATAGGAAATCTGAAAAGTCTATTTTGAATAACTTTGGCGCCGGTTGACCAATCTTTGCGAAATTTTCAAAACTAATGGGGCGCTCTGCTCAGCTCCTACCCTGAAAGTCTCGGGGGGATTCGTCAAGCGGGGGCCGAGAAAAAAGGGGGGTCCCAAAACGCGTTTTCCCCATGCATTTTCCCATAGGACCTTTAGTCGAAGGTACAGCCTGAACGGCTGAACAGAATTACTTGAAATTTGGCAGAGAGGTAGTCCTCAGGTCAGGGATGTGCCTTTTGCATATATGGAGTCAATCTGTTCAGTAGTTCCAGAGAAAATTGCAGTAAAAAGCACATACATATCTATAGCCGCGCACCGTGCGCGCACAGTGCGCGCACCCTAACGTGCACGAGCGTAATTCTGATTGGTTGTTACATGTCAGTCAACGTTCGAATCGGTGGAAATCAGGAAGTGTCGGCCGCCATTTTGTTTGTTTTCAGTGCGAGAGTGGAAAAGGAAGGTGGCGAACGTGAAAAGGGGGCAGGGTAGAGAGTTCCTGACCCCCTAGCCTTGGTCAGGGGGTCCCTGAAGGACCCCGAAGGCAGAAAAAAACATTTAAATTTTTATTTAAAACAATCGTGGGGGTGCGCGCACCGTGCGCGCACGGTGAAAAACCATTAAAAAAAATAATAATTTAATACGTAGTTTATTGAAAAATAAATATATAAAAAAATTATAATACATACATAACTTAGCATTTAAAAAACCATACAAATTTACTGAAAAAACCATAGGTTTCACACACGTTATAGTTTGGAATTAGCATTTAAAAAACCTTGCAAATTCACTTAAAAAACCATAGGTTTCACACATGTTATAGTTAGGTGGATATTTCACTCGTAAAAAACCAATGAAATTCCCCCGTTATAGTTAGTTGAGATAACTATAACTCGCGCGACCGACACTCTATCACAAGGATGATGTCATCAGTGATGTCATGAGTGATGCCACTGACCATGTCATGAGTGATGTAATATGTGACGTCATGAGCAGAGGATTGCGGGCGCGCGAGTTATAATTATCTCAACTAACTATAACGGGGGAATTTCAGTGGTTTTTTACGAGTGAAATATCCACCTAACTATAACATGTGTGAAACCTATGGTTTTTTAAGTGAATATATATATATATATATATATATATATTCACAGAAAAAACCATAGGTTTCAGGGGTGTTATAGTTAGCTGGCCATTTCACTCGTACAAAACCATAGAAATTCCTCCGTTATTGTTAGTTCTGCTAACTATAACTCGCGCGCCCGCAATGCACTGCTGATGATGTCCCATATTGCATCATTCATGACATGGTCAGTGATATCACTGATGACATCACTGATGACATCTCAAATGACATCACTGATGACATCATCCAGTGAATGTAGTTTAGTTTGAAATTTAAATATGTATTATCTATATATATATATATATATATATAATATATATATATATATATATATATATACAGATATACCAATCTGTATTGAAGATTGAGTGGATATATAACTGTCTGGATGGAGGATTTAGTAGCTATTTGACTGTCTGTTTAAGTGAGTAATTAAAAGTGTCTCACTTAAGACATGGATTAGTAACTAAACTATGTGAATGTGTGCATCACTGTCTCTGTTGTTGTATAACATGCTGCAACAGTTGGTCACTAACTACATGAGTGCGTATATTAGTTATTGATTAGTTGAGTGAGTATTTGTATGGGACACTGAGTTTGCGTGTGGTTGGATGGGGTGTGTGTAACTCTATGCATAGAGGTGTGAATGGTTGATTGACTAGGTGCATAGGTTTAAGAGTGCATGTGGAAACAGTTGTTTGGGTGACTGAGTGTATTTATTTGTGTGTTGGTGAGCGAATATATGTTTTAGTTGTACATCTTCAACAAAGTAAAAAAATAAAAGCCATTGTATGTGAGAGTTGGTTAATATAAATAAGTATGTGTAAGAGTCAGTGATTGTGAGAGTAACTATATGAAGGAGTGTATAATTGTAATGGTGCTTTTTTAACATATTAATTATGAGTTACTATGTGTTTGAATAAATGAGGTGTTGATGGATAATTGTGTAAGTGAGTAAATGTAAGTGTGATTAATTTTTTCATGAGTGAGTAGGATGACTGCATAACTGACTAAGATGACTGCTGATGGGTCAATGTCTATATATGTGTATAAGTGCATTTGATAGTGTTCTATTAATTAGTGACTGCATGTATAAATGATTATGTTGTTGAATGGGTAGTTGTGTGTGTAGACTTAGGAATTAGTGAGTGGGTATGTAGTAACTGGTATTGGTGTGTCAATGGTTTCAAATATGGTACGCTGTATTTTACAGTGAGTGATGAAAGGTTATACTAGTGTATGATGAGGTGTATCAGATTGTCACGTGGATGATGTCATCAGTGATGTCATCAGTGATGTAATTTGAGATGTCATCAGTGATGTCATCAGTGATGTCACTGACCATGTCATGAATGATGCAATATGTGACATCATCAGCAGTGCATTGCGAATTCTACGAGTGAAATTGCCAGCTAACTATAACACCCCTGAAACCTATGTTTTTTTCAGTGAATTTCTAAGGTTTTTTAAATGCTAATTCCTAACTATAACGTGCCTGAAACCTATGGTTTTTTCAGTGAATTTCAAAGCTTTTTTAAATGCTAATTTCTATCTATAACGTCTCTGAAACCTATGGTTTTTTTCAGTGAATTTCAAAGGTTTTTTAAATGCTAATTTTTAAGTGTGATAGTAGTTATACCTATTTTTTTTTACAAATTTTCTACAGTTTTTAACTGTTCATTTATAAATATTTTATTCATTAAATAACATTATATACTTTTCTGAAAATTGCAAAAAAACATTAAAAAATTATTTTAATATATTTAGATTATTTTCTTTAAAAAAATGTGTTTTCCAATTTTTTTTCGGAGTCGCGAACTCAAAGAGTACACATCACGGTGGGTGCGCGGATTCTAGCCACTATTAAAAAAAAGTTGTGAAGGATCCGCGTACGGTGTGCGACGGCTGCGTGTTTTTCAGTTATATCATATGCATTTAATATTACGTGATGTGCGCGATTGGTATGCGACCAGTCCGCGACTCCTGCTCCCGCGCATTTGTGACACATGCGCATTACGGTACAAGATGCTTGCGCGGTGGCGGGTCCCGCGTGATGTCGGGCTGCGAGAGTGTTTTTTAATTGTTTTCAACAAAAACTGTTTCCTTTTCTCTAAATACTTTCTCCCGTGTAACACTGCAATTGTAGCGGCGGTGCCCGTCCGTGCGATCGAGCCCGCCTTCTTGGGTTAGGGCTCTAGTCCTCCCCAGGAAATTTCATTTAAATCCCACGCTGGCGCGAGCGCGCAGCATATGTAATGCTGGCGCTCTGAGTGCTGTGTCAAGGTGGCAACTTTCGGGCTGCGAGAGTGTTTTTTAATAGTTTTTACAAAAACTGTTTCCTTTTCTCTCAACACTTTCTCCCGTGTAACACTGCAATTGTAGCGGCGGTGCCCATCCGTGCGATCGGGCCCGCCTTCTTGGGTTGGCGCTCTAGTCCTCCCCAGGAAATTTCATTTAAATCCCACGCTGGCGCGAGCGCGCCGACGGCGCGCCATGGGCGCGCCTAAGGCAAACCCGTCTGCGCCCGTCAGCACCCGGATCGCGCCCAGGGCCACGACCCCTGGTCCTATGAGGCTCGTCTGCTACACGCCAGAGATGTTGTTTGGCCTCCGGTCGCAGCAGTCCAGGGACTGCACCCTGTTTAATTTTGACGGTGAGTCAGGAATACACACCTGTACACACTGCCATTTTTCAACAGGTATGAATGTTGGTAGAAGTAGTAGGAGAAAGGGCAGGACAGCTACCTATGCTGATATTGGTAATGGAGAGGGTTCCCGGCCGCCTGCTGCTCCTCGCATTGGTGAGGAGCAAGCTCCGGCCTTAAAGCCTGAGTCTATTCTAGCTAACAGGTTCATGGGTATTCTTTTAAATGCACGCTCAGTCGTGAAACACAAACATGAACTTGAGTTGTTCCTAAATACTCATAGCCCTGACATGGTCTTTCTTACTGAGACCTGGACAGGCGCAACGTCTGGTCCAGACTGGAATGTGGCCCTGCCATCGGGCTATGCACTACTGAGCCAAGATAGAATAGATAGTAGAGGCGGTGGTATAGCCATTATTTATAAGGAAGCTCTGAAGGTTCAGGTTAAGGCTGTGGCGGACCTACACGCCGAAGCAATGCAATTCTGTATTATGTTAAAAGACGTGACTGTTTTTCAAGGTCTGTTGGTCTATCGGCCGCCGGGCCCCAGAGCCGCTTTCCCATCGGCCCTCCTGTTCCACTTGGAATCTTGCACTGATTCTGAATTTTATTCTATTCTTGGCGATTTCAACTACCATCTGGAGCTGGGCACTAATGTTGATACCACCAGACTCCTAGACTGTATGGCTGCCTTTGGCTTGCATCAACTGGTTTCTGATCCTACACACAAAGGAGGCCACACCTTAGAATGACTGTTTTCCAGCCATCCTGATATCTCCTTTTGTAGGGTAGAAGCACTTCCCTGGACCGATCATAAAGCAGTATTCTTTGAGGTCAGGGTCAAACCGATGGGAGGGGGTGCTCCCTACAAACCTATTAAGGTCACGTTTAGGCGATGGAACAAGATAACTTGCATCGGCCTAACGGCCGCTCTCGATCATTCCCCTCCAATTTTAGACAACAATAATGAGGTGGTAGCAACTCAGTTTAATGAATGGATTCAGGGAGCGATCAACTGTGTCACTCCCGTACAGACTGCCACACTCAATAGGCGCCCGTCGGGTGCACCGTGGTATGGTCCGGAGCTCAAACGACTAAAGGTTGAATGCAGAAGGTACGAGCGTCTATGGAGAGTGTATTATAGCAGGGTCAGCAAAGACGCCTATAACTGTGCCTTGCATAAATATAAACAGGCCATTCTGACAACTAAGAGAGCATATTTCACTCGGAAAATCCAGGATGTGGGTAACTCTGCCAAATAACTTTTTAAATCCGTGTCTTTTTTGGCTAAACCCCAGCAGGGTAACCTGTTTAGTCCCGACCAGGTCTTCTGTGATCAGTTAGCAGTCTTTTTCCACAATAAGGTGCAGACAATATACGATGATCTGGCCAATTCATCAACTTTAAAATTTTCATCAGGCAAGCAGCCGCCCCCGTGTGATGAGGAGAACCTGTTGTGTAGCCTTACCAATTTTAGCCCCTTATCGGAGGAGGTGGTAATAGATATTTTAAAATCTATCAAATCGGGATCAGTCTCTGATCCCTGCCCCCCGCCGATCATGCATTTGGCAGCGGAAAGGATCAGTCACACCCTCACGTCTTTGATCAATCAAGTCCTGGCCGCCGGGACCTACCCCACTGCCTGGAAGACTGCCAGTGTTCGGCCTATCCTTAAGAAAGCCACGTTGGAGCCTGCAGAATTTAAAAACTATCGGCCAATCTCCGGTCTGCCATTGGTAGCCAAAGTTACTGAAAGAGCTATCAACACAACCTTAACTGAGTACCTGGATAGTAACGGCCTGCTTGACCGGTCCCAACATGGTTTTCGTCCAAAACATTCCACTGAGTCTGCCCTTATCTCAGCAGCAGAGGGAATTCGGGCGGCAGTTGACGGGGGAGGAAGGGCAATCCTTGTCCTCCTTGATTTGTCGGCCGCCTTCGACACCGTTAATCATATGGTGTTGGTGCGGCGACTAAAGGAGGTAGGGATCACTGAGCGGGCTTTGGCCCTCCTTTCCCCGTTCTTGGATGACAGAAAGCAGAGCCTGAACTGGGCGGGTTTACAATCGGGTAATTTCAACCTGCCCTGTGGCGTCCCACAAGGCTTAGCTCTGTCCCCTACCCTGTTTAATGTTTATGTTAGGCGCTGCCTAGAGTAGTGAGGAAACACGGTTTCACCCTCGTGTCCTATTCCGACGATTCACAGCTGGTGATATCCGTATCCGATAGACCGGAGCTAACAGCGGCAAGATTTCATGCCTGTCTGAAGGACGTTATGGAGTGGATGAGCCTGAGCTTTCTAAAGATAAACACTGAGAAAACAGAAGTCATTGAATTTGGCAACGGTCCCCCATTATGGAGCACCTTGTGGTGGCCACCAGAGGCTGGGGAGTGTCCTCTACCTGTTAGAAAGGTCAGGAATCTTGGGGTGATTTTCGACGATAAACTGAACATGTCAGCCCAGGTTAACAGTTTAACCTCAGCATGTTTTCTCTTGCTTAAAACTCTGCGTAAAATCTTCCCCTTAATTCCCCAGGCACTGCAGAAGACGGTAATGGCTGCCCTCTTCATGTCCAGATTGGACTATTGTAATGCAATGTTCCTGAGCATCAGGTCAGTAAAATCCAGTCACTGCAGAACGCCGCCGTCCGTGTTATCTTGAAATTACCCAAAGGTCACCCTACCTCTAATGGAAGAAGGTCACTATATTGGCTTCCTGTTCAGCAGAGAATCGAGTTCAAGGCGCTCTGCTTGGTGCACAAGGCACAGTACGGAGGGGGTTCGGTGGATTGTCAGGATAGGTTCAGGCTTTACACCCCTTCCCGGGATCTACGTTCGGCCAATCTTGGCTTTATATGTACCTCCAGACATAGACGGGCCAGATGGGGTGGTCGCTCATTTGCCAGTTGTGCAATCCAATTATGGAACAATCTACCAGTGGCCTTTCGACTTCAACAGAATCTTCCCTCTTTCAGGAAAGCCTTGAAGTTCTGGTTGTTCAATCTCCACTAGCTATCAGCCCTCCACTCAGTCAACGTTCACACACTCCAGCGTCAAGACACCTTATGGCATTCGAGCGCTTAAAAGGCTTCTTTATACTTATACTTATGTTCCAAAATGATATGTATGTGTCTTTGATATACATATTGGGGCAAGAGAATATCTAAGATAGTCATAAAAATAACATTTGTACTTATAATAAACATATTATTTTTAAATATATTTTCACAAAGTCGGGTGCGTGCATCGTGAGCACAGAGAACCAGGTCAGCAGAGCTGCTGTAGAGCCAGAGAAACCAGGTCAGCAGAGCTGTTGTAGAGCCAGAGAACCAGGTCAGCAGAGCTGCTCTAGAGCCTAAGAAGCAGGTCAGCAGAGCTGCTCTAGAACCAGAGACCCAGGTCAGCAAAGCTGCTCTAGAGCCAAAAACCCAGATCAGGAGAGCTGCTCTAGAGACCGAGAACCAGGTCAGCAGAGCTGCTGTAGAGCCAGAGAAACCAGGTCAGCAGAGCTGCTTTAGAGGTAGAGAACCAGGTCAGCAGAACTGCTTTAGAGCCAGAGAACCAGGTCAGCAGAGCTGCTCTAGAGCCAGAGAACCAGGTCAGCAGAGCTGCTGTAGAGCCAGAGAAACCAGGTCAGCAGAGCTGTTGTAGAGCCAGAGAACCAGGTCAGCAGAGCTGCTCTAGAGCCTAAGAAGCAGGTCAGCAGAGCTGCTCTAGAACCAGAGACCCAGGTCAGCAAAGCTGCTCTAGAGCCAAAAACCCAGATCAGGAGAGCTGCTCTAGAGACCGAGAACCAGGTCAGCAGAGCTGCTGTAGAGCCAGAGAAACCAGGTCAGCAGAGCTGCTTTAGAGGTAGAGAACCAGGTCAGCAGAACTGCTTTAGAGCCAGAGAACCAGGTCAGCAGAGCTGCTCTAGAGCCAGAGAACCAGGTCAGCAGAGCTGCTCTAGATCCAGAGAACCAGGTCAGCAGAGCTGATTTAGAGGGAGAGAACCAGGTCAGCAGAGCTGCTTTAGAGCCGGAGAACAAGGTCAGCAGAGCTGCTCTAGAGCCAGAGACCCAGGTCAGCAGAGCTGCTTTAGAGCCAGAGACCCAGGTCAGCAGAGCTGCTCTAGAGGCCGAGAACCAGGTCAACAGAGCTGCAGTAGAGCCAGAGAAACCAGGTCAGCAGAGCTGCTCTAGAGCCAGAGAACCAGGTCAGCAGAGCTGTTATAGAGCCAAAGAACCAGTTCAGCAGAGCTGTTGTAGAGCCAGGGAACCAAGTCAGCAGAGCTGCTTTAGAGCCATAGGACCAGGTCAGCAGAGCTGCTTTAGAGCCAGAGAACCAGGTCAGCAGAGCTGCTTTAGAGCCTAAGAACCAGGTCAGCAGAGCTGCTCTAGAGCCAGAGAACCAGGTCAGCAGAGCTGCTGTAGAGCCAGAGAAACCAGATCAGTAGAGCTGCTTTGGAGAGAGAGAACCAGGTCAGCAGAGCTACTCCAGAGGGAGAGAACCAGGTCAGCAGAGCTGCTCTAGAGCCAGAGATCCATGTCAGCAGAACTGCTTTAGATCCATAGAACCGGGTCTGCAGAGCTGCTTTAGAGCCAGAGAACTAGGTCAGCAGAGCTGTTGTAGAGCCAGAGAACCAGATCAGCAGAGCTGCTCTGTAGCTTAAGAACTAGGTCAGCAGAGCTGCTCTAGAGCCAGAGAACCAGGTCAGCAGACCTGCTGTAGAGCCAGAGAAACCAGGTCAGCAGAGCTGCTTTAGAACCAGAGAACCAGCTCAGAAGAGACACTCTAGCTGACACTGACTGACACTGACAGATTGACACTGACTGACACTGATTGACTGACACTGACTGACACTGACTGACTGACACTGACTGATTGACTGACACTGACTGATTGACTGACACTGACTGATTGACTGACACTGACTGACTGACTGACACTGACTGACTGACTGACACTGATTGACTGACACTGACTGACTGACACTGACTGACACTGATTGACTGACACTGATTGACTGACACTGACTGACTGACACTGACTGACTGACACTGACTGACTGACACTGACTGACTACTCTCTACTACTCTACTACTCACTCTACTACTCTCTCTCTACTACTCACTCTCTTCTACTCTCTACTACTCACTCTCTACTACTCACTCTCTTCTACTCTTTACTACTCACTCTCTAATACTCTCTACTACTCACTCTACTACTCTCTACTACTCTCTACCACTCACTCTCTACTACTCTACTACTCACTCTCTACTACTCTCTACTACTCTCTCTCTACTACTCACTCGCTACTACTCACCCGCTACTACTCTCTACTACTCTCTCTCTACTACTCACTCGCAACTTCTCTCTACTACTCACACTCTACTACTCACTCTCTACTACTCACTCTCTACTACTCACTCTCTACTACTCACTCTAATACTCTCTACTACTCACTCTACTACTCTCTACAACTCACTCTCTACTACTCTACTACCCACTCTCTACTACTCACTTTCTACTACTCACTCTACTACTCACTCTCTACTACTCACTCTCTACTACTCACTCTCTACTACTCTCTACTACTCTCTCTCTCTACTACTCACTCTATACTACTCACTCTCTACTACTCACTCTCTACTACTCACTCTCTACTATTTACTCTCTACTACTCGCTCTCTACTACTCTCTACTACTCACTCTCTACTACTCACTCTCTACTACTCCCTACTACTCACTCTCTACTATTCACTCTCTACTACTCACTCTCTACTACTCTACTACTCTCTACTACTCACTCTCTGCTACTCTCTCCCTATTACTCACTCTCTACTACTCGCTCTCTACTACTCTCTACTTCTCACTCTCCACTACTCACTCTCTACTACTCGCTCTCAACTACTCTCTACTACTCTCTCTACTTCTCAATCTCTACTACTCTCTCTACTACTCACTCTCTACTACTCACTATCTACTACACACTCTCTACTACTTGCTCTCTACTAATCGCTCTCTACTACTCTCTACTACTCACTCTCTACTACTCTCTACTACACACTCTCTACTACTCCACTACTCTCTACTACTCACTCTCTACTACTCTCTACTACTCACTCTACTACTCTCTACTACTCTCTACCACTCACTCTCTACTACTCTACTACTCACTCTCTACTACTCTACTACTCTCTCTCTACTACTCACTTTCTACTACTCATTCTACTACTCAGTCTCTACTACTCAGTCTCTACTACTCAGTCTCCACTACTCAGTCTCTACTACTCAGTCTCTACTACTCACTCTCTACTACTCACTCTCTACTACTCTCTCTCTACTACTCTCTCTCTACTACTCACTCTACTACTCTCTACTACTCACTCTCTACTACTCACTCTCTACTATTCACTCTCTACTACTCACTCTCTACTACTCGCTCTCTACTAATCGCTCTCTACTACTCTCTACTACTCACTCTCTACTACTCACTCTCTACTACTCCCTACTACTCACTCTACTACTCTCTACTACTCTCTCTACTACTCACTCTCTACTACTCTCTACTACTCACTCTACTACTCTCTATTACTCTTTACCACTCACTCTCTACTACTCTACTACTCACTCTCTACTACTCACTCTCTACTACTCACTCTACTACTCACTCTACTACGCACTCTCTACTACTATCTCTCTACTACTCACTCTCTACTACTCTCTACTACTCACTCTCTGCTACTCACTCTCTACTACTCGCTCTCTACTACTCTCTACTTCTCACTCTCCACCACTCACTCTCTACTACTCGCTCTCAACTACTCTCTACTACTCACTCTATTACTCACTCTCTACTACGAGGATTCGTCAATCGACGCAAAAGTTATTCCAAAGAGAATGTTGCGGATTTCCTATGGAAACACGGTCCTAACTATAACTATCTACTGGCGACCGCCAGTAGATAATGTATGTGTATATATATAGACATACATATATATAATCTGCATAGCTATATAAATACAAATATAAATGCATGCATACATATACATATATGTGTACATATGCATGTTATGTACATGAAAGTTTGAAAACATTAATACAAGCAAAGCTAAAAAGCCATCTAATTACAAACAGAATTTCTTTAACTTAAACGAGGGCGAGACCTATTGCATTTTCAATGCTTGTTTACTTGGTTCCATCAAGAAGGCATTCAGATGTATCACACATTTGCCATAAATTCTGAATGGTAGCACTCTAGTTGCTCATTAGATCACTGTAGTAAAGCTACTGCTCACCAGGGAAGTCTGCTGCTGGTATTCAAAGTGCATGTTTCAGTCTGCATGTCAGAATTTTTTAATGAAATAGAAGAGGATTTGAGAAGTCAAAATGTGCCCTAATTTTTCTTTCTGCAGCATTAATCATAATTTCTATAGCAAAATGAACCCCCTCATTTTGTTCCTTTGCAAATTAAATGTTTTAAGTGTTACCACTTTATTCCAATCAAGATGGCTTCAGGTGTGTCATACTTTTGTCATAAGTGAGACTGTTAGCCGTCTATTTGTTATTTAGAACACTCTGGGACATTTTGTCATTGGGCTATACTTGGGCTACATCTGGGTGATATTTGTGCTACATTTGGGCTCTTGTGTCTCTGGTGGCCATCTTGGGAGACTTATTTGTTATGAAGTTTCCTAATTTCCTCATTTACTACAGTCTCCTCAGTAGGACATACTTTCAGTTTTTTACTTTGATTCCATCAAGAAGGCATTCAGCTGTGTCACACATTTGCCATAAATTCGGAATGTTAGCACTCTAGTTGCTTATTAGATCACTGTAGTAAAGCTTCTGCACACCAGGGAAGTCTGCTGCTGGTATCGAAAGTGCATGTTTCAGTCTGCATGTCAGAATTTTTGAATGAAATAGAAGAGGATTTGAGAAGTCAATCAAATTACAAACAGAATTGCTTTAACTTAAACGAGGGCGAGACCTATTGCATTTTCAATGCTTATTTACTTTGGTTCCATCAAGAAGGCATTGAGATGTGTCACACATTTGCTATAAATTCTGAATGTTAGCACTCTAGTTGCTCATTAGATCACTGTAGTAAAGCTACTGCTCACCAGGGAAGTCTGCTGCTGGTATTCAAAGTGCATGTTTCAGTCTGCATGTCAGAATTTTTTAATGAAATAGAAGAGGATTTGAGAAGTCAAAATGTGCCCTAATTTTTCTTTCTGCTGCACTAATCATACTGTGTGCCATACGTTTGTCATAAGTAGGACTGTTAGCGCTCTAGTTGTTCTTTAGAACACTCTGGGAAGCTGCAGTAGAACACAAAGGAATCAACTGACAGTCTCTGCCCTTGTTGGATGTACATGTTTTACTGAGAATGTCAGACTTCATTCTCACATGACTGAGAAAGATAATGTGAATTTACAGAAAATATGTTCTCAGGTTAGCTTATAGATCACCTTCCAAACCTCTGTGGGAAAAGCATGAGAAAATATTTTTCTCTCAAACATGATTCATGATATCCCGGCAGAAGGTACATAGTAAATCACCTTAGAACACACCAGAATTCCTAAAATGAGTATGATACCATCAACAAATGATTTATAATGTAACTAAAGTCTTAAAACCTTCTATTAACTGCAATGCTTTTTAATGAGGTGCTATCTTGTATATTGGTCCCAAGATGGCTGCCAACACTTCTTGGATGAAGTGCTGACAGCCAATCAGATCTCAGGATGAGATGTGTGGTTAGGCTCCGCCCAGATATATATGTGATTTTGATTTTCTCAGGAACTACTGAACAGATTGACACCATTTAAGCAAAAGGCACGAGTCTGAACTGAGGACTACCTCTTTGCCAAATATGGTGTAATTCCATTCAGCAGTTCGGGCTGTAGCTGCGGCTAAAGGTCCTATGGGAAATTGCATGGGGAAAACACGTTTTGGGACCCCCCTTGTTTTTTCGGCCCCCGCTACACTAATCATCTCAAGACTTTCAGGATAGGAGCGGACCGGAGCTGGCCAAAAGTTTTGAAAATTTCGCGAAGATTCGTCAATCGGCGCCAAAGTTATTGGGAATAGAATGTTGCGGATTTCCTATGGAAAATAGGTCCTAACTATAACTACCTACTGGCGACTGCCAGTAGGTAATATATGTATATATATATATATATATATATATATATATATATATATATATATATATATATATATATATATATATATATATATATATATATATATATATATATATATATATCTACAGCAAAGTTTGCCTGTTGAAGAGAAAGCCGCACTACAGGTAAGTTTATGCCAAGCCATCATTTATTGAAGGATGCTGCGAGGATTTCGGCTGGAACAGCACAAAGTATTCGTCCAGAGCCTGACGCGTTTCGTGTGATACACTTCTTCAGAGGCGTGGACTTGCGAATTCAAAGGCACGGCAATTTTGGCGATGTTTTATCTTGCTTTCCCCGCCCAGAGTGGGCGTAGCCACTCCCGTGGCTTTCTGGTCTTAGTAGTGCCGTTTCTTGCTTCAGTGAGCTGACATGCCGTTGGTGCAAAATAAAGTTAAATGATACCGCAGTGGGTTAGTGATGTCAACCTCAATGCTTCGCTGCATTCTTTGCCCTTCAACAACAGGCACCTGCTCCATCAGCAGCGGCGTCGGTTGGCGTCGCTGCAGGAATGCAAACTGCATCAGGGCGTTCTCCGTGGCTCAGGCGGGGCCACTAACATCTACAGCAAAGTTTGCCTGTTGAAGAGAAAGCCGCACTACAGGTAAGTTTATGCCAAGCCATCATTTATTGAAGGATGCTGCGAGGATTTCGGCTGGAACAGCACAAAGTATTCGTCCAGAGCCTGACGCGTTTCGTGTGATACACTTCTTCAGAGGCGTGGACTTGCGAATTCAAAGGCACGGCAATTTTGGCGATGTTTTATCTTGCTTTCCCCGCCCAGAGTGGGCGTAGCCACTCCCGTGGCTTTCTGGTCTTAGTAGTGCCGTTTCTTGCTTCAGTGAGCTGACATGCCGTTGGTGCAAAATAAAGTTAAATGATACCGCAGTGGGTTAGTGATGTCAACCTCAATGCTTCGCTGCATTCTTTGCCCTTCAACAACAGGCACCTGCTCCATCAGCAGCGGCGTCGGTTGGCGTCGCTGCAGGAATGCAAACTGCATCAGGGCGTTCTCCGTGGCTCAGGCGGGGCCACTAACATCTACAGAAAAGTTTGCCTGTTGAAGAGAAAGCCGCACTACAGGTAAGTTTATGCCAAGCCATCATTTATTGAAGGATGCTGCGAGGATTTCGGCTGGAACAGCACAAAGTATTCGTCCAGAGCCTGACGCGTTTCGTGTGATACACTTCTTCAGAGGCGTGGACTTGCGAATTCAAAGGCACGGCAATTTTGGCGATGTTTTATCTTGCTTTCCCCGCCCAGAGTGGGCGTAGCCACTCCCGTGGCTTTCTGGTCTTAGTAGTGCCGTTTCTTGCTTCAGTGAGCTGACATGCCGTTGGTGCAAAATAAAGTTAAATGATACCGCAGTGGGTTAGTGATGTCAACCTCAATGCTTCGCTGCATTCTTTGCCCTTCAACAACAGGCACCTGCTCCATCAGCAGCGGCGTCGGTTGGCGTCGCTGCAGGAATGCAAACTGCATCAGGGCGTTCTCCGTGGCTCAGGCGGGGCCACTAACATCTACAGCAAAGTTTGCCTGTTGAAGAGAAAGCCGCACTACAGGTAAGTTTATGCCAAGCCATCATTTATTGAAGGATGCTGCGAGGATTTCGGCTGGAACAGCACAAAGTATTCGTCCAGAGCCTGACGCGTTTCGTGTGATACACTTCTTCAGAGGCGTGGACTTGCGAATTCAAAGGCACGGCAATTTTGGCGATGTTTTATCTTGCTTTCCCCGCCCAGAGTGGGCGTAGCCACTCCCGTGGCTTTCTGGTCTTAGTAGTGCCGTTTCTTGCTTCAGTGAGCTGACATGCCGTTGGTGCAAAATAAAGTTAAATGATACCGCAGTGGGTTAGTGATGTCAACCTCAATGCTTCGCTGCATTCTTTGCCCTTCAACAACAGGCACCTGCTCCATCAGCAGCGGCGTCGGTTGGCGTCGCTGCAGGAATGCAAACTGCATCAGGGCGTTCTCCGTGGCTCAGGCGGGGCCACTAACATCTACAGCAAAGTTTGCCTGTTGAAGAGAAAGCCGCACTACAGGTAAGTTTATGCCAAGCCATCATTTATTGAAGGATGCTGCGAGGATTTCGGCTGGAACAGCACAAAGTATTCGTCCAGAGCCTGACGCGTTTCGTGTGATACACTTCTTCAGAGGCGTGGACTTGCGAATTCAAAGGCACGGCAATTTTGGCGATGTTTTATCTTGCTTTCCCCGCCCAGAGGGGCGTAGCCACTCCCGGGGCTTTCTGGTCTTAGTAGTGCCGTTTCTTGCTTCAGTGAGCTGACATGCCGTTGGTGCAAAGAATGCAGCGAAGCATTGAGGTTGACATCACTAACCCACTGCGGTATCATTTAACTTTATTTTGCACCAACGGCATGTCAGCTCACTGAAGCAAGAAACGGCACTACTAAGACCAGAAAGCCACGGGAGTGGCTACGCCCACTCTGGGCGGGGAAAGCAAGATAAAACATCGCCAAAATTGCCGTGCCTTTGAATTCGCAAGTCCACGCCTCTGAAGAAGTGTATCACACGAAACGCGTCAGGCTCTGGACGAATACTTTGTGCTGTTCCAGCCGAAATCCTCGCAGCATCCTTCAATAAATGATGGCTTGGCATAAACTTACCTGTAGTGCGGCTTTCTCTTCAACAGGCAAACTTTGCTGTAGATGTTAGTGGCCCCGCCTGAGCCACGGAGAACGCCCTGATGCAGTTTGCATTCCTGCAGCGACGCCAACCGACGCCGCTGCTGATGGAGCAGGTGCCTGTTGTTGAAGGGCAAAGAATGCAGCGAAGCATTGAGGTTGACATCACTAACCCACTGCGGTATCATTTAACTTTATTTTGCACCAACGGCATGTCAGCTCACTGAAGCAAGAAACGGCACTACTAAGACCAGAAAGCCACGGGAGTGGCTACGCCCACTCTGGGCGGGGAAAGCAAGATAAAACATCGCCAAAATTGCCGTGCCTTTGAATTCGCAAGTCCACGCCTCTGAAGAAGTGTATCACACGAAACGCGTCAGGCTCTGGACGAATACTTTGTGCTGTTCCAGCCGAAATCCTCGCAGCATCCTTCAATAAATGATGGCTTGGCATAAACTTACCTGTAGTGCGGCTTTCTCTTCAACAGGCAAACTTTGCTGTAGATGTTAGTGGCCCCGCCTGAGCCACGGAGAACGCCCTGATGCAGTTTGCATTCCTGCAGCGACGCCAACCGACGCCGCTGCTGATGGAGCAGGTGCCTGTTGTTGAAGGGCAAAGAATGCAGCGAAGCATTGAGGTTGACATCACTAACCCACTGCGGTATCATTTAACTTTATTTTGCACCAACGGCATGTCAGCTCACTGAAGCAAGAAACGGCACTACTAAGACCAGAAAGCCACGGGAGTGGCTACGCCCACTCTGGGCGGGGAAAGCAAGATAAAACATCGCCAAAATTGCCGTGCCTTTGAATTCGCAAGTCCACGCCTCTGAAGAAGTGTATCACACGAAACGCGTCAGGCTCTGGACGAATACTTTGTGCTGTTCCAGCCGAAATCCTCGCAGCATCCTTCAATAAATGATGGCTTGGCATAAACTTACCTGTAGTGCGGCTTTCTCTTCAACAGGCAAACTTTGCTGTATATATATATATATATATATATATATATATATATAGGAGGAAACACTAACATTACGCGAACTAGACAAATAGGTCCTTACAGTGTAATAAGTGATTCAGTTTCTGCCCTTGCCTTGACCCTGAAGGTCAACTCGTAAGCTTTATGTGGCACTGCATTCTATCACAATTGGTGGCTACCCACACATTGGCAAATATAACTGGCAGCCATTATGCAGGCGTGGTTCCAAATGGGACTGTTGACTTTGTGATGCAGTGCATGGCAACCAATCCAAGGAGAGCACTGTTTTCTTGCAGTATTACAGCTCCTTTGTTCGTATGTCCCTGCCTCTTCTCCTGTGCAAAGTAGCAGATCTTCATGCAGAGGTTACAGGCCCTAACAAACCCCCAGGTGAACAATAGAGGATTCCACATGAATATCTGTTGAGTAAATCAGGGGGTCTGCTGGGAAATTAATCTGTATATTGCAGGGGAACTAAAGTTGACTCTAGGAATTTGTTCTTTAGGATCGCCGGGCTGCAATGGTGAATGGGTACAAAAGTCATATGAGTAGACTCTGCGGCTCTACACTTAGGGCGTGATTTAGAGCTTGGTGGACAGGTTACTCCATCACAACGGTGACCGATATCCACTCGGCCGAAATATAAATTCCAATATATCCTATGGTATTTGTATTTCAGTGGATGGGATATCTGTCACCGTTGTGACGGAGTAGCCTGTCCCCCAAGATCAAAATCAGGCCCCTAGCTCTTTCGATCATAGAACAACTACTGGCCATGGTCGTCCTAAGTAAATCACTATGCGCTTTGGTGAGCAAGGTAGGAGGACCTGCTTGGTGGCAGGAGATTCCTGCATTCACAAAGTTCTGTAAATGGTTAATGATCAGTGCCATTTCAACTGGGCTATCCCACCAAACTCTTCCAGGCAATGGGGGAGAGCAGACATGTTGCTATGATCCAGATGTGTGCAGCGAGGTCATTCTCTTCCAGGTCACTACAGATCCTTAAAGCAACGTTTATCCATTGATACTTTTTTCTCCAGAGTTTTATATAGCGCAAACTTCACCCAAAGGTATCAGGTATCAGAACACTTTACAAGAACACCAGTTGCATTACAGACGGACACATTCATTTTTGTCAGGTACGGGGATAATAAATGATTTGCCCACAATCACAGGATGTTGAGCGTCATTGCAGAGACTCGAACCCGATTCCCCAGATTAGAGATTGACCACCCTAGCCATTAGGATACATCCTCTCCCCACACTTCAAAAGGCAGTGGTTGTCTGTAGTTTCTTGTGCAACTCTCTGAGCAGATTCCCACCATGCAGGCACAGTTGGGTTCTCTGGGCAGACCCCTCCAGCAGGGACAATTCAAGCATCACGCTCTCAGCAGGATAGCAGACTCATCCTCCAAGGTAGATCCTCAGCACCTTCAGCAAAAAGTTGCAGACGTCACAAGGGAGGTCCCCTCGTCTGACTGGAAAGCTGACTCTCAAATACATCAGTTCTGATCTCACAAGATTCTACATCAACAAATAGGGTTTTCCCTATAAAGATGAGAAAGACGTCCTGGAATGTTGACCCAGGTTTCCAGTCTTTCTTAAACCACAGTAACAAGCAGGGTTTGTGTATTCCCCTGGCTCAATCTGGGACTGGTTCAAGGCAGTGCTGTGATTTGTGTATTTCCAGACAAGACAGCCATAGTCTTTGTTTTCAAAAGACAGCCTAAAAAAGGTGTGGCCCTTGCAATCTTTTCATTAAGAAAGACCCGAAAAGAGCGAGAATCATTCACACTCTACACTCATCAGCCTTTAGGGTACTGCACCTCCAGGAGAACAAAAGGGTAGGTCAGGGCCGAAGACTAACTCTGCACTCCTAAAGAAACATCTGTCTAAAGAAACATCTGTCTCCTGTACGTCCACATCACCTATCAACCTGATGAGTGTGATATCTAAAGGGAAAGGAAGGGCAGGACCTGACCAAAGGCTATCCCTGCACTTCTAAAGAGACCACTGTCACCAGTTCCACACTAGTCTGGCAGACTTCCTCCAACCTCCATTCTGTACACCTTGCTTAGGTGGAGATCCAAAATCGATTACACTGTTGCATCCCTAGTTCATCCTACATCACATATACAATATGCATGTGTGCCTAGCCATGCACACTGAATGGGGAAATAGCGTTTACAATGCTGTCATTACATCGCAGTACTATTACATTACGGTCATTAAGACGACCGCGTTGTTAGTACGTGATGCATTTACATCGCAAGTCATTATAATGACTTGGTGTAGGGGGCGCTGAGGTATTGGAAAATAATTCCAACACCCTCCCTACTGTTGCACTAACTGTTGTAGGAATAGTAAATAATAGTATTCCTAAATCCAGCGCGCCCCCTACTGCAAATTACTCCTGCGTAAAAAGTTGTGAAAATGGGTCACATGAAGGATTACAAACCAAACAACGTTCCTTTTCCGGCAACATTAAGCATCGTAACCTTTGTTTATTTTCAGCCTTTTTTGTCAGAAATAAGCAAAAGCCACATGAATTTGTTTTTCACTTTTTACATTTCTTTATAATATACTTTAATACACATACAGTAGAAAGACTGATAGTGTAATTATGAGATGTATGAGAGAAAAACACTTTTAAAGTCCTCTGAAAGAGGAACAGATTTCCCCAAATAGGGAATGAAAATTTGTGTAAGCTATGAGTTAATCTATGCATCTTAGTGGTGGTTTGTGATGCTTTATTAGCGCACTCGATGTGTACATGACATTCACTGCTAAATAAAAAACTTCTAATTAAACTAAATCATGGAGCAGCATCATACCTGCAACCTTTGTTTCACCCTATATTCAGGTTAAATAATAAAGGAGGGACAAAGATGTCTACCCAATTCAAGAAATACCTATTTGAATGTTATTGGGACACTGTACTTTTGCTGATAAGGATTAAAGTGCGTAAAACCTGATGGACAAGGGTTTCAATGCCATCAGAGGAGCAGTTTTTTGTTTTTTTAGGTGGATCAGTTGAGTTCCAGTGGGTTAGATATTACATATTCGCCATGCTGTTCTGCGGTTTCAAATGCTACATGGAAATGCAACTTATTTAATGTGTGCCCATTTACTTTAGATTATATGTGCACAATCATTAAAATCCCTACCATATAACTATGTCCAGCTATGTATATATTTTGGACATTTATGGACAGTTACAACTAGAGCTGTCAACTTTTGGACCAAAATCAACTCATATTGTTAAGCTCTGAAAAGTGACACAAGATACTTCAGGTTCCACTCTTTATAACAACTTAAAAAAAAAAAGAAGAGATTTTCTCAGGTTATGTAAAATATGTGCCCTATTCTGAAAGCTCTTATAGAAACTGCCTCTTTAAGAACAAAATGTACAGAACCACTGCTTGTTTGTATCGGAAGAGTGATGAGTTGAGTGCAGTGGCTGGGAAAGCCAGCTTTAGTCCTACATACTTGTTTATTAAATTTTCTGAAAACAATATTATCTAAATCTTTTTTGCTGGGACAATAAACCATCATTTGAGTTAATGCGAAACTCACTATTTCTGAAAAGTTAAATTTATGTAAATCAATATTCCTTTTCTGGAAATTTTCAGTGCCTTCCATCTGTATGGCAATAATTAGACTATTATTTTTTTCAAAAACAAGTGCTGGTCATTTCTGAATTTGACCTAAACTGTCATTAAAGTTTCGGTGCTTGTCAGATTACTAAAGCCCACTAGACCTTACAATGCTTGAAGCTGTCCCAGTGGTTGGTGTACCAAAGCTTATAGAGCCTGATGTCCCACGGCTGTTGCATACTCACTGATAATATCAGGGTCCCTTCTTCTTTCGAGCCCTTCTCCGAAGGTGACGCAGCACCCTGTTTTATACCTTCTGATCTTGCTTGGCTGACACATACTATCCAGAGACAGCACATCCTCCGCCACCACAGATAAAGGACATTGTTCAAGGGGTTGCACTACAGGGTCAAAGGGAGATGCCCTTATCTAGATAATATTGCCTTCATTTCCTTCATTACCCTCCTCAAGTTATGCTCTGTGTAGGAAGTTAGCTCTTTATGTTGTATACCAAAAAGAGGTATACTATGCAAAGAGTTTTGGTATTCCCTTATGAGTGGACAGGGGATTGCTCTCGCAATCCCAGGTGGTCCTCTAGGGGGAAGTGTCAGCAAGCAGCGTTAGGATTATCAGAGAGGAATGTTAGACATATGCAAATACATACACAGTCAATAGATGATGCACACGACTCAATAAGGAGATTCACACCCATTTATAGAAATAACACATATTTTTTATATTTATTCAGGCACCAGAATCCATGCAATCAGGTAAGTATGTTTTGCAAGAGAAATACTTTTAGGTTTCAAAAGTCAACTCCGTGCATTTTTCACAGGTTGCAATGTTATCCTATGGGAGGAAAAACAACTACGGCATACAGTTAGATTATAGCAACTTACAACACCAATCTTCTGAACTTAAGGTGAGTATGGGGCAAGGTCCAAAGCAGCACCAAGAGGCCACACTGGGCGGCACTGGAGAGGTGAGGGGCAGAGGTCCAATATAGCATCTGGTGCCCAATGTTAGTCTATGGGGATCAGTCTTTGTGAAAAGAGGCTGCAGGTTTGGACTAGGGGGGCCATTTGAGCTGAACCAACCATCTTAGGGGATGTGGGGACACCTTTGGTCGTCTTCTCGAAGGCCAGGGGCGACAGGTGCAGAGGTGTCATTAGGTGTCGGGTTTTTGTTCCCAGGAGCACTTGCTGTAGAGTGAGCCTGCAGACAGAGGATTCAGGTGATGTCGGTGAGTTCACAGTGGGCAAGTCCAAGGTGGGCTTTGTCTCTGGAGGGCTGGGGGACCACTTTGGCACCATTGCCCAACTTCAACTCGGGCTTGGAGTGACTGGGGCAGTCGTGCATGCCGGTGTTGGGTTTTTGCGGTCTTGGAATCCTGTCAGGTTTCTTTGGGTACCTACAGGATGCAGGGAAGCAGATCCGCTGCTCCACTGGAGTTCCTGAGTCTTTAGAGAAATGCTTGCAGTCCTCTCATGCTCTGGAAGATCAGCAGCTTCCAGAATGAGATGACTTTGGCACAATTGTCGAATAGGTGAACAGGCCGGCAGGGTTGGCACAAAGTCAGTTGGTTTGCCTTCAGTTCTTGCTTTCATGGTTCTTCGGTCCTTCTTCTTTTGGTTGGCAGGATCTGTTTACCTGGTGACAGGAGCTCCCCTAAATACTAGCTTGAGGGGCTTTAGAGAGTGTAGGGTAGAAGCCAATGGGCTACTGATCCCTCGGGTCACTATGCCCCCTGTATGACCACTTACTGTGGGAAGTGAGTATAACCTTGTCCCAGAGTCCCTAAGTTTGCCATCACCAAGATGGCAGACTCCAAAAAGTCGTATCCACTTTAGGTAGCCCACCTTACGTGTGGTACTAGCCTGTCGGTGGGCTTGCCTATCTGACTACTAATTTTCCTGCCTGTCCCGGTGCCAAAGGGGCTCAGGACACAGGGGATCTGTATCCTCTCCTGTGAGGATAGCCGGACTGGCTGTACTGTGCATCAGGTGTTTCCCCAGGAGACTGGAAGGGTGGGTGCCAGTTTTACAGCGGTGAGGGCAGACATTGTTACTGGGGTCCAGTGGTGCTGCACTATCGGCCCCCAGTAACAAAAGCAGCAAGCGTTTCCAGCCTCCCGGGGCCAGGTACAGCTTCCCTAGGGGCTGGTCCAAGAAAATTGCCAGGGCTGCTTTGAGTTCTCAGTCCGGCCCTACCTATGAGGGAAGCCAGATTTGCATACCAAAGGTGGCGGGCTCTTTGAAGCTCTCTGCCTTGGAATGCTAATTCACAGGTCATCCTGTGGGAGGGGGTGTAAACACCCTCTGCCCAAGCAGGCTTGATTCATTACCTCCTGAAAGCAAAGACACTCATCCCTTGCGGTCAGAAACTCATTTGTGGTGGCAGGCGGGCTAAGATGAGTCAGTCAGCACACTAGTAGTAGGTAGGTTTTCAGGGGGCACCTCTAGTGAAGATGGTGATCCTCCCCAAGCTGAACTATTTGTTTGATAACATCCCTTAATCTTTTCCTAGGGACAGCTTAGATAAGATACAAGGGAGGATAGAGAGCTTTATTTGGACCTCTAAATGTCCTAGACTTAGTTGGAAGAAACGTAGAAGGTAGTTGGTTAAGGGCGGGGTAGCATTGCCAGGCGTTTTTCTTTACTACCTCTCCTTCCAATTCAGGAACTGCAGAATGGTCTTGGTGAACCCAGATAATTCTAGTAGGGGTAAAATCTATGCAGGGCTGTTCAACTCGATTGGGCAGGAGGATATCCTGTACACGTTCGGGGACTAGAAGTACTTCAAGAAGGTCTGGCTTAAAGTACTGCAGGCCTTCTTACAAGTTTGTTATTGTATGAAGAAAATCCTTGGAATTGATTACTGCTCATAGTTTGCCCCAGTTTGGAACTCCCCAGGTACTCCTCCTTTCTAGTTGGACAAACTGACCATCCCTCTGAATAAAGTGGGCATTAATTGCTGGGGGCAGCTGCAGGAAGGTAATGGGCTAATTTTGTGGGTGGTGTTAAGTGCAGAAACCAACTATTTCTATTGGGTGCGTGTTGCATGTGAAGTCGGAGCTCCATCTCCCTTCATTACCAGGACTATTGGCTGAGGAGACTAATGCATCCCCTTGCAGAATCTGTGTATGAACTCATAGCAAAGGTTAAAATTCTGGTGCATCAACCCAGCCTTTTATCCTTCAGAGGTTAATAAAATGAGTACTGTTGAGTTGCTAATAAATAACATGAGAGCCAAGATGACCCAAAAGGATGAGCATATACTTTACATCTACATATGCTATGTTATGTGAGGCTATGTCATCCTTGCCCTCACTTCCGATAACCCCTCACAATATGAATACTATGTTGTAGATACAGTTAGCAGTGATGAGATTACTATTAGGCTATAGAAAAGGCTATGCCAGTGACTATCACTGGACCCATATCAGGTGTTTTGGCATCACTGCCATCTGGTCATGTTGTTGCTTTACCCAGAATCCTGTGACTGATGCTCCCATTTCTCTCTGTTGCTGACAGGTACACATACGGAAAGCCGGTCCAAGGACAGTACAGTGCTACTGTATGCCGCAAGCCATTTTATTACCAGTGGAGCTGGAGCTCCTCCCTGCGCCCCCCAGATCTGTGCATGAGAATGACAGGCAAGGTAAGGGGGCAAGGGTGAGGGGTCAGTGTTTTGAGAAGGAAGAGGAGAGTAGATTATAAATCAATGGCATTTGCGTGCAGCATTGTCTTCAGAGCTGACAGCCACTATTACAATGTTACAGAAGGCACAACTTGCTCTTCTTTGGCTATTTTAAGAGTTTTGTCATTCTTTGTCCCTATTCCTTGCTTTCTTCCATTTGACCTGACTATCATCTGTATGACCTGTATTTCGGCTACGCCCAGAGAGGTTCTCAGAATTGTCTAATAATGCTGATCTTACTGTAGAGTTTCCATCTGAAATGACGCTGTTGTCTGCACATAGTTGATTCTATTTTATTTTTGTTTGAAAAGCTTGATTTAAAAATTTAGAACAATTGCGAAAAAAAATAAAAAGGAACAGAACTAGATAATAAATAAATAAATGCGAAATACAATACATTGAATTCAGCTCAATAAAGGAAAACATATCTCAAAGTGGACTAGATTTGAATGGATCTCATTATTGTTTGTAAATCTAAATTTTCTTCACCGCACACTACTTAATCCCTTTGGTACAGGCAGTATGCCAATAGTTTAGTTAAAATGCAGTTTGCTTAATTAAAGAGCTTCCTTGATTTCTCAGGCTCTTAAGACACAATCCTATTTTTTAAAGTTCTTTATTTTTAAGGCTGTGTTTCACTTTACTCCCCTTTCCCACCTCATGATGATACGCCACTCTTGGAACGGGGAGAGGTAGCACCTCACTTGGCCGGTTTATGCTTGGGTGCTGTCGGAAATCTCTTAAACTTTTTATGGAAATTGCTCAATTCTGAGGAGATTGCACTGTCTGGGCTTACTCCACCATACTATGAAAATTGTGGAGATATTCAGTTGATGGCTTGCTCTCCATACTAAGGATTTTCACCAGAAATTGACTGGTCCATCAACACCCTAAAGCAAGGGGCCACGGTCACACTCAATGGAAAGTGTTGCTTCACTTGCTGCTGGTGTGTTGTGATTCTCATACTTTTAGAGATGCATTTACAGGCCAGCCTCATATGATCATTAAACACAAAAACAGTGTTTTGTTGCCCTACAGTGGAGCTGAAAACCTGTAGAAAGTAGCCAATAAACAGCACTGTTGAGCTTCATCTAAGTTGGTGTGTAAAACACACCTGATAATACTCTGATAAACACCTGAAAATACCCAATCATTTCCTGTCTTTTCAATCCTGCCTCTGTGACCTAAGCAGCCGTGAAGTGAAAATCTGTCTAACAACTGAAGGCTTCTAGAACTGATAAAAGAAAAGATGTTTTTATGTCATCGAATCAGTTGTTGCACCCATACATTATTTGTGTATTATTCCTTCAGGTTATGTAATTTGACACTCTGCACCCGAATGTTAAATCTATTTGGGTATGCAAGTTTGATTTACACGTACAAGTAGATTTTTTTTACTTGAGTATAGCGACTTAAAAGATAATTTTGTGTTTGTGAGGGTTTTCACAGGAATGGATGTTAACCTGTGGATTTATGAACATACACAAGCTTACACATTTGTACTCACAAACCTTTCTTCAACCTGTTCCATCTCCAGAATAGGTCAGGCATTTACTCCGGTCAAGGATAGGAGTAAGTCACTATGCAGATTTGGGGGGGCGGAGCTTGGCTCGCAACGAGAATGGCCGCTTGAGCCTTGAGCTCTGGCTGGCGGCACCACTATCCGTCCATTATCCTGCCCTACACCGCTGGTCTGCACAACCTGATGGTGAATTCTCGAGTGGTAGCGGGAGCGCTACCGAATGCTGTGACTCCGGTTTCTGGAGATGTTATGCTGGCGAAGTAGCGGAGAAAGAGGAATCGCGACATGCTAGGCCGCTGATCCCCGGCTCTCGAGTCCAGTGCGTGCTGGCGTGCGTCACTTGGCATGCGGCTGGCAAAGTGAAAGTGCACGGCCCGCCAGATCGCCTCTCCGTAACCGCCTCGATAGATGGTAGCCCAGCACGACCGACGCGGTGAGAGCATGGGGGGGACACTTTGATCCCGCCGGAGCAGCACGAGAGGCGCGACGAGGGGCAAACCCCCCTCCACCCCCCCGACTGAGTATATGCCGATGGTCGCCGGGAGGAGCTGACGGAGGGAGCACCGCAATTGGAGCCGCAGTACCGGTTGGTGTGAGCTGAGGGGTGCAGATAGGGCGCCCAGGGACAGAGTACCGTTAAGGGAGACGCGAGTGGAGTGCTGCACCCCAGAGTTGACTGCAGTGCGCTCTCTTGGGCAGCGGCGGGGAGCGCGCTCAACACCCTTCGGGCTTGCATACACGTTCCCAACACAGCGAGACGCGGCAGCTCCGGCTGCCACAGAACACTGCAGATGGTGGAGGCTGGTCCGTGGAGGCCTTGAGGAGCGCGGGCGGTTGCGACCTCCCTACGGAGCTGTATGTGCAGCTACGGTGTGGCCAGCGACGGGTGCAAGATCAAAGAGGAGGAGGCGGCTTGGGGCGGTGGGCCCTGACACCGGCAGCTGGTAGGCGATAAGGAAGTTGCATGGCCTGGGTAGGCTTGCACCCGCAATCGGCGACGGAAGGCGTGCTGGACTAGCTGCGGATGTGCCCCAAGCCAAGGAGGAGCACCACGAACGGCGCGGCGCTCGAGCTGGATGTCTTATAACGAGGCCTAATCCCGCGGTGATCGGGGAGGTGAGTTGGGCGCTCTGTGCCTGTGCGCGCCGGGGGGTGCCTCCGGTCATAGCAGGAGCGGCTGAGAGCGGCACCGATTCGGCGGTCGAGATGGGCAAGTCTGATAGGTCCCAGCCCAAGCTGTCCTTTGATCCAAAACGCTCTAAAACCCAGATCCAGGGAGCGGACGATGCTGGTGGGGCCGCGGTGCCGCCTCCGGAGGAGCTGGACCTGCGTGGATTGCTACTCTCGATGGAGAAAGGTTTGCAGTCTGGAATCACTTCCCTGGGTCCGAAGATTGACGCACTTTCCTATAGAATGGATCGGATGGGGGAGCGCCTTGATAAACACGGGGAGAGACTGGACCAGTCGGAGCGCCGCATTGTGGAGGTTGAGGAGGCCCAGTCCACACTGGACTCGGGCCATAAGCAGCTCGGTCGGCTCCTACAGGTGCTGCAAGACAAGACAGAAGATCTTGAGGCGCGTACCCGGCGCTGTAATTTACGCATCACGGGCCTGCCCGAGACGACTTCAACGGGACGAATGGAGTGCTTTATTGAGACGATGTTAGTGGAGCTGCTGGGCAGGGAGGTGTTCTCCGGGATGTTTGTGGTGGAAAGAGCACACAGGTCGCTGGGTCCGCGGCCCCCACCAGGAGCGCCTCCACGACCGATAATTGCGAAACTATTGAACTACCGCGATAGGGACGCGGCCCTCTGCACGGCACGAGAGAAACAGACATTGGTATACGAAGGGACGACCATATCTCTCTATCCTGATTTCACTGCCAAGGTACAAGAGGCGAGACGGCAGTTTGTCCCAGCGAAAAAACAGCTAGGCGAAATGGGACTAGACTATGCCATGCTGTACCCTAAGCTCCATGTCAACAGGCAGGGGAAATCGCACATCTTTTTGAACCCCAAAGCACTGAATAAGGCGTTGAAGGACTGGCATAGGGAGCGGCGGGGCAGTCCGGAGAAGAATCGGCAGAGTGAGGAGATGGAGAGCTCGCTGGAGACGCAGGACTGAGAAGGCGCACTGGCAAGCATTGTTTTTAATGACTAAGCGCCCAGATATTAAGAGACAGTGGGTAGTGGGGGCAAAGGTCCTTTGTTGGGCACGAGACTCGCAGAGTGGTGGCGACAAAGGTTTGATTAATGTAGCTCTACGACGGTCGCTACTGTTCCCTAGTCATAGTAGTTCATGTGGTTACTGGAGGGGTTGCGGATGGAGGGCCCTGGCACATAGAGGCCAATTCATCTCGTAGAGGGTAGTCATGTACCGCGCCCATAGGGTGCACAGCTGCGTGCTGACTGTGACAAATGTAGGAGTATGGCGAGAGAATGTGGATAAGGCGGTTGGGCCATGATGCGGTTGCTGTGCTGGCTGGCTGAGCTCATATTTACAGAGATAAGTTACCATATATTACGGACTGAGCGACCTCTGCCCACGAGTGCATTTCACTTTTTTACCTTTTGTTTGGGATTAGTTATTTAGGGCTGGGAGGGGGAGGGCGGTGAGTAGTTCCTAGATGGAACACGGCAAGGCCGAGTTGGGGGTGTCTGCTGTGGGAGGAGGGTGGGGTCAGGGTCTTTGTTTTTTCTTTTTGTGTTGGGGGGGGGTTGAACTGTCGGTATGCTTTGATATGGTTCTCTCTCCGCGACAGGCATGTGCGGCAGGTAGAGATAGAGCACAATGCTTACAAAGGGATCTGCCATGGCGCACACTGAAAAAGATAGTGAGTTGCACGCTTCCATCAGAGTGGTGACCTGGAATGTTAGGGGTTTGAATGACCACCGTAAGCTGCGCAAGGTATTGCATTATCTTAACAGACATAATATAGATATAGCCTTCCTACAGGAAACGCACCTCCCCAGTCGTAGTCCAATGCTGCGCGCTAGAGGCCTGGTTGGTAACTCACATGCGGCTGGCTTCACTACACACGCCAGAGGTGTGCTAACATGGTTTAACCCACGGCTGGGCAGCGCGACGCAACTGCTTTATGCGGATGGGGGTGGCAGGTTTGTCCTCTCCCGGTTCCAGTGTAGAGGGCTGGATTTGTTATTGATTAATGTGTATGGACCTAACTATGACAGTCCTGAGTTTTACGCAGATCTAGCTACCAGGGTTAAGGATCTGGGGATTCCATGTATGCTGTGGGAGGGGGGACCTCAATATGGTTATGAACCCGGGTCTGGATAGATCGGGAGGCCCGGCCAGGTCGCTGTCGGCGGCAGCTAAGACTATGCAAAGAGAGATGATATGCATGGCACTTTCAGATGTTTGGAGAGTTCTATACCCTACGGAGGGGGGCTTTACGCACTACTCCGCCTACCATGACCTGCACACCCGCATAGACTATTGGCTAGCCTCGTCATCGCTGGTGCCACAGGTTCGCGCGTGCAGGGTGCTCCCGCGAACCCTTTCGGATCATTCCCCTGTGGTGATTACATTGGTCGCCCCAGGAAAACTATTCCCCCATTCTTATGGCGGTTCCCCCCTTACTCGCTGCTCGACCACTTGTTTGAGGAAGAACTGGCGGAGGCCATAACAACGTTCTTTGACACCAACCTGGGCTCAGTAGACAGCTTCCAAACGGTGTGGGAAGCATTTAAAGTTTATATCAGAGGGGTAGCGATCTCTAAGCATTCAGGAGTGCTGCGCTCTATTCGTAAGAGGTTGGCCACATTGGAGCGCAAGATTGGGGAAACAGAGTCGAGGCAGCAGTCGGACGAGACGGACGATATTGCAGACGAGCTGCTGATGGCAGAAAACTATAGGGAAGCAGACGCGGAAGTGCAACATCTAGGGAAGTATGCCACTGCCAGAAAGTATGGGGAAGGTGAGAGGCCTAGCTCTGTCCTGGCCAATGTCCTAAAGTCCCGTAGAAGCAGGGCAGCGATTACTAGGGTTAAGTCTGACAACGGAGAAATGCTGACGGAAGAGGCGGACATAGCCGCCCGCTTCCAATCTTACTACGCCAATCTGTATGCCTCCCAACAGAATAATATGGAGGAAAGCATACAAGACTACTTAGACCATATTCAGCTACCCTTCCTCTCTAATGAACACAGGGAATTCTTGGCCCTCCCCATCGAGAGGGACGAAATCCTGGAGGCGTTGGCAGGCATGAAGGCAAACAGCGCCCCTGGAGCGGACGGACTTACGGTAGCTTTCTATCGGTCCTTTATAGACCTGCTGCTCCCTCACATCTCCACGCCGTTTGATGATATATGTGTATCCGGGCATATGCCCCAATCAATGCGGGAGGCGATTCTGGTAGCTATCCCTAAACCAGGTAAGGACCTGGAGGAGTGTAGCTTGTACCGGCCACTGTCACTGCTGAATGTCGATAATAAACTCTTGGCAAAGGTGCTAGCCACGCGCCTAGCGCTGCTCACGCCGGAATTGATAGCTCCGGAGCAGGCGGGATTTGTGCCGGGCAGGAACCTCACGTATAACCTCAGGACGGTGTTTGGCGCTTTGCAACATGTTAAGCCGGACTCGAGGGCTCTGGCAGTTTTCCTGGATATGGAGAAGGCCTTCGACTCGGTGGAATGGCCCTACATGAGACTGGCCCTGACGAAAATGGGACTGGGCCCCGTCTTCCTTCAAATGATCGGTGTGCTATACAGAGGCCCGACAGCGAGGATTAGACTAGGCGACTTGGTCACGGACGCTATACCAATCTCTAGGGGGACCCGTCAGGGTTGCCCGCTGTCCCCTATATTGTATGCCCTGGTAGCAGAACCGCTGGCGCGGGCCCTTCGGAAATACCATCACCTTAGAGGCGTGAGCTTCCCATCATATTGCATTGTGGTCTCCACATATGCAGATGACACTTTGCTGTATGTTCGCAGAGACGTTTTAATGCATGGGCAAAGTGGGCTCTGGCCCAGGGCCCCAGCCTTTCAGGGGGCCCCCTGACAGAGTCAGCTCCATTCTCCAGAGTTTTGCCCTAATGACCTTGAATATTTCTTAAACAGATTGTTTTAAATACTGTTTTCCTTTAATTAATTTTTTTATGTACCTTATTTGTGAGTCTAGTATAGCCATTTTGCAGAGAAATGTTGTGTTTATGTTTCATGCAATATACATAAAAAAGTTTCTTTTAGATCAAAACAAGGCCTTACATATAAGAAATGGGAGGGCGTTACAAAGATTATTTGCAGTAATATTGCTGAGCTGCTGCTGTGTTACAATATTGAAAACACACATAACTATCCCTGAATATTGGATGTAAACACATTTAGGGCCTCATGTAGGTGGCCTGGCATTTACCACTTCATAAATACCGAATCATACCGATTCGGTATTTATGAAGTGGTAAATGCTATGTAGGTATTCAATCGGTAAAAATTACCGATTCGTAGAAATTCGGTAATTACCGAATCGGTATTTACCGATTCGGTAATGAGGCATACCTTCCCATTGATGGGAAGGTATGCCTCATTACCGAATCGGTAAATACCGATTCGGTAAGGGGGGAGCACATGCAAGGGTGGCAGGGTGTCACATTGACACCCTGTTGCACCCCTGATTCGGCCATGTGTGCACATGTGGCGCACATACATGCCCTAAGGGCATGTATGTCTGCCACATTGCACACTTAAACGTGCACAAAAATGCTTTTTTACACCTATTCGTCATTTACCACCAACCTTTAGTTGGTGGTAAATAACGAATCCCCACACCCACCACACACTCCCCCTACATCTCATTTCATGATTCGGTATTTACCGAATCGGTAAAATTACCGATTCGGTAATTTTACCGATTCGGTAAATACCGAATCATGAAATGATCCCCCTACATCTCAAAAGCCTAAATACCGGTCGGTAACGGTATATTTACCGAAAATCGGCCGTTACCGACCGGTATTCGGCTTCCTACATGAGGCCCTTAGGGCCTTATTTATGAGAAGTGATGCATGGCTGTGTGAAAACAGGGATGCGTCACTTCTTAGTGCACCCTCCTTGCTACATGATGGATGCGTCATATTTACTGCATGATGCATCATGTTGCATCATGTTACAGATATGTCAGTATTTCTGACGTATCTGTAGGCGCAAAAGTGATGCATTGCTGGGGTGTGTCTGAAAATAGATGCAAGTCCAGCAATGTGTCCTTTCACATGGGGCTTGCCTGCGTCAGTCTTATGCCTGCTGTGAGGCAGGTGTAAGATATTGAGGCAATGGCGTCCTAGAAGTGGCGCACTGAGTTCTCATAGATTTCAATGCGCCACTTCTACGAGGCTTTTTGCGGGGCAACACCCACCCTGCATACATTATACCTGGTGCAGGTATAATGTGGTGCAGGAGTTTCAAAGTGATGCATCAGCCTAGATGCGTCACTTTGCAAATATAGAGCAACATGGCACATTTTTTACGCTGCCGGTGCGTCACAAAAAGTGACGCACTTGCGGCATAAAAGTGAAGCAAGGCCTCATAAATAAGGCCCTTAGAATTTGAACGAGTGTTCCTTTGCACTGTCAGGGAACTAATTAAATGAAATAGTGTATTTAACCCCTTCTGTGCCTATGACGAGCTGGACTCGTCATGGAGCACAGTCGCGCTGTGCCCATGACGAGTCCAGCTCGTCACGCCAATGCCCCCACCCACTCACCACCATTACAGCCTTTCTGCATTGGCCCCCAATCTGCCCCCCCGGGGGGGGGGCAAAAAGACCACTAGACACCAGGGAAATGTAAAAAAAAAAAATAGGGGTGGGGGCTGCCCAAAACGGGCAGGCCCATGCCCCCACCCCACCCCCCAATTATCACAGTCTTTCTGCCCCCCCCCGGGGGCAGATGGGGCATTGGCCCCTAATCTGCCCCTTCGGGGGGGCAGAAAGCCCACTATACACCAGGGATTTGTTTTACAGTTGTTTTTTTAGGGTGGGGGCTGCCCGAAACAGGCACGCCAATGCCCCCACCCACCAGCCACCATTACAGCCTTTCTGCCCCCCCTGGGGGGCAGATGGGGCATTGGCCCCCAATCTGCCCCCCCGGGGGGGGGCAAAAAGACCACTAGACACCAGGGAAATGTAAAAAAAAAAAATAGGGGTGGGGGCTGCCCAAAACGGGCAGGCCCATGCCCCCACCCCACCCCCCAATTATCACAGTCTTTCTGCCCCCCCGGGGGCAGATGGGGCATTGGCCCCTATTCTGCCCCTTCGGGGGGGCAGAAAGCCCACTATACACCAGGGATTTGTTTTACAGTTGTTTTTTTAGGGTGGGGGCTGCCCGAAACAGGCACGCCAATGCCCCCACCCACCAGCCACCATTACAGCCTTTCTGCCCCCCCTGGGGGGCAGTTGGGGCATTGGCCCTCAATCTGCCCCCCAGGGGGGAGAAAAAGACCACTAGACACCAGGGAATTGTAAAAAAATAACCCCCCAATTATTACAGCCTTTCTGCCCCCCCCCGGGGGGCAGATGGGGCATTGGCCCCTAATCTGCCCCTCCGGGGGGGGGGGGGGCAGAAACCCCACTAAACACCAGGGATTTTTTTTGGGCAATTGTTTTTAGGGTGTGGGCTGCCCGAAACGGGCATGCCAATGCCCCCACCCTCCCCCCCCACAAAAATGACAGTCTTTCTGCCCCTCAGGAGGCAGATGGGAGCTGTAGCCCCCAATCTGGCCCCCCCTGGGGGCGCAGAATGCCCACTAGAAACCATGGATTTTTTTGTTTTATTAGTGATGGGGTAGGGGCTCCCCAAAATGGGCATGACAATACCCCACCCCACCCCCAGAGAAATTCCAGTCTTTCTGCCCCCCCCCCCGGGAGGGCAGATGGTGGCTGTGGCCCCTGATGGGGCAGAAAGCCCACTAGGCGCCAGCGACTACGCAGGCTTCTTTTATGCGTGGGGGTGGGGGCTGCCCAAAATGGTCATACCAGTGCCCCCACCCCCACAAAAAATAGCCTCAGTCTTTCTGCCCCTTTAAGGGCATATCAGGATGAAACCCCCTTCCCCGATTCCCCCCCATGGCGGCAGAAAGGCCACTGCGCTCCGGATTTTTTTTAGCAACATGCATACCTGTGGATTTTGGGCCCTAGCGCAGTTGGCACGTAGGCAAACTTAGCAAATCTGTACATTCTTTAAAACTAGACACCGAGGGGAATCCTGGAGGGGTGACTTCACTGGCTCTCACCAGGTTCTGTTACCCAGAATCCATTGCAAACCTAAAAAGGTTGGGGGATCCACGCAAGCCATACCTCCCTGGAATCCCCCGGGTGTATAGTTTTCAGAAATGTGTGGGTTTGGTAGGTTCCCCTAGGAGGCCGCCGAGCACCGGGCCAAAAACCCAGGTGGCCCCCTTGCAAAACCAGGTCGTTTTGAGGTAGGCAATTTTCATGTCGCCTCACTACGTTGTGGGCCCTTGCCTGTCGCAGGTACTTGTGCCTCCCACACGAGTGAGGCACCGTTTTTATCGGGAGACCCGGGGGAACGCTGGGTGGTAGGAAATTTGTGTCAGCCCGGTGATGCCACAACTTTCCGACACAAAAATGTGTGAAAAAGGTGATTTTTTTCAGCTAAATTTGAGGTTTGCAGTGCATTCTGCGTAAGGAAACGTTGGGGGATCCACGCAAGCCATACCTCCATGGAATCCCCCGGGGGTCTAGTTTTCAGAAATGTGTGGGTTTGGTAGGTTTCCCTAGGTGCCGGCAGAGATAGGGTTCAAAAACTACAGCTAGGCACTTTGCTAAAAAAGGTTCATTTTTCACTGCGAAATTGAGGTGTGTCCACGATGCATTTTGCGCCGTTTCCTGTCGCGGGCACTAGGCCGACTCACACAAGTGAGGTACCATCTTTATCGGAAGACTTTGGGGAATGCGGGGTGGGTGGCAATTTGTGGATCCACGCAGATTCCAGAACTTTCCACCACAGAAATGTGGGGAAAATGTGTTTTTTTGGCAATTTTTTAGGTTTGCAAGAGATTCTGGGTAACAGAACCTGGTGGGAGGCAGTCAAGTCACCCCATCCTGGATTCCCCTGTGTGTCTAGTTTTCAAAAATGTATAGGTTTGCTAGGTTTCCCTAGGTGACGGCAGAGCTATGGTTCAAAAACTACAGCTAGGCACTTTGCCAAAAAAGGGTCATTTTTCGCTGTGAAATTGAGGTGTGTCCACGTTACTTTTTGCGCTGTTTCCTGTCGCGGGCACTAGGCCGACCCATACAAGTGAGGTACCATTTTTCTCGGAAGACTTTGGGGAATGCGGGGTGGGTGGAAATTTGTGGATCCACGCAGATTCCAGAACTTTCCACCAGAGAAATGTGGGGAAAATGCGTTTTTGTGGCAATTTTTTAGGTTTGCAAGGGATTCTGGGTAACAGAACCTGGTGGGAGGCAGTCAAGTCACCCCCATCCTGGATTCCCCTGGTTGTCTAGTTTTCAAAAATGTATATTTTGCTAGGTTTCCCTAGGTGCCGGCAGAGCTATGGTTCAAAAACTACAGCTAGGCACTTTGCCAAAAAAGGGTCATTTTTCACAGCGAAATTGAGGTGGGTCCACGTTGCGTTTTGCGCCATTTCCTGTCGTGGGCACTATGCCTACCCCTACAAGTGAGGTACCATTTTTATCGGGAGACTTAGGGTAATTCAGATTTGTAAAGGAACTGTTATTACCTATTGAATTTCGATGCATTTCGCCTTCCAAATGAAAGACATTGTTTAAAAAAGAAGTCATTCTAAAAAATGACTGATAATTCTCATGCTAGTATGAGTATTCCCAATTTCGGAAATGTGCAATGTACACATTTTTACAGAATAATTACTATATACCCGGTACATAATAAAAAACCATTGCAAGTTGCTGCTCAGTTTTTGGCTCTGGGTTCGTCGGGTTCTTGGTGAACCTACAAGTCCTATATATCCCCACAACCAGAAATGTCCAGCAGATGTAACGGTATATTGCTTTCAAAGAGCTGTCAAAATTAGAAGAAGTTACAGGTGAAAACGTTGACACAAAAGGAGCTTTTTTTCAACAAATTTTCAATTTATCCTATATATAACTGTTAGTTTCTATAAAGAAAACTTGATGGATCTACACAAATGACCCCTTGCTGAATTCAGAATTTTGTCTACTTCTCCAAAATGTATAGCTTTCCAGGATCCATTATTGCTTTTGTATCCATTTCAACCATTAACTGGAAGGAGGTCGAAAGCACAAAAAATAGCAAAAATAGGTTATGTCCCAGAAAAATGCCAAAACTGTGTAAAAAATGTTGGGTTTCTGACAAAAGTCTGATATCCCCTAAAAGCTGGGAAAATGGTGATTTCAGCCCCACAAACCCTTTTTTGATAACACTTGCAGGGAAAAACCCAGATGCTTTCATTTGCAGCCCGTTTTTCCCATTTTCCCCCCAAAAAACTAAATTTTGCTGTATTTTGGCTCATTTCTGTGACCCCTCCAGGGGAATCCACAAACCCTGAGTACCCTCAGAATCCCCATGATGTTGGAAGAAAAGGACGCAAATTTGGCGTGGATACCTTATGTGGTCAAAAAGTTACAGGGGCCTCAGCGCGCACTACCCCAAATAGCCAAAAAAGGGCGTGGAACAGGAGGGGGAAAAGGCCTGGCAGCGAAGGGGTTAATAAAGTGCACAACTACTCAGACTAGAGTGTCCTGGCGCGTGACAGCGGGAGGAAAACGTGTGTAAAAGACCCATCAGTTAGTAAAATCCAGGATTTTAAGTTCTTCCTGAAAGAGAGTAGGTCTGTGGTTAGTCTCAGAGACTCAGGGAGGCTATATTCCACAATTTTGCGCCTAGAAAGCCGAGGGATCTGCCTCCAGTGCGGGCACAGCATTTTTTAGGCACGAGAGCTAGGTTGGCATTGGAAGATCTTAGGGGTCTAGCTGTTGTATAGCGATTAACACGCTTATTTAGGTAGACAGCTCCTAAGCTGTGGAAAGCTTTAAAGAAGATGGTCCTCGCTTTGAAGTCGATACGTTCTTTTATGTGGAGCCAGTGTAGAGACTTGAGAATAGGGGTCATACTAGATCTGGGTTTAGGTCTCAGGATGGCCCTGGCCGCCGTGTTTTGTACCACTTGTAGGTGCTGAATAAGGGATTTGGGAAGACCAAGGTACAAGCTGTTGACATAGTCAAGCTTTGATGTCACCAGAGCCTGCACCACAATCTTTCTGCTCTCAAGCAGCAACAGTGGCAGGAATATTTTTAGCATCCGTAGTATGCCAAAGCAAGCGCCAGTTAGATTTTGGATTTGAAAGCGCATGGAGATTGTCTTTTCTATGACAATTGCTAAGTTTTTGACTTTCTCCGTTTCTGCGGGTGGGGATGGCAGATCTTTTGGCCACCAAGAGATTCAGTCAGAAGTTTCTGGATTAACAAAGAAAACAACTTCACTTTTGTCAGGATTGCCCTTCAGCTGATTGATCTTAAGCCAGTTAAAAACCTTTGTGAGGGAAGACCTAATCATTGCCCCGTCAAAGTTGGTTCCTTTTTCACACATAAAAATCAGCTGAGTGTCATCAGCATAGGAAACAGTTTTGGCGCCCTCTTCCTCTACTAGAAATGCAAGGGGGGATAGATATAGATTAAAAAGGGTAGGACTAAGAATGGAGCCCTGAGGGACACCTACATTCATGGCTGGAACCGGGGATGAGAAAGGGGAGCCAGATGTCCTGAGATCCATTTGCCAAGAAGGATGACATCCATGTTATGGCTCCTGGATGTTAGCAAGTCTCTCCAGGAGCCTCTTAATTGGGACTGTATTGAAGGCCGCCGACAGATCGAACAGTATCTCAACAGCCTTGCCTCCCTGGTCCAGCTTACCCTTGAGATATTGAGTCAATTCCAGCAGAGCGGACTACGTACTGTAGTTAGCCCTAAAACCGGAATGGGACACATGAAGGAGCTTCCCATCTTCAATGTGTTTTTGGAGGGCCTTGTTTACATGCTTCTCTAATACTTTGGAGAGGGCCAAAAGAAGGGAGATTGGCCTGCAGTTGGCAGGGTCCATCGGTTTGGCGTTAGTCTTTTTTATCAGTGGAAGAATCTTAGCATTCTTCCATAATTTCGGCGTGTTGCCTGAGGAGAGGGAAGCATTAAAGAGCTGGTTTACAGTGGGGTTTATGGTGGAAGCTAATAGGTTCAGGATATTCGCTGGACATGGGTCGGTAGGAGAGCCAGACTTAATGCTTTGGAGAAGGGTCAGTGACTCTTCAAGCTGAAACTCAGGGAAAGCTAGTAAAGATGGAGGATCCAAGAGGTCAAATTTGCTATTAGAACTAAGGTAGAAGGTCAGTTCTTCCTCTGAGATGTTAGTGAAGGCTTGTTCGATCACGGGGATCTTTTTGTGGAAGAATTGAGCTATTTGCTTAGACCATTCTTGCGTGCATGGCCCTTCCTTTGTGCCAGCTTTCGGGGCGTTAAAGGATTTAACTATGCTAAAGATTACCTTTTCTCTTATTTTGGGCATTTTCTATCTTGGTTTGAAAGAAGTTTTTCTTGGCTGCCTTCACGAGACTCTAATGAGCTTTTAAGTTGTCTTTATACACCTTCCTGTCCACAGGTAGATATTTTTAACGCCATTTACGTTCCATTTTTCTACAATTTCTTTTGCTAGATCTGAGGGAATCGTTAAACCATGGAGCTGGTGGGGGCGAACTCCTTAAGGAGCTGGAAAAAACCGGTACAGGTGCATCAATGTTAGGTCGGAGCCGTGAATCTATCGAGAGGGCATCCGAGTCGGGGCAGCCAGACAGCTCCAGTGAGGAACGACCGAGGGCATCTGCTAACATCAGGATGGATATTTTATACAACGTCCTGTAATTAGGGACCCTCTTCCCTGCGTTAGCCCGAGGGGCTGTGGCAGAGTTGGGAATGACGAATTTTAATAGGAGGTGGTGAGACCAGATAATGGGAAGAGGTAGGTTTACTGATATGTCAAAGTTGTGAAAGATTTGGCTAGGGTATGGCCCTTCTAATGGGTGGCCGAAGAAATAGATGGAAACGTGTTGCAGGCCTGCAGCGTCTCCAACAAGGAAATTGGTTGAGGGTCTTTTCCATTGTCCATATGTATATTGAAATCTCCCAGAATAAGGCAGTTGTTGTATTTTAAGGCCAGGGAGGTGGTGGCTGTATTAAGCATAGTAATAACATTTCCAATTGCACTGGGTGGTCTGTAAATTAGAAAATCAGCTATGCTATGATTGGGGAAGAAGGTACAGTCGAAGTCTAAGGACTCTGCGCCCTCAATGTTTTCCATTGGGATGGGAGAGCAGTCTAGTAATTGATTGTAAATTATGGCGACACCGCCCTCTTCCCACTCGGTCGGTCCCTCCTAAGGATTTTATAACCCGTAGGGATGGCCGAGGTGATAGTAGGGTTGGAGGCTTCAGACAGCCAGGTCTCAGTGAGAAATAAAAGATCAGGCTGTTCGTCTAAAAGTAGACCATAAATTTGTGGTTCATGCTTTTGCATAGAGCGATAATTTAAAAGGGTGGCCTTTAAGTCCTTTGTTTTCTTATTGTTTTTACACTTATTGTTGCATGGGAGGATCTTGGGTGTGGGCTTCCTGGGATGGAGGAGAGACCAGTTGCACTTATTGCATCGAAAGTCTACCTCCAAGCTCGGATCAGCCGCTGTACACTGACATAATGGTAGCCGCCTAAGGCAGTGTTTCCCTATTGTAATATAGTGGAAGAAAATCACCGGAGGGGAACTGGGCAGCATGGCCGGCGCCAGAAGCCTCCGGGCGCAGACGCGCTTGCCTTTGGTGCGCCTTCGACGCGCCGGTGGCGCGCGCCCACTGCGCGCATCCTTTTGCATCAGGAATATATAGACTAGTGCCTATGATGCAAACTGGATCGCTAACACAGCTGAGGAAGTGGAAACTACGTGGGTGGAAGTGAGGAGCCTTATAGTAGCCACAGCCCTCAGCACAATCGGCGTATCAGCCGTGGCGGACCAGGACTGGAGGAAAAGCGAGATGTGAATTGAAGCAGCTCAGGAGGTCCCTGCTATTGCTGTAAGGGTTCCTTTTGGCTACAAGCTTGTCCATTTTGACCGGCCAGAGAAAACAGGGGGTGGCTTAGCCATCATGCATAAAGAACACCTGAAGATCATCACACTAGAACAGAAGCACAGCCCTCTCTTTGAGATAATAATTTTTAAAATGCAATATGCGACAAACAGATTTTGGAAAGGAGCCTTAGTTTATCGTCCTCCAGGGCCCTCTACAGGCTTCTCCTTTGCACTATTGGAACTTTTGGCCCCTCATTTTAAAGCAAAAGAAGATTTCCTTCTTCTTGGCGATTTTAATGTCCATGCTGATAATCCCGCACTCCCTGAAACAATCTCCTTGATTTCTGAATTATCCTCTCTCGGTCTGACTTTGCAAAACCACGAGCCCACCCATATAGGTGGTCACCTTCTCGACCTGGTATTTACCAACTTTCCCAAAATACAATGCTCTTCTCCGGTCCAAATAATTTGGTCCGACCACTTCATCGTGGAATTCCTAATATCCAAGGTGGATAAGCCCTCCAATAAAAAATCCCTACCACCAATCTGGCGCCGACAGTGGCATAAAGTCACCGTAGAGGATTTGCAAAAGGAATGGAAGCAGCCCATCCCCACAGAGATAGATAACATAGAGACCATATTAACCAAATACAATAATTCCCTCAAAGAAGCAATCGACAAAATAGCACCCCTAAAACTACACAAACAATACCCTGCCACCAAACAGGAAACATGGTATACCGAGGAGCTTAGAACAGAAAAACAAAAATGTAGGAGGTTGGAAAAAAAGTGGAGAAAAACACGAACCGAAGAAAATCAGAAAGTACATCATGAGGCCCAGACCAAATATTATAAAAACATCAAACTTGCTCGGAGGAATAGCATCTCCCAACAACTTGCAGAAGCGGGAAACCGATCCAAGGAATTATTTAAAATTCTTCAGGAGTTTGTAAAACCTACTGCATGCAAAAGCCCCGATGACTTCTCCCAACAATTATGCGACGATATCTCCCTGTTCTTTGAAAATAAAATCAATCTGATCTATGACAAAATTCTATTGGCCGCCAGTCAAAACAGTGACAACTCTTTTTCCCCCTCTATTCTGCCCACACTAAATAAAATCACACTTACGACATTTCCAGCAGTCAATAACTCTGATCTCACCTCCCTTATGAGCCATATAAAATCTGGATCCCCAGATGACCTTTTATCAGCTAAAATTACTGCCTCTTTGCAACCCCTGCTTGGGCCCCATATTCAAACATTGATAAATCAATCTCTCAGGGAAGGATCTGTCCCTATAGTATGAAAAAAAGCAGTGGTGAACCCAATCCGAAAGAACGCAGCAATTCCATGGACCGATCTCTCCAACCTCCGACCCATCTCCCTCCTACCCCTTCTCAGTAAGATGACCGAGAGACACGTAAACACTCACTTGTCCAAATACATCGAGGCAACGGAGGGCCTAGATTTCTCTCAATCTGGATTTAGGCCCAATCACAGCACAGAATCTGCCCTCCTCTCAGTGACTGATAACATCAAGATGTCACTAGATGGAGGAAATTCAATGATTCTAGTGCTGTTAGACTTATCCGCTGCCTTCGACACTGTGTCTCATGAGATACTTCTCGATCGTCTAAGGGAGAGGGGAATAGATGGTGTGGCTCTTACTTGGCTGGAAAGCTTTCTTTCGGACCGCCAACAAGAGGTAAGATTGGGCTCCCACCATTCTATCTCAAGGTAGCTCACCAAGGGAGTGCCACAGGGCTCATGCCTAAGCCCTACACTATTCAACGTGTACGTAGCCCCCTTGGCGGATATTGTAAGATCTCATGGATTCACCCCTGTGTCGTACGCTGACGACACTCAGCTTTTGTTCCCCTTTAAAATCTTGATGCCCGCAATACAAAAATCCTTTGCGGACGGAATGAGGGCAATATCTCACTGGATGGCCACTAATCGCCTCCAGTGTAATGTAGGCAAGACTGAGGTAATGTTGTTTGGGGAGGCAACACTTCTGTGGTCCCCAGAATGGTGGCCCCCGGATTTAGGACCAACCCCTATCCCCAAACAGACTGTGAAAAACCTTGGTGTGCGCTTAGACAAATCTCTTCTGTTTAAAGAGCACACAAACCAAGTAGCAGGATCCTGCTTTCAGGTCATTGGACTGCTACGACGAGTCTTCCCATTTCTGTCAGATTCCTATAGGAAGACTCTTGTCCAAGCCTTGGTTATAAGTAGACTGGACTACTGTAATGGCCTGTTGGTCTCGGCAAATGAAGAACAACTACAGAGACTACAGTTGGTCCAAAATACGGCTGCGAGACTAGTTCTCAACGCTCAGCCAAGGTCTCCATCACTCCCCCACCTGATAACACTCCACTGGTTGCCAATTAGACAGCGTGTGAAATTTAAAATCTGCTGCACTATCCACAGATGTCTGTTTGGCAATGGACCCAAATATTTAAAAGAACTATTCAAATCCTATACACCCAGTCGTACCTTGCGCTCCAGCAGTCAACAACAACTTCAGATTCCAAGGATAAAAAAAGCCAGACGGGGAGGGCGAGCCCTGTCCTACAAAGGCCCCATCCTTTGGAACTCATTGCCCCCTGCTCTTGAAAATATTATTAACTTTCAATCTTTTAAGAAGTCCCTGAAAACGTTTCTATTTGTCGCCTGTTAGGTTTCTCCCTCCCTTACTTCTTTGATTAGTATAAGATCTTGGCTCTTTGGTAATACGTAAGCGCGGAGATACCCTTTTGGGGGTTGACTTCCTGCGCTATACAAGAATATAAATAAATAAATAAATAGGCAAGCAGAATCAAGTTAAGTGCAAGTGCGCGTAGGTAGGAGAAATTGTTAAAAAGCACTTCAGCCACACATATACATTTTAAAAAGTATTAAAAAAACTACGAGCAAGGTAGGAAACACTAATTCCTACCGCTGTCAGCTGCACGCGTCCATTTAGATTCGGATTATATAGGCTAGTGCCTATGATGCAAACAGGATCGCTAACGCCGCTGAGGAAGCGGAAACTGTGTGGTTAAACAGGGGCTCAAATTGGATCATAAATTCAAAGCTGTTCTGAACAGGGGCCCCCAAAATATGGTTGGCCTAGGGCCCCCAAAATCCTTAAGATGTCCCTGTATGTTTGGGAACCGGAAAGCAACCTGACGCCGGTGCTGCGGGAGGTAGTACAGTTTGGAGCGGTTTCGGGGCTTAAGGTTAACTGGAGCAAATCCATTGCATTTCCGCTGACGCCGTCCACCGCACCGTTGTACATGGAGTTCCCGCTGCAATGGTCGGATGACGCGGTTAGATACCTTGGGATACAACTTCATAGGGATTCCGACATAGTCTTTACAGAGAACTATGGGAGAGCCATAGCCAAACTGGAGGACGATGTGGAGACTTGGATCGGACTTCCCCTGTCACTTATGGGCAGAGTTTCCATCGGTAAGATGGTGGTACTCCCCCGCTTCTTCTTCCTGTTTACCAATATCCCAATGGTGCTGCCGCGTACATTTTTTGCCAGGCTGACCAGATCGCTACTGCGACTGGTGTGGGCCGGGAAGCAGGCCCGCGTAAGCTGGAGGGTCCTGACGCTTCCCTATCATATGGGGGGCCTAGGGGCGCCTGACATGGAATTGTACTACAGGATAGCACAGGCAGCACAGGCACAGAATTGGGTCCATGGCGATGACACGATCCCGTATTTAAAACTCGAGAGACTGTTTGCGGCGCCTCTCCCATTGCCAGCGATTATGAGCGAGCCTGCATGTCGCAGGACTGGCGTCTTAGACTCATTGAACACTATAAGGCACGGGTGGGATTGGATATTGCAGCAGACAGCGAGGGCGCTCTTGTATTCCCCGGTCATGTCGCTGGATTGGGTGGTCTGGCTGGCACCATGTAGGGAACGCGCGGTGGTACAGTCCCTGCGCGGACTGGGCATAAACCTTGCGGGCGACCTGTTTAAGGATGGTATCGCCAAAACGTGGGATGACGTGGCGTCAACAACGGAGACCAGTACACTGCTGCAGAGGTTTCAATTTCACAGGGTTAGGGGCGCATTGCGACAACATCTGGGAGAGGATATGGTTGAGCCTCCGGATGTCCCGGAATTGTCGTATTTACTTAAGCACAAGAGCCCACGTAAGATGACATCCAAATTATATTCCATTGCCATGTCCCAGATATCCCAGAAATATACCAAAGCCCGCTTGGCCTGGCAAAGAGATCTAGACAAAGTGATAGACGATGCCATGTGGATATATTGTTGCGCGGGTACGCGCCGCATATCGCTGCATGGCAAGCATAGACTGATACATTTTAAATTTATTAACAGAGTCTATTATACGCCGGACAGGCTGCATAGATATGGCTTGCGCGAGGGATCGGAGTGCGAAAGGTGTGCTCATCCTGGGGCTGATTTCATCCACTTGGCATAGTACTGTCCTGGCGTCGCTAAATTCTGGGAAGCTGTATTTCGGCAGATCGGAGAGATAGCTAACTTAGAACTAGTGACGGACCCTGCGATCGCCCTGTTAGGACACTCTAGGGAGCTCCCAAAGGCGGCGCGTCGGCTGGTAGATATGGGCATGTTAATAGCCAAGCGTAGAGTGGCTTTGTGTTGGATGCGGGGCCCACTTCCCACGATAGACCAGTGGAAGAGGGACGTGCTGTACTGTTGTACGCAATCGGAGACATTTAGTGAGCTGCTGCCACCGAGGAGCAGGCCAAAGAACTTCTGGGGACTGTACGCGGAATATCTCAAGAACGGGGGAGCGGGTCCAGGCACCGACGCGGGCGAGGAGGATGTGCCCGTACCGGATCGGGAGGCAGGCTAAGGGTGTTTCACGATAGTTGGCGGAATTTTGGCTAGTGGTGAGCGGAGGGGTATATGTACACGGCGCTGCGGACTGCGAGCTGGAGGGTGCGCTGGTACACGTAGTGGTTGATCTTTGTGTGCACCAGGTCAGTGAATTAGTGAAACAGATCTACGGGAGGAGCAGGCCAGCACTGACACTGGGTGCGGGGGGGGGGGGCCCCTGGGAGCAGCTGACAGGTCATCTCCATGGTTATGGGAGGGGTGGGGGGAGGGGGTTGGTAATGGGTTTGGTGAGTTACAAAGAAGGAAACTTTTGGTTCCCTATAGGGAACAGATTACGTGAATAGACAGGGTAGTTGGCATTCGTGTAAAGAGTTGTGGAATTATTGCACATATACGATAGCGATACCCGGCCTCCGGGATGTGGGAAACGCTAGATATGCAATGACTGTCAGACACAAAGTAGCCGGCCCTATGGGTTGTAGGCGAGTGGATGTATTCGTACCATGTTTCCCTATTTCTTATTTTCTCATTTCAAAATAAATTAATAAAAAAAAAAAAAGTCACTATGCAGATTTGCTGAAAGTTGGGAAGGGCATTTTTTCATTTTATTATGTTTTTAGCTTTATGAATGAATTAATACTAAGTGTTATTTTATTGCACATTGCGCCAATCTATTTTTGTATTTATTATTTGTGTTAATAATTTTTCTGTAATGCATTGACCTCTATTTCGTTTTCTGTATGTGCTTTGATGGTTTTAAATTTTAACCGAATAAAGCAAACTTTGACTTTGACTTTGACTTCATGAGGGAAAAAAACGCTAAATAGTGCATTTTCACTGGTGCTGCTGATTTTCTTGTGGGAAAAGGCATATATATGTTCGAATGAATGTGTGGCTGTAGATACACATGCTCTGCATACTCCTTCCATCTAGTGTTAGGTCCGGATGTGTGCAAGTTGCTTTTCTTCGAAGAAGTCTATCGAGTCACAAGGCAAAGTGACTCCTCCTCTCTGTGATATTGCGCATCGGCATCGACTCCATTGTTTGAGTGTTTGTTTTCTTTCCGCCGTCGGATTTGGACGTGTTTCTACCACTCCAGTCGAGACTGTTCTCGTGCTCCCTTCAGTTTGTTGTTTACCTCCATACCCATTGGTACTGTTTTTGTTCGAGTTCCACCGCCATCTTTCGAAAACAGAAGCAATCATTCAGTCATGAATTCGATGTTCTCCAGTCGCGGCCTTCAGGGTACGCCCATTCAGGCCTTGTTTTGTCGTCTCAACTAACGATGCGCTGATAATGGACAGAAATCCATTTCGGTTCTGTCCCAACTGCTACATCAAGTACCCGCATACAGACTCCATCAGGTTTGCAACCTGTGTTTATCTCCCGACCACAATGAGGATTACTGTGTGGCCTGTCAATCTTTTCAATCTCTGCAGAACTGTTGCGCGCTTCAGAAAGAGATGCAGCGCAAAGATCTGGAATAGACACCCAACATCTAGGACCAACACGATGTCAAACAGGCAGAGGAAGAACTGTGTGAGGCCTCAGCAGCAGAGGATGAGGCCCTTTCCATACCGGACTCCGAATCCGACCCTGGAATAGAGTTCAGCCTACCGTTGCCAGACCTTCCTTGGGGACGGCTCTCGGCACCACTACCAACAGGCCTTGATTTTGGCACTATCGACGTGGGCACGATTTAATATTCATTGTTTGTTTATGTTTGTCTTTGTCTTTGTCTCACGTTGTACGCATGAGTTTCAGTGTGTGGAAGTATGTGTGGTAGTATGGCAATGAAAGTTTTACACTGATGTTGAGTCAACCCCCCTTTGTCTTGTAAAAATCCTGGTGACATTTCGTTTTTTCATGTGCTTGGAATTTTTGAGTCATTAGCTATGAAAAATAGATCAAATAAATATCTAATTCAAAACAGTTTAAATAATTTACTAAGGGTCTTATTGATTTTTTCGTATGTCCCCTTGTGTGGAGTTTCTAGTTGAATGAGCTATCAGTATTGGCAACCGTTCCTGTTTGTTGGATTACTAGGCTCAGCCTTACTGATCAGAGCCACTACCCATAATCGTTTTATTGTTAACAGGCCTTGGTAGGCACTAAATATCTGCTAAGGATGCCCCTCCCTCAGACCGTCAACAAAAGCCAGGCCAAAACCTTCCTCTTCCGCATTGAGCCAACCAATCTCAGTGCTGAGCTGACCATCTGCCTCATCAGCTACGAGCACCCATCCCTCTGCCGTTTCAGCTCCAACCACCTCGTCGCTGAAACAAAGATCAAGTTCGGCACCAAAACTATCCATTTCGGCACCAGAACTGATCCTTGAGACTATGAAAGAGAGACTCAATCCGAAGCAGAAGAAGATACACATTCAGCCTTCTGCTCGTCGCATTCTGGCAAAGGCAGCGCAGTCAGCGCCAACTCCATCAAAGTGCCAGCTTTCTTTTGAGGTGGCCATTGATCTATCCGTGCCTCCTGGGAAAAAGAAAAGGGACATTACAACCAGTCCTCTACTGCCACCTCTGTCTGCTTCTCCTCCATCCCTCCACCGCTTTCACTGCCTCCTTTATCACATCACTTCTTTAGTAATATAGGAGACATTACTCAGCAGGGCTTCCCATAGTCTTACAATGGGGATCAGGGGGAAGGGATAACAATAATCAGCAACCCACAGATCCATGGGTCAGCTACGGAATTGACCCCCCTGGGGATAATGACTCAGATCATTTCCCAGCTAAGCCATCACCTGCGAATGATGCAACATCCTTCCAGGAGCTTATAGCAAGGGCAGCTGAATATCACCAAGCCCCTTTGCACAAAGACCCCATCGAGGATGACTTTCTCTTTGAGACACTCTCTTCTACCACTGGGGCATGTCTATATCTGCCCATGCTAAAGGGGTTTTCTCCGTCACTCAGATGAAATCTTTAAAGATCGGGTGCAGGCACATACTATTACACCAAGAGTAGACAAGAAATACAAAGCTGCACCCTCAGATCCACCTAACATCAAGGGCCAACTTCCCCCTGACTTGCTCATTGTACCTAATGCCCGCAAGAGGGCCATCTCCCATACATCAGCAGATGCCCCTCCATCCGACAAAGAGTATAAACTCATCTATGGTTTGGGGGGAAAAGGGTGGCAGCACAGGCAGCCTACCATTGGTGAACAACAGACCAGTGGGTGTTGGATATTATCCAGCATGGTTATTGTCTGGAGCGCATCAAAACCCCTCCAAACATCCCACCTCACAGGCACATACTTTCCATATAACTCCAAACGTTGCTCAAACAAGAAGCACGGGGTCTATTGCAAAAAGGAGCCTTAGAACCTGTTCTTCCAGAACAACAAGGTTCAGGTGTATACTCTCTATACTTCCTCATTGCCAAAAAAGATGGCTCAGTCCATCCCATATTAGATCTCAGTCCTTTAAAATGTTACATCCTCTCAGAACACTTCCACATGGTAACTCTTCAGGATGTGATTCCTCTATTACAACAGGGTGACTTTATGTCTGCATTGGACTTAAAGGTCATTAACTTTCACATCCAAATACATCCAGCTCACTGCAAATACCCCAGGTTCGTGATGGCAGGAACACAGTATCAGTTTAAAGTGCTCCCATTCCGAGGCACTACCGCACCCCTGGTGGTCACCAAATGCCTAGCGGTACCCAAATCCAAAGGAACTCAACCTTGCGATTTGGCTCCTGAGGTCATAGAATTCAGTTGCCTTAATCTATCACCAGAATTTATGACCATTTTCAGAGAAGCCCGTAAACCCACAACCAGAGCGTGTTACGTTGCAAAGAGGAGATGATTTGTTGTCTACTGCCGTAGGAAACACATTGACCCATTTGATGAAACTGTTCAAGACATTGCCTGCAAGATACTGCATTTGCACACTTCTGGACTAGCATACCCTTCTAAATGCCTGCATCTAGCTGCAGTAGCTGCCTACCTGCAAAACAGACAAGGGCTATCATTGATCAAGATACCAGTTATTAAGGCATTCATGGAAGGCCTTAATAGAGTAATTCCGGCTAGGGTTCCCCCTGCCCCGGCTTGGAATCCCAAGATTGTACTCACCAGACTTATGGGTCCACCGTCCGAACCCTTGCATACTTGCCCTCTCCAATTCCTATCTTGAAAGGTAGCCTTTTTAGTAGCCATCACTTCTCTTAGATGTGTCAGTGAGCTCTAGTCACTAACCTTGGAAGAACCTTTCTTCCAGCTACATAGAGTTAGGGTAGTCCTTCGAACTAACCCAAAATTCCTTCCAAAGGTAGTTTCTGCTTTTCAACTAAATCAATCAGTTGAATTACAAGTCTTCTTTCTGCAATCTGATTCAGTTGCAGCCAGGGCCCTTTATACACTAGGGGCCATATGTAGGTAACATACTATTTACCGATTCATAAATACCGAATTTTACCGATTCGATATTTAAGAACCGGTAAATAGTATGTAGGTAAAAAATCGTTAAATTTTACCGATTCGGAAAGATTCGGTATTACTGATTCGGTATTTACCGAATCGGTAATGAGGGATACCTTCCCATTGATTCCTATGGGCCTGGAGGCCCATAGGAATCAATGGGAAACCATTCACCATTACCGATTCGGTAAATACCGAATCGGTAATAGGGGGAGCATATTCAAGGGTGGCAGGGTGTCACATTGACACACTGTTGCACCCCTGAATCGTGCATGTGTGCACATGTGGCGCACATACATGCCCTAAGGGCATGTATGTCTGCGACATGGCACTGTCAAAACAGCAAAAAATAGATTTTTGAAAGGTATTCGATATTTATCACCAACCTGTATTTGGTGGTGAATACCGAATCCTGAATACAATAAAATACTCACTTGAGTGCTCCCTACATATGATTTAAGGATTTGGTAATTTACCGAATCTGTATTTTACCGATTCGGTATTTTACCGATCCATTACCGATTCGGTAAATTACCGAATCCTTAAATCATGCCTCCTACATCTCAAATGCCTAAATACTGGTCAGTAACGGGATATTTACCAAATTTCGGCCGTTACCGACCGGTATTTAGCTACCTACATATGGCCCTAGATGTTAAAAGAGCTTTATTGTACTATATTGACAGAATGAAAGAGTTTCGTAAAACCAAGCACCTCTTAGAGTCTTTTTCGCCCCCTCACATAGGAAAGTCCATATCAAAATCAGGTATTTGTAGATGGATAATTAAATGCATTCAGACATGTTAGGCCAAAGCTAAAATAACTATGCTCACACCTCCTAGAGCACATTCTACCTACAAGATAGTAGCATCTATGGCTTTCCTGGGCAATATACCAATATCTGAGATTTGTAAAGAAGCTACATGGTCAACCTCACATACTTTCACTAAACAGTGTTGTGTAGATGTATTAGCATGCCAACAGGCAAATGTATGACATGCTGTCCTATGTACCCTTAGCCAAACAACTGCACACCCACAGGTTAGCCACCACTTTCTGAAGGGCACTGCTTTATAGTCTGTGCATAACATGTGGATCCACAGCCACACATGCCACTGAATGGATTATATCACCCTGTAAGCATCTATTCGTGGCATGTTGTGCTGTAGATTCATATGCGATCACCCTCCTCCTGACACCTGTGGCCAATGCGGTACCTATATACACTATCAGATATATGGTCATCTCTTTACTAAAACTTACTCACACTCCGTTCTCACCTGACTTCGGGAAAACAATCTAACAATGGAGTGGATGCCCATGCGCAATATCACCGAGAGGAAGAGTAACTTAGTCTCGTGACTCGAGTGACTTCTTTGAAGAAAAACAACTTGCACACATCCAGACCCAACATTAGATGGCAAGAGTGTGCAGAGCATGCAAATCTGCAGCATTACATGCCACGAACAGATGCTTACAGGGTAAGTAACATAGTCAATTTTTTATGAGAAAAATTAATTTTAAAAATTAGAAATCTGCACCCCCCTGCGATAGGTAACCTGCGGTGCAGATTACCCCTTTTTGGGGGGGTAATGGGGTCCGGTCTCTTTTCCTTACATATATTTTTAGGTCTCGCTGAGCCCAGCGCATGCGCTGGCTCGAAGAGACATTTTGAATGTGGGAATTTCAAAGTGCTGCTGGCTGGCCTAACGCTTGCGTTCACGCGATCGTGCACGCGCGCAGCCGGCCGCCAGCAGCACTTTGAAAACTCGTGCGTCATCGTGATTGCGATCACTTTCGCTTTCAGAGCGATCGCGATCACGATGACGCACGCGCACACACAACTTCCGCTTCTCCCCCTCCCCCACCACATATTGCATCTCCAGCCGCTCGCGCGCGGCAAACGCTTGTTTGTATTTCCTGGGGTAACATGCTGATTTCTGGTGCTTACCGGATCAAACTTTGCATACCCCAGTAATTACTGGGTGATTTCCCTCCCCCACGACGCATATATTACGGCATGTTTAATGTGCAGAAATTCATCAGGGATGCACAACTCCTAAATTCGACCCCTACTGCAAACATCACTTTGCACAGGGATTGCAATGTAATGCCCGTCACAACTAGATCCTTACTTTCGTTTCTTGCCAGTAACCGGTTCAATAAATGCAGGTAGCAGTAGTTTTCCATATTCACTTGTTCAACAAGGCAATATAATCATATTAGCCACAGGGAATGCTGTCATGCTGTGTAGTGTTTGTGGACTGCAAGGATACTGGTGGCTCGTCTTTGGATGTGAGATACTGGCACCATACCGTTTCAGACAGGCGTGCAGCCGGCAGCTCACCTCGGAGGACTTTAGTGCTTCTAACAGCCCCACTATTTAACAGTATTTTATGTAGCATGCCGCCCAGGTTATTCAGTTATCACATGACCCTGTATTTACATGCACTCCGTTGAATGAACATGTGCATATGTGTCTCGCTGGATTGTGTAATTTAACCGCGTCATTTTCTCTGAGTTACATTGTCCTTTTCGTCACATTTAAAATGGTGCTTTTCAAACCCCCTATACAGCATTGATAATTATTTTAAACAGAAGACTATTTTGGGGGGTAAAATAGACCACAATTACCCGAATTTAGTTAAAATTACACCTAAAGTGCCACGTTTTAAAGATTAACATCTCTGGTCATGATTTATCGTGTTTTATGATTCTTGTTTTCTAAATGATGCCTCACCATAGAGCACAATTTCGCAAAAGCGGACAACTGTCTCTGCCAGGCGCAGCAGTAGCACTTTTAGCAAGTAACGGCTATTTATTCATTTTATTGTTGGTGGGCTTTTTTTTGTTGCTACTAGTGCCCAAGCACCCAGGACTTGAATACTGTGATAATGAAGAAAGCAAAACTGCTACCAACAGCAGGCACTTCGACGGCGACTAGATTTTTGTAAAAACCAAAAATAGAGACTTTCCACAAACCTAGAAATAGGACTACCATTTGCATTCATGGCCGGAGATGGAAATGATTAATTAACAGTGCAATAAACACAGAAAATACAGGCAATGATGCATTAAGGGGTCGTCATATGCTCACAGCATCATCTGTGCTAATTAGTTTTCTGTTAAGGGCAGCTAACCAATTAAGTATCGGAACACATGGAAACTTGCCTCCTGTGTTTAGTCACCTGAAAACCGAACGTGTTAAATGTTGTGAAATCTGCCAGGACACATGGTGAAACAAGCATTTGCAATGCAATAGGTCTCGCATTTACGCGAGTTTAAGCTATTGGCATTGTAAATGACAATGCCTTTTATTTATGTTTTAAAAACAAAAATAAAAGGCATTGTTATTTACAATGCCAATAGCTCAAACTTGCGTAAATGCGAGACCTATTGCATTGCAAATGCTTGTTTATTACATATATTTAGCGGTCAGTTACATTTTCCACAAGCCATTCAATGCTTATGAATTTCCTACTTGAGGTTGATGCATGCCTGTTCCCCCTCTCCGAGTCATTGTTCAGACACTTTAGGGATTGTTCCACAACCCCCTTGATCAATGGTCTGTATGAAATCAACACGTTTGCTTCTCCTATCTTGAAGCTGAATAGTTTCTCATCTGTTGACTTTTGTTCAGCTGGAAAGGTCTGGATGCTTTTCTAAGAAAGTGGAGCTGGACTTCTTCAACATGACAGAACGCTCATATACAATGACATTCGATGTAGAGGGCTCCGTGACTGAAGATGACACTGGTAAGTTGCAGACCAGCAAAGGAACCTGCTCCTGAAGTTCAGGTGAAGAACACCGCATCTGTAGACCAAGGTTTTGATACGGGTTTCATAACTTTGGCGGCGATAAAAGCATCTTCTGCTGCCCATGGGCACATTCATTGGCCACAAGTTTGGGATTCATTTCATGTTAGATTAAATAAACACACCTGAGATATATGATTCATCGGAGTGTCTTCTTGAGGGGTTTTCCAGGTGATTCCTCATGACTGACTTCTTGCCCTCTACAGATGTGACTCTCTCTGGATCCAGGTCATGTACGATAGCTTCTGATATTGCAACTGTGACGTTTGAAGGGACAGATGATTACTACAAGAAAGGCATACCCTACACTGGCTGGGTATGTAGGACAACAACTGGAGGAACGGGACGAAGCAGTCTTTGCGACACAGCTGTCCAACCTGTTTCATTCTTTCCTGCGTTGTCTTTCTTCCCCCTCAGACACCTCTCTTTCTTCTATCTTATTTCAGACCTGTGTCTTCTTCCACTCTAACACTTGTTTTCCTCTTTCTACTTTTAAGATATTTTCCGCCCCTTTTACCTTATCTCTTGACCTTCTATCATAGCACTGTTCACTGATTTCTCTATATCTTCTGTCTTTCTTTCCCCACCTTTCTCTCCTCATCCACTTTACTCACAGCGCTTCTCTCTTTTTCCTCGTCCACGTTTACAGCTCCATTTACCTCCTCATCAACATCTGTCACCCGCTGTCTTCCCTCATGTGTCTGTATTCTCTGCCTCTCACATATCTCTTTCACCTCTTTTTTCACATCTGTGACTTCTTTCACCTCTCTTTTCCACATACTCTTACCTGTCCTTTTCAATAGTCTCCATCTCATTTGTCTCTTAAACCCATCTCTCCTTTCTTCTTGCACACTCTAGCCACCAATCTCCCATCCTTATCTTCTCTCATCTATCCGTCTTCATCCTAATGTCAAATATGCCTTCATGTTTTTTTCTTATATCTGCATCCCACCTTTTAAGGAATACATTTTGCTTGAAAAGAAAGGTTTATAGAAATGTATAAACTATAAAAAGTATAAAAAGCCTATTTGAATGCAAATAATATTTTGCTCTGTATGCTTTAAAAGTCCTGGTGCTTTTTCAATATCAGTAAGGGAAATATTAATCAATAAAGGTCTCAGAACATAGTATGTTGAGTACTTTCTGGTTTGAGGCATGTAACTCCCTAACCCTCCTGTCATGAGATGAGGCCTATTTTCTGTGAGCCCTGAATTTGTGTTGCTGTCTTGAATTCTAAAACTGACATAGAAAAGGCACCATTCACATCAATGATTGAGCACACAAGTTGCTTGTACAGAAGAGTCATGTGCAGCAATGCCATGTTATTGGAGCACACTTCCTACAGTCCGCATTGGCACTGTGTATACTTTAACCTTTATGATTGAAGTGCCTTTGCAGGAGTGGAAGTTAGATAGAAATGGGATTTCGCAGACCGTGGTAATGAAATATAATTGCAAAGTTCAGATAGTCAGTGACACCTTTAATAGAAAAAAAAGAATTTCTTCCTCACTTGTTTTCACATCTTTACCCTCTCTTTCACCTGACACATTTCTCTCTTTCTCACACATCTAATGTTCTCCTCATCCTCCTTTCCATGCATCCTCTATCAATGCCTCTCTCTTCTCCTCTCCAATACCTTTTTCTTTATTTCTCATGTCTTATGTCTCATCTGTCGCTCTCCTGTTCTCTCCATCTGTGCTGTCCTTTTTTTAATCTCCTTCCTTTCTTTATCCTCTCAAACGTGGTACCATCCCTCTGCCCTCACATATCTTTCGTTATCCTCTCACCTGTGTTTCAATCCTGTCACACACCTTCTCACTTTCTTCACCTCCCTACCTACATTGTCTTTCCTTCTCTGACACAGTATCTCCTTATCTCCTAGACCTGAATTATTTCCTCCTTTCTTGCCTGAGAGTTCTACCCTCTAGCAATTCTCTTTTCTTCAGTCCCACCTTTCTCCCTTCGACCCTTCTCTTAAAGCCAGTTTCCCTTGTCTCATCTCCCTCACTTGTTGCAGATGAAGCTTGCCAGTGCTGATGGCACCCCAATGAAGGGTCAGACCGTCTACCTGTTTAGTGAGTGGGGTATGCAGCGACTGAACCAATCATATGAGACCGATGATTCCGGAAGGGTGTTCTTTTCCTTGAATACCTCCGATTGGACCTCATCAGTCAACCTGAGGGTAAGTACTTCTCACTGAATACCTCTGATTGCTCTGTTTCAGTCAATCAGAAAGTGCATTCTTTTCCCTGAATACCTCCAGTTAGTCCTTCTCAGTCAACTGTAAATTGTATTTCCTGAATACCTCCAATTGGTTTTTCTCAGTCAACCTTTGGGTAAGTTATTTTTTCCTGAATTCCTCTGATTGGTCCTTCTCAGTCAACCCAAGGGTAAGTTCTTCTCCCAGAATATCTTCAATTGGTCCTTCTCAGTCAACTTGAATGTGAGTTAGCTTCTCAGAATACCCCTGATTGGTCCTTCTGAGTCACCCTTATAATGAGTTCACACTAATTGAGGTGGTCAGTCCCCAACAAACTTGTGCCTTAGTGATAACGGCAAGAGAACCCAGATGTTAGGAGGTCATGAACTGCAGCCTCTGGCAAGTTTCACTCCCCCTAAAAGTCGAGAAAAGAACTTCACGATGTTAGGAAAATCATTTCGCTTGCATTCTGTTGGTTAGGAAAATCATTTCCCTTGCATCTGGTTGACAAATATATAGACAATCAAGAGTCTTTGGTTTTTCTCTCAAGAATGTATATTTTTTAAATAACAACTCCAATTTTTGTACTTGTTTTGCAAATTTCTTGGAAGATTTTTAGAATTTAAAAAATACGGATATGTTTGATAACTGTTACTTGGGAGTTAGATAAACGGCATCATGTCTAAAACATTTAGTTGCCTCTAACCAATTTTTTTCTCCACTGTAACAGCGGGGTGTACATTTTGAAAGCCCAGCAAATTAAGAAAATCAAAGACTTTTCAATTTTGCTTGCAAGAAGCGCCTATACACACCATTACTTAAAACGTGGCATCGCTCCAAAGCAGGGTCCAGGGACAGCCCCTTCTGATTCTTGTATTTTTGTCTCCAAAAACATGCTACTTAGTTCTGGGAGCAAACTTGCCACACCGTCACTCCTTTTCCTTTCAACATTAGAGGTCACTGTGTTAATTTTCTCTGCATAAGATCAAGTTGAAGTGCTATAAAAGTGACTATGTGTGGGGAAGACATCCTGATCGTGTGTTTGCATCCCCTATGCTAATAAAAGTAAGCTATATCTACAACTTTGACACCTTTGCAGAAATGTCCTCGCAATTTAACACAAAATATAATTTTGTCAGAGATAATTTTAAAACTCATTTCATGCCCGCAAGAGTCACTGATACATTCATAATTTTAAAAAGTGAAGAACCGTGCTCTAAATATCACTGCACACAGTTTTAGTAATATTCACCTAAAGAGCAAACAAAGTTGCAGAAATGTAAACTTTAAATGCTTTCTGTCATTGTCAGGTGCACAACTTTTATTTGTATTTGATTTAAACTTTCTAAGATATACATTGCCTTCCAAAATTGTAGATTTGGCATGTGGTACTTTTCAAGCAGAGCTCCCCTTTTTGCCATAATTATAAACCAAAACATCTACAAAAAATAGGTGTGTCACTAACTTTGTCTTACTTAGTGGTGTGTAAATAAATTGGCACAAACACAATTTTGTGAAGGTAATAAACTTTCCAAATTCATCACGTTAAAAGTTCATCATCTTCGCTAAACTTATTTCTAGGAAAGGCGTTTAATTTTCCAATAAAAGCGTGATTTCTCAAAACTCTTCAACAGCACCCATGGCCATGGTTGCAAAGTTAAAAAAAAAAAAATACTTACTGACAGAAGTCTTTTCTACTCTCCAAATTGAAATTACATAAATGTATCTGTAAGCACATTGTATCATATTTACCAATGATGTTTACCAGCACAATGAAATGTTGTACATTGCTGTAGCTGTGCTATAGTCATCACATTTTCCTTGAATGCATTTTGCAAGCCTTATATGCAATAAACAATTTAACATGCCTCTAATGCACAGCTTCTTCCCTCTTATAACGCTCTACTTGATGATGATTTACTTTCAACATTGTGAGACTCCCATACTTGAGTCCCCAATATCAAATGAATTCCCCCTTTTCAATTACAGTTGCAGGTACAGCAAAACGGATATCAAAGGTAATTTGGATGAATGAAGAGCAGTAGCTATACATGGCTGATTTGATTAGCTGTTTTGAGCAAGTTGTACTAATGTTGTGTTATGCAATGCTGTTAAGAATTTGTATTTCTCACAAACAAACAAGAGCGATCTATATGTCCTTGCGAACCAGGTATTGCTAATAAGCAGAAGCAATGTTCACAAGGAACTCATTTTTTATAAAAATTATTCATTTTTGCAGCAATTAGAATGCCCTGCTTGACTCAAACAGAACAGACAGATACAGAATCAGACCTTAACTCAATAAGGCATTCCAATATTTTAACAAAGTTTTACGATAAAGGCCCACAGAAAAAAATGTTTTGTAGTCCCCACTTCAGCCAAAGTGAGTGTTATTTATTTTTCAAAGCAGTATTTCACATACAAAATGGCATAAAATATTTGCTGTCTGTGCATTTACATTATATACATTTTCACATTTGAAAGTGATTTGTGAACCCTAGTGAAATGACCATAACCAAACCAGTGAAATATATTTGGTGCTATTGGAAAACTTGTGGCGGTGGTTATTGGCAAATAAAAGAGGAGCCAATTGGAGATGTAATACAATCAGTTCTTCAAGGACAACTATATGATTTGTTGGGGCTCTCCCTTTTTAATAGTCCACGACGTTTCGACCCTCTCAGGGTATGAGGTCTCTTCAGGACAAAGATTCTGGGGACGAGCAACCCAATGAGGGTGCCCGAATAGTAGAAGTCCTTCTTAATAATTTTCTGGGTACTTCTCAATGATGGCAAGGATACTTAATTCCCTTTATAGAAAAGCCACAGCTTGGCTTCAGTTGTTGTTCACAGTAACAGGATTACTGTAGGTCCAAGTCTTAGTTGTGAGTAGTGTCCAAGGATGAAGGTGGTGCTTCAGGAACCACTTTGAGGCATGGTGTTGTGTATTAGACCGTGACCTTCAGTAAGGCTGTAATTAGCAGTGGAGGTCACTTTTAAAGAGACCATGTCCGTTTCTGAGTTGTGAGTAGCATCAAAGTATTGAGGGTAATGCTTAATTAATGCAAACAGTTTGCAGCAAACAAATGCCAGTAATAGTGCCTTGCCGTCTTGCTGATTTGTTTCCCTGACGGTCACCGATTATACCATTACCGTGCTCCATGCCTCATATTATTGAAGCATTACCCTCAATACTTTGATGCTAGTCACAACTGAGCAACCCACAGGAGACACCCTTACAAAAAGCAGGGTTTAAGGACTTCATGATTGAGAGGGTTCCAAACAAGAGGATCTCTCTAAAGATGAAGATAGTACACCACTGTTCTTGAGAAGCCATATGTATATTATATTATATCATACTATAGTATATTATACTTTACTATATTATGTTATATTATATCACACTATATTATACTATACTATACTATATTGTATTATATTATATTATATCATATTATATTGTATTATATTATACTATACTATACTATATTGTATTATATTATATTATATTATATTATTATATTATATTATATTATATTATACTATATTATATTTCAAGATTAGGGGTCCACCTCCAAAACAGATCTGTCTTGTATTGAACATAATTCTGTACAGTGTTACAGCAACTGTTAGGAAATTCATAAGTGATAGTAAAAGCTTTGAGGCAAGTTATTTCTTTTAAGGCATTAAAGTGCTTGTGTAGAGTGAGATGCTTCCAAAATCTCTGCTTTCAAAATGACATGTGGGAGAAAGGGCCTCTTTTGCATGGTTAGCCCCCCAGTTTTTGCCTAGTTTTGATGTGGTTTCAAATGAAGTGCACAGGGCTCCTGCAAATCGGGTCCCTTGTGCCAGTGCTTCTTCCCTAAAAACAAACTCCCAATTGGTACTTCTACCCTCTGTAAGTCCCTAGTAAATGGTACCCTGGGTACCTAGGGCCTGGGAGCTGAAGAGGGTCCCATGGGATCCCCCTTCTGGGCCATGCCACTGCCTTGCAGCTTGAATGCGCCTGTGAGGGAGAAAACGACAACGTTGACATGGCACCCTGTCTGGGTGCCTTGCCAACCAGCAGTGCCTACAGGCATAGGTAAGTCACCCCTCTGGCAGGCCCCACAGCCCTAAGGCAGGGTGCACTATACCACAGGTGAGGGCAAACCTGCATGAGCAGATATGTCCTTACAATATTGAGGCCCACTTTCCTAATATTGAATGAGCCGGGGAAGCCATAGAGAGTACATTGGCTAGGAACTCAACGACTCGAGTTCCACAGCACCATGATGGTTTCACTGAACCCAGGAGTGTTTGGTACCACACTACTGCTTACAATAAATCCCCATTGATCCCAGAACGGCATTTACTGTACCATGTACTCAGAGAGTGCCTCAGAGGTGCCCCTTCAAACCCTACCAACCCTGGTGTGGTCTCTGAATGGATGTAGGCAGCCAGCCACCACCAGATATATTTCTGGACCCCTGGGTATATAAAGCCCCTGCTCTCTGGAACCAGAAACAACGCACATCCTTGGGCGAGGTGTCATATCTCCTCCCCCAGGATGGGCCAGTGCGGAGGTTTCAAAGGCCTGCCACCTTTGTAATGCGACTCTCCTCCTCTGCTGCTAGCAGCAGATGGCAGTCCCTGATTTACATCCCCACTTTGGGTGGAACAATTAGCAGGAAAGATTCAAAAGAACAGAAGGTGTGCCCACCTCTGCCAATCCCACCCCTCAGGTGGGGAAGAGCACAACTTTCAAACCCCTCCATTTTAAAGATGGGGAGACCCCTCCAATCAGGACTAGGTCTATGCCTCCCTCCCACAGGAGGGTGGCATAATAGAGGGTGTAGTCACCCCAGATAAGGTTACCATTGGCCCTATCTGCTACTGCTCTTAAACACCTCCTAAATGTAGTATTTATGTGGCTCCCCCAAACCTAGAAACTAGATCTGTGACAACCTAAGAAAAAAGTAACCCTGGGAGGGAGCAGGCATAGTGCCTCTATGCAAAGTTTCACGGAGTTGGAAAGCAACTCTGTGGAACTTCACTCCGTGCCCTCCCCCCTCCCAAAGTAATTAAAAAGGCACTTACCAGCCCCGTGGCTGCCTCCTCCTCAACATGGCCACTCTCCGCCTCCTCCTCGCTGTCCTTCTTCACTAATAACCACTACATTGTACGTCTTGCGTGTGCGCATGCGCACTCGCAATATGTACAACGTAGGGGTTACCAACTTATCAGTGAAGATGGACGGTGAGGAGGAGGTAGGAGTGTGGCTGTGTCGAGGAGGCGGCAGCCACAGGGCAGGTAAATGCCTTTTTAATTACTTTGGGAGGGTGGAGGGGCCAGCTAACTACGCTCTGTACGGAGTCGTAGTTTTGCCTGAACTCCGTGTTCGCAATGGAACGGGGAGTATGCAAAACTCGCAACCTCCGCTGGTGGGGCGTAGTTACCCACCTGGGCTTAGAACAAAGAAGACGACCTGCAGAGAAGACTGAAGACAGCCTGTCTCCAGCTTCTGTGATCTTACAACCTGTCTTGCAACCAGCAACATCTGAAACCCTGGGAGGACTGCTGCCTTCAAAAAAGACTTCAATCTCCCATGGACAGCGGACCTGTCCTGAAGAAACCTACTCCAATTACTCCGGATCCAGGTGGATCCGCGTCTCCTGCTCACTCTGCATCTGACGCCCACGGCCCGAGTATGAGTGGTTCACCTGTGCAGTGAAGTCCTCCGGCGATCCTGACCTCATATCCAGTGTTGTCTGACCTCTCCTGCTCTCCACAAAGGTGCCTGCATTGTGAATCCAGAGGCTCCCGCCGACTGCGACCGGCTCCAGTAAGAAGGCTCCAAAGTCAAAAGGCACCCCTGCACCCAAAGCCCCTGGGCCTTGGTGAGTTGAACCGATGGTGCCCCTATGACCCCATACATGCCAACTTACCTCTGCTGTCGTTGGTCTTCCTCTTGCGACCTACGGTGCCACGCCTGCAGCCTCTTTGCCAAAAGAAGAATCCCTATTGAAAAGCATTGGGCCCCTGACGTCGAATTGGCACCCTGCACCCGGCCGCCCCTGTGCCACTGGTGGTGCATGTTTGGTGATGCTTTGAAAGCTTGGCCCCTGCAACTGATCTACTTACCTGTATACAGTGTGGCTCTAGGCACCCCCTGTCTCCATTGGAAAGCATTGGGCTGAACTCCGATTTTGACCTCTGCAACCTGGGACTATAAGTTTGATATTTACCTGTTTAACCGCAATATATTGTTTTCACCATAGGATAACATTGGATTGTTTTGAAAAGTTTCTAAGGGTCGATTTTTGGAAGTGAAAAGTATTTTTAATTAAAAAAACATACTTACCTCATCACGAAGATCTTGGTCTTAAAATAAAATACAAAGTATATTTTTCTAAAATTGATCTGGATCTCCTTCTTGAAACGTGTGTCCATTATTGATCACTGTTGTGCAATAAATGTCTTACACTCCTCTGCGTTAGGCCTCAGGCTGCTCACCCACACTTCCACTAATAGAGCACTTTGGGTTTCATATTGAGCCCTGTACACTTTTGTGGAACCCCTGGACTCAGTGCACAGTATTACCACCCAGTGGTTATTGAGTAGTTTTGTGCACTTATAGCAGGTATCTATAGGTTTGGCAGAGGACTAAAATATATGTGTCAATGCTTTCACTGGTTTAAACTGGAGATGTTGCACATCTGACCAGGCAGGAGAGCCTGTCCCTGCTTTGCAGATGTAGGAAACTGCATCTTCCATTGCATCTGTTGCAAGGCATTGGAAGTCCCAGCAGTGTAGTACATAGTGCCGTCCACTTAAGTGCATCACTGGTAGTTCCTACATATTCGCAAAGTGAAGAGATGTTAAGTATCTAAATATTTTTATACTTTTGTTCTATGTAGGGGAGCTTCAAGCTGGAGCAGCAACCTTGGGAGTATGGGAAAGTCGTGCCCCGCTATCAGGATGCCTTCATATGGCTGAAACCCTTCTACTCTAAGAGTAAGAGCTTCCTGAAGATACACTCTGCACAAGGAGAGCTGCCCTGCGGTCACACGCAGGACTTGCAAGTGGACTACATCATCCAGCGAAACGAGCTGCATGAGCACGCAGAACATATGGACCTGTTCTACCTGGTAATGTCCTGGGAAATAGATTTGAGGAAATGGGGTTGAATTGAGAGATGAGGCTGACATGGGGAGATTGTGGTTTTATAGAGGAATAGGATCCACAAAGCTGAAAATATAAGCTGTAGTGCTGGTAGCCCACAAAATTCCCTGTCTTTCTGTGAGGTGTGGGAGCTAAAGTCTAATTCCACATCTAGTAACACAGCCAGTGACACACAGATTACTAGGCTTCACTTTTGCTTCAGTGCTTATCTTCATCCAAAGGTCCTTAACCAATGTCATACCCTGACTAGCCACTAGGTGACACTGCTATCTTAATTGCTATGTGGTTCATTCAAGATCTCAGCTAAAAAGCACAGACTGCTGCTTCATTGTCTCCTCCCTACATCCAATTCAACATTCCTAACATCCACTAGATGTCAAAGTGCCCCATAATGCAAGGTGCACTGTAGGGCTTGTAGAGTATGAGGGTCTGAGAAGGTTGCAGGTCTGGTAAGGACCACCTGTTTATCGTTTAATCCTCACAAATGACTGTTTGAATAGTCAAAGTCATGAGACCTTGTGAGAGTTAGCTAATGGACATACGTGCATGTGTCTGTTGGCTTAAAAGCATAGTCCTGGGCTCATCAGTAACCTGCATCATGGCTCTCGCTACCAGGACACCGATGCTGACTGGTTCAATCCCTCCCCCAGGTTTCATCCAAAGGAGGAATCATTCATGAAGGAACTAAGAAGATAGCAGTTGACAAAGAGCATGGTAGGTATTGTGGTCCTTTACTCTGTTTGTTCACTGTTGTGATCTCTGCACAGCTTCCTTCCTGCTCTGACCCCACTGCTTCCTGACTCGATAGCGATAGAAAGCTCCTTATTGAACAGATCTATGCATTTCTCCTCTTTTTGCCTAGCCCATTGTCTCCCATGATTATCTCTTGACTGAAGATGTACCATCTAACCACCACCTTCTCTTTTCCTGATCTCACCCCTCATCGCAGTTCTTATGGGCACCTTCTCCATTGAACTTCCTATAAGCACAGAGTTCGCGCCGTTGGCCAAGGTGTTGGTCTTCACCATCTTCGAGGACGGCGAGGTCACTGCTGCCACAACTAATCTCAACGTAGTAAAGTGCTTCAAGAATGCGGTGAGCACTCAGTGCCTTTCCTATACTACACAATAAATGTTAGTAATTTAGTAGATATGTTAACCACACTTTACAAAACCTGGCAAAAAATCATCTTATCGAAACAGAAACTTTAAAAACAATTGAGTTGACGGGTGATGAGAGGAGGTGACCTACACAGTCTACCTTCTTTGTGATGTAATGTATAGTCTTTACTAAAGGGTGGTAGGGGGAAGGGGGTTTGTGTGGTCAAAGCACTTGTAGATGCAGTCTCACCCGAGGTCTGTTATTCTTAACTCTATCCTCACTTGCATCAGTTTCTAGGACATTTTGGGTCTACCTTTTACAGCACACTGCTCAAAGAGACTCACTGTCTTTTAGTTTGCATACCATGGGCTTTGGTACCTCACTTTCAACCCCTCGTTTCTTGGATTAGCCTCTTTTAGTTATGATTGTCAAATCATGTCTCGGCTCAGCCAATTGGAGTATGTCTCGCTCACATGATGCTTTGGCTACTCAAATGAATTCTTCCGCTTCCAATAGAATGCTTGCTTTGCAAAGCATTATGGACTCTTTCCTGAAAGATTCGAAGTGATACGATTGACGATTCCACCCGATGGCCGTGAAAATAGGCCGGCGATTAAGCGCATAATACCTCATACACGGAATGGGACAGTAATTAAGGATAATTGCATATGGAACTAAAACGTGTTTGCAGACTCAGCCAATAAGATTAAAGCATTTTTTGAAAGTGCCATTCGACTTGGGTTCACATCACATGGAATACAGTTCGTGGATTGAGTGAACTATTTCTTTGCCCTGAAGAAGCCCGCAAGGGTGAAACGCATTGGCTGTTGTATGTTTAATAAAGAACTAAAGGATCTACAAAACCAAAAAGTGAAAGACTCGCCATTTCTGTCATCGCTTTCGTGCATCATTTGTGGGATTTGAACCTTACGAACTTTTGTTCTTGTAATGATGCCTCTCCCAGTCTTTTGCATTTCAGCATTAGGGACTACTTTAACACAAGTGATGTTAAAAGTACTAATTCCATTATGATACACCTGCCCTAACAGGTTTCATTATGGTTAATCGACATTGAAAAGTATGAAGCTGAGAGTCAGTCCTTCCACTAATTGAACTTATGGCATTCTGATCATGCACAAATATCGTCAGCAAGCAATTAATTCAAGGGCTCAATCTGTTGCTTTAATTAAATATTGTTCCTGTTCCTCTGTTTGTGCAACTAGTCACTATTATTGGGGCAATGCTGACTGAGCACTGCAATTAGGTTATTTTCTACTTAGTATCAAAATAAAGACAAATGGGAGCAAAACAAGTTTGTGCCCATCATTGTCAGCCTTTGGCCTAACAGCTTCAAAGTGGAACACAAAGTGGTGCACTCTGAGCTGGAGCACATCGCTTCCCAAGGCATCCACTCCCAGGCATCTTCTTTTGTTTGGTAAATAAGCAAATAGAACAATCACTTGAGGCCTGATTTAGACTGGTGGATATCCCTTCCGTCTTATTACAAGTGCATTCGGATGTACTACACTTGTAATAAGGTGGACATGATGTCAATCATGTTTGTAATTGAGTCCTGTCCGCAAAACAGTAAATCATGCCCTTAGTTACTCTTCCATTTCAGAAAGGCCGACCTCCACCCACAACACAAGTAAAACCAGTACCTCAACAGGGCAAACCTCCACCCACAACACAAGTAAAATCAGCCCAACACCAGGGCAAACCTGCACCCACAACAGAAGTAAAACCAGCTCCACAGCGGGGCAAAACTCCAACCACAAAACACATAAAACCAGCACCACAACAGGGTAAACCCACAGCACAAGTAAAACTAGCACCACAACAGGGCAAACCTCCAACCACAACACAAGTAAAACCAGCACCACAACAGGGCAAACCTCCAACCACAAAACACATAAAACCAGCACCACAACAGGGTTAACCCACACCCACAGTACAAGTAAAACTAGCACCACAACAGGGCAAACCTACAACCACAAAACACATAAAACCAGCACCACAACAGGGTTAAGCCACACCCACAGCACAAGTTAAACCAGCACCACAGCAGGGCAAACCTCCAACCACAACACAAGTAAAACTAGCAACACAACATGGCAAACCTCCACCTAAAACACAAGTAAAACCAGCACCACATCAGCTGGTCAGCAGGAAAGTCCTCTCCTCCTTCCTTTTCCACATAAGGATGGCACTAAACAGAAGTTTCTGAAGATGCCTGACCAGCCTGTACCCCTCTCAAACAGCAAGCCCTTCCAGTGTATTCCTTTCTTTGCCTGGCAGTCCATGCAGAAGGAACAGGGGTGTAGTTTGGGTATTGTTGGGGAATTTGTTGCTGCGTGAATCACCCTGGTGAGATCAGAACACCCCATGCCCCCAGTGGGGTCCCCTGCTCATGGCTATGTCAGAGGACAAATACTTGCATCTTCTCTTGCAGTGTGCTAGGAAAGTCATTTCTATTTTACATGCAAACCAGATACAAGTTGGGATAATGCAAGGCAAACTTTTGCAAACTCCCTTGAAATGGATGAAATGGCCCACCCGCATGAGAGATATTCTGATTAACTAACACATACCAAGACCCACTGGGTGGGTGGAATCAACTATCAGTGGTGCATAAGGCGCAGTGGCTGAAAGACTCAGAGGCCTGATTGGCCCACTTTAGCCTAATTGTTATATTTTACTACCCAAACAACAGTGATCGGATGCATTTCTTTTGCATTTCTTTGCTTTCAAAAGAACTCGTGCTGCACCACTGCAGGGCAAGCAACATTAGTGGAATCATTAGGGGTTTAAAAAAGGAGGTCTACATTATTCCAGTGAAATAAGTTTTTTTTAAACTACATTCCCAGTCAAGCAAATCTCAAGCAACAATTCCCACAAGCTCAGTGTTAGATATTGCACACCTCATATGCCCAGTCTCAAATGTGGGAAGTTCAGTCAGCCCATTCTTGCAGTATTGCACTTACCACATGCCTAGTATTTTGGATGATAAGATTTTAAGAGCTCTCTGATAGCTACTGAACATTTCACCAATAACAGTTATGATCAATATTAGACACCCGTAATCAAGCATGCCCATTTTCATGTGCCTGCTAACAAGTATTACCAGAATCTGCATGCACCAAAAAAAAAAGAGGTTGGCAGTTTCACATAATCTGGAAGAGATATTGCCAGTTCCCACAGTACCAGGTATCCAGGCATGCCTATTTGAGCATCTCAGTCCAAGACACCGGCAGCTTCCAAAGGTATCACAAGCTCCCATGTCCATGAATACACTCTAGCCCCAGCACCCTCACTTCTTTCCTGACACTTCCAGTGAGGCAGTGAAGACTCATCCCATGCCTCATTTGGAGAAGACCTTAGTGCAGCAGTGGTGATCCCTGCTCCATGTTTCAATAGAGCAGCCCAGACAGATGCAAGCAAACAGAAGGCAGTTTCTTGCCATCAGTGTGGCAACTAGCCCCTCTCAAACTCAGGCAGTGTTCATGACAATAAGGGGGGTAGAGGACCCTGGCAATAAAGGCACAGCACCCAGACCCTCCAGACATCTTTTCAAATCCTTGCAGGCACTCTCATTTAAAAGGACGGTTAGGATCAAATACCTGCATAGGTATGGGCAGAGTTCTTTAGATAAAGTGTTTCAAAACCCATTCCTTTTTGTGGTTTTGACGAATTGCACATGGAGAAAAGTCATTTGATGACACTGTTAAAGGACGCTTCTCTTACAGATGCCTAAGATACTGAAGCTCGATCTGCTGCCTGTCTGGCAGGCTAGTGACCATCTGCCTTTTCATGAGACCTGGTGAACATACCTCCACTGTTGACCACATCCTACAGAGCTTGCTTTCTCAGTGGACTGTACTTTGCCAGCGCGTCACATTGAGAATCGGTCAATCTTAAAAGTTTTCAGGGTAGCTTGGTAACTTGGCTTCAGACCGCAGTAAACAATGAGGACAGCCTATGTTGGCATATCAATGCTGAAGGTTCACCCTCAGTTAAGCAGCCTTTGCTCGACTGTGAAACTGATGCTCTTGTCCTTAGTTGTTAAAGCAGTAGTTGTGTGGCCAAGTCTAAGTGTACATCTCCTTTGGATGTGTTGGGCTCGAAGATGCACAACGGGGTCCTGGGTTGGTGTCCGGTGCAGGAGAGGCCCAAATGCTTTCCCTGGCCAACAGGACCTTATATGGTCAACCAGGCAGTCAAACTTAGTTTATTTAAGCCTTTTTTGGGGCGCTTGCGTAAAGACATCCTTGGAGATATCAGGAAGAATGCCTTGCTGGGAGGACCGGACCATTTTCAGGCCAGTCATTGCCATGCGAAAGCCCCAGAGGACTGCTGAGACCTGCTTAGAAAGGGTGGGAGGGGGAGGAAAGGGAAATCGGCTCTAAGGTTAGTGGTCAAGGAAGAAACAGTAGGATTGAAGTGGGCCCAGATGGTCAATGGAAAGAATGCCCTTTCCATGCTGCTCCACCCGTCAATCCCAGTGAAAGATCAAGGTATCTTAGCAGTAGTGTGAACTTAGTTGATAGTACTACATTTTTTATTATTTTTGGAAGACATAAACAGCGGCATTGGGGCATACCTATTGAAATAGTTATTATAATTATTATGATAAATAACAGTTTGAAAATACGCAAGTTGATCAACCATGCATATGGGTATTGAGAATCTAAGTTGTCGTGTTTCCATTTTGTGTAGAGGCAAAGAGACGCCTCTTATCTTCTGTTTTGGGTTTTTGTAGGTAACCTTGGGATTCTCTCAAGAAGAGGCATTACCTGGGGCTGATATCTCCCTTCACCTGCACTCAGCTGCCGGTTCTCTATGCGCTGTCCGTGCTGTGGATAAGAGCACGGTACTGATGAAACCCGAGGAGGAGCTCACAAGTGAAAAGGTGAGTAATGCTGCTGCTCCAGCCCAACCTGTTGGTACTGTCAACAGAAGATACTGAAGACAGAAAAGAGGCCATGTGCAGATTATAGGCATAGGGTTGAGGTCACCATGGAATGCCATTCTTCTCTGCCCTCCATCCCTCTGAAGGTGTTGAGACACTTGCATTTAGAATGACTCACGCCGAAGGTCATGATTCCTCTACTCAAGAAAGCTATTGAGAGGGATCCCACATCTCAGAGGCACAAAAGGATGGATTCTCACTATTTTTCAGGCTAGAAGACAAGTCCAGGTCTCTATTTTATATTGTATTATAGCAGGAAATGGTTTATTTGCCAAATTGACCATCATATATTCCCTAATTTACACCAGGAGAGTTGAATAGCACCAAAAGACAGGCAGGATGCTTGCTTCCATATCTCCACCTGCACATCACAGCAGAATTTTCGCTGTTTTCAAGTAAAAGTCACTCATTTGGTCTGCGGTCAGCATCTAGAGGGCTTTCTAAGCTCTTGACAGTAGTATGTTCTAAGTGATATCACAGACAAAGGCCTCACTTTTGTTGTCTATTTGATGTCACTCAAAATCCCTCAGGGAAAAGCATTGCTGTTATTCAGTTACCCATCTATAATTTTATAAGTTCCCTTTATCTTACATCCTTTTCATCTTTCATCACTCCCATCCCTTCTCCTCCCTTAGCACAGCAGTTTATTGGATAAAAAAGTCAACATTCAGTTTAGTCAGTTCCATGAGTTCCTTCAGCACTCCGTGCAAAGTGTATATAAAACACACAAAAATTGATTAAGCAATAATATGTATTTATATAGGTTTTTATTTTTTATTAAGCACAAACAGAGACCCAGAGATGTATGGGGGAGCTAGCGAGTCACAGATATGCCAAACTAACTCTACAGACTGCTGGTCACGATTAAAAGTATGGGCTAAATATTAAACTGTCTCCTAAATTTTGTATGACTGTATTCACTCCTTATCTGACAAAGAAGTTGCAAACAAAAATCTACCCGTCCACTCAGCTACAATAAAACATGCTAGACAAGCAGCTGCAGATTTTGGATTACCTGAAGGTGCACACATCAGAAGTCAGAACTGCAGGAAGTGGGGACCTTGATCATAGAATGCTCTCTGTGCAATGCTCACGCATTTAAAACAAAACTTGTTCCGCAAAGGGCGGTCAATGAAGATTGGTTAAATGATGGGCCACTGTGTCCACTCTCCCAATGCCCAGAACTAATCTGGCTGCAAAACTGTATTGTCTGCAGGATCCTGGTCAGGGACTGAGGCAGACCAACGTACAGAGACTTGCCATAATCCAATAAATCCATAAATTGCACCGGCAGAAGTTTCCTTGGAGTCCTCAATGCATGAAGCTGTTGATTGATTAGATGGAGGCTTTGAAGTCAAACTACAATTGATAAAGACTCAACCTCTATCACCATCTCCTCAGCTGGCAGAGGGAAACCTTTTATAGGAGTCCGCCAATGATTGGACAAAAGTTAGTATTTACTGCAAGCTACTAGGCCCTCTGCATTGCACTGTAACTCATACTCCTTCACCTTCAATCATTTGGATATGTCCATTAAAGAACACAGAAAGCTCTCCTGGACAGTTTCAACTGAGGCCCTGACCTCACCTTGAAAGATCAATCTGGTGTCGTCCACCTATGGATAGAACTCAAACGCAAAGGAACTAATGATCACGGCTGAAGGTCTAACATTAATACTCATCAGCAGGGGGCTGATAGAAGGAACTGGTGATTGTTCTTGTATCCTTGGAGTGGGATCTGTGATTCTCAAAGGTGACAGCTTGGGTCCTATCTGTCTAAGCCAATTTGGAACAATTCCTCCCACTTCCCTGAATTGATGAAAGGCTGGGAGATGGCATAACAATCCAGAAAGATAACAGCATTATCAATAAAGCTGGCCTACTGGTGTTTAAGGCTAAATGAAGATAATCAAAGATGTACATTTGTGGTTTAATCTGAATCCGTCCTGCACCTGATCAAGTATATTATTGTTTTCCATACAGCCTGGCAACGGACAACATTGTTCTTTGTAATTTGATGATTACAAAGAGGAACTTCTACAAAATACATGGTTCAGACAATATGTACTTTTAAAATAGAAGCATAAAATGGAAAACACTATTTTTAAATGGAGAAACAAATTGACAAAGGTTTGAAGTGATTGACTTCAATATACAACAGCAATAGTTTTCTGTTCTTTATACTAGACACAAAAGTTTACCAGACAAGTCATATTGTAGTATTCTAGGCTTTTAAAAACATTTTGGCAGCCTGTAAATGTAAATGATCTTTTAAAGACATATGTGTTGCTGGGGTCTTGTGAATTACCAGCCTGTGATCAAATCTCCCTGTACTTGGGACCTCAATAAACCATTCATTTTTCTATCTTGCTGTTTATAATGTCACTATAAGCCCTATACTGTGTCTTGGACTTGTAATTCACTGCCACTCACCTTTTACTGTACATATTTTCTTCCCAGAAACACACCTGGTCTATTTTTGTCACATTGAGTTCCATTCTCTCCTCCCCTTTAGGTGTTCAACAAGATCCGGCCTGGTTATTTTGGGGGCTACCCTTACCAAACGGAGGACCAGGTGGAATCGCCCTGCCCAGACTACCCTTTCTTCCCTGGAATAATGCCCCGTCCCGCCGATTTGGGTCGGTCATCGTCATCCCGGAGAAGGCGCTCCATTATGCCATGGTGGCCTCAGAGGGACCCTGACGTCTACAGCTTGGTGCAGGTAAGCTGAGTGTGCACTGTATTACAACTTTACACTTCAACTCATGTCAAAGCCCTCACTGGGTGCAAGGAGCAGCTCGTACACTAACAAACACTGCCACCCACAAATGGAGTCTACAAACACTGCCACCCACAAAAGGAGTCTTAGAGCCCTCACTGAGCCCTGGGAGCAGTCTGTACAGAATATTATCACCCCGGGGGAGTCTTTGAGCCTCCGCCGAGTACAGAGAGCAGCCTGTACATCATATCACAATCTTATCTAAAGAGAGTGTTAGACCCCGCAGTGAGTGTTGGGAGTAGTGAGTGCGTCACCTCACATTCTCATCCACAGAGAGTGTTAATGTCCTCACTGAATGCAGAGGGCAGACCAGTGCTTACTTTGTAAATAAATAAGTTCCAGGGCCCTAGGCATTGCTCAGGAGGCCATGAAGCTTACACTATCAACTGTAACTGCCATCCTTGGCACCTGCCAGTATAAAGCGCCCTACTAAACATCACACTCCTATTAATGTGACGTTTGGATAATTGCAGGCCACCCAAAGCAGAAAGAGTGTCCTGAACGCTCTAGAATTGTTGTTTAAAATGTATTTATTAGTTAAACTGATGTACTCGTTCAAAAATAGACAGACAGCATTACCAATGTGGTGGGCTATCATAAGTAAGTGCCAGTGGCGCGCACCTGAAACACCGAAACAAATTAAGCACTGGAGCAGGCTGTAAACTTCCTCCAACTGCTACCCCCAGAGGGAGTGTTAAAGTCCACAATAAGTGCAGGGAGAAGTCTGCACATCATATCTCGTTTTCAACTTTCGAGGGCCCTCACAGACAACAAAAGCCTCAGTGAGTTGAGGGAGTGCCTTGCGGTCCACCTCACATTCTCATCCTCAGAGAAAGAATAAAAGTCCTCATTGAATGCAGGGGACAATCTGTACATTTCCTCAATGTTACCTTCTGATGGATTGTTAACACCCTCACTGAGATCAGGGGGCAGTCTGTACATCTCTTCGCACTGTCACCTCAGAGCGAATTAAAGAGCCCCCGTTGTGTGCTGGGAGCGGCCTGTACATCTACTCAGACACTGATCTCCTGAAGGAGTTCTAGAGGACTCTCTCAATTCTGTGTGCAGTCTTCCCGTTACCAAGCACTGCCACCTACAGGAGTCTTAGAGCCCTCACTGAGTTTGGGAAGAGGTGGATCAGTCCCTCACAGTGTCACCCTCAATTGGTACCAGACCTCTCAGTGAGTGAGTTTGGGGATCAATCCATACATCACCTCACACCCGGTAATGAGTGTAAGTCACCTTACACTTTCCCCCCTCACGTAGTGAAAGGAGTGTACTCAGCATCACGTCACACTCGTTTCCAGAGTAAGTGTTTGAGCCTCAAAATAGCCAAAGAGGTAGTGAGCACATCTCATCACACTGTCACTCAGGAGTAAGTGCTAAAACCGTCAGTGAGTTATAGGGGCAGTCTGTACAAATCCTCACACTGTTACATCTAGCTGGAATGTTTAATTCTTTCAGTAAGTGCACATTCCCTGACACTTCCACTTCCAGAGGGAGTTTTAGACCACTCACTGAGATCATGAAGCAGCCTGCACATCTCCTCACACAGTCAACTCTCACTGAATGCAGGGATCACACTGTACATCTCAACACACAGTCAACTCTCACTGAATGCAGTGATCACACTGTACATCTCCTCACACAGTCAACTCTCACTGAATGCAGGGATCACACTGTACATCTCCTCACACAGTCAACTCTCACTGAATGCAGGGATCACACTGTACATCTCAACACACAGTCAACTCTTACTGAATGCAGGGATTATTCTCTGTAACTCCTCGCTTAGTCAACTCTCATTAAATGCAGGGAACTGTCTGTGCCTCTCACACAGTCATCTCTCACTGAATGCAGGGGTTACGCTGTACATCTCATCACACAGTCCACTCTCACTGAATGCAGGGATCATTCTCTGTAAATCCTCACTTAGTCAACTCTCATTAAATGCAGAGAACTGTCTGTGCATCTCACACAGTCAACTCTCACTGAATGCAGAGAGCAATCTCTCTATTTCCTCAGACAGACAACTCCCCCTGAATGCAGGGAGCAATCTTTGCATCTCCCCACAGTCAACTCTCATTAAATACAGGGAGCAGTCTGTGCATCTCACACAGTCAACTCTCACTGAATGCAGGGAACAACAAGCTGTACATCTCCTCACACAGTTAACACTCGCTGAATGCAGGAAACAAGCTGTACATCTCCTCACACAGTCAACTTTCACTGAAAGCAGGGAGCAGTCTGTGCATCTCACAGTCAACTCTCACCTAATGCAGGGAGCAAGCTGTACATCTCACACAGTCAACTCTCATTACATGCAGGGAACAGTATGTGCATCTCCTCAGACAGTCAACTCTCACTGAATGCAGGGAGCAACCTGTTCATCTTCTCACATAGTCCACTCTCATTAAATGCAGGCAACAGTCTGTTCATCTCACACAGTCAACTCTCACTGAATACAGGGATCAATCTCTGTATATCCTTGGACAGACCACTTTCACTGAATGCAGGGAGCAATCTCTGCTTCTCCTCGGACAGGTAGCTCTCACTGAATGCAGGGAGCAATCTCTGCATCTCTTTGGATACTCCACCCTCACTGAATGCAGGAAGCAAGATGTATATCTTCTCACATAGTCAACTCTCACTGAATGCAGGGAGCAATCTCTGCATCTCCTCGGATACTCAACTCTCACTGAATGCAGGGAGCAAGCTGTACATATTCTACCATAGTCAACTTTCACTAAATGCAGGGAGACGCTGTACATCTTCTCAAATAGTCAACTCTCACTGAATGCAGGAAGCAATCTCTGCATCTCCTGGGACACTCAACTCTCACTGAATGCAGGGAGCAAGATGTATATATTCTCACATAGTCAACTCTCACTGAATGCAGGGAGCAATTGTGAGAAAGTGGCTCTATATATACTGTTCCCAACTAGGTACATTGTGTATAGAGTCCACAGTCCCCAGAGGTTTGGCAGAGGCTAAAGTTAGATATAACCTTACTCTCTAAACTGGTAGCTTGGTCGAACAGTAAGGCAGTATCAGAGGACAGTGTAAAGCATTTGTTGTACACACTCAGTCAGCAAATGGTCTCACACACTCAAGAACTGAACTCTAGGCCAATGGTTTGTATAAAAATATATGGTTGTTTTATGTTAGAACCAACAATAGGTATTAAAATATACTTTCTCAGAATGAGATGTTTTAGTTAAACGCTTTGCAATATGCAATTGACTTTTGTAGATAATAGTTACAGTTTGTTACTATAGGCAACACAATTTCAAACACAATAATACATTGAGCTCAATGGGAATTTTAAGTTATATACAATTGATTACTTTCAGGATTACTTTTCTAACTCCAGGACTGGATCCTAGATTCAGTATTGGGACAGTTCTTGGAAACAATTGAGTACATTCGATTTAGTTACTGTTGTGATTTTTAAACAATATTTTGCTATTTTAAAAGTTGACACAAAAACTTTTTCTGATCAAATTACCAATGTTATCCTATGGATGGAAATTCACTTAGCAGGTATGTGGGGTTATGGTTACTTTTTCTAGGTCAGTGTTGGATCCTAGATCCAGCACTAGTGTACCACCTGTAAGCAGTTGAGAGACTGCGTTTAAGTTACACAGGCGATTTTTAAGGAATATTTATAAGTTTGCAAAATCGACACTTAGAAGAAATTTCATAGAAAAACAGACAATGATTTCCTATAGGAGAAAATTCAAGTTACGGGTAAAGTATGTTCTCATTACTTTTGTAATCCAGTGCTGGGCTCCTAGGCTCACTACTGGGACCTCTATCTAAAACAGGTAAGTAATTACGTTTTCACAGTTGGTACGATTTTTAAAGAATATTTGTAGTTTGCAAAAATCGACAGAAGAAATTTCACAGTCAATGATTTCCTATGGAAGAAAATTGAGTTAGTGATAAGTACGGTTGTGAGTACTTTTCAGGGTCAGTGCTGGGCACCAAGATCCAGCACTGGGATCTCTCCTAATAGCAGGTGAGTATTTCCGTTTTTGTTACTCGGTTGATTTTAGGTGAATATTTTAAAGTTTAGAAACTCCACACTTAGAAGAAATTTCAGAAGAAGCCAGTCAATGTTACCCTATGGAAGAAAAGTGAGTTATCAGCTTTTGGGTAAGTACTCGACTGGCAGAGTTAAGGTTCTTGGCATAGACTCAAGGGTCTCCCAGGGTCAGGTACGTACAGTTGTTACACCCTCTGCTGCACAGGGGCAGCTGGGTGTAGAGTGAGTTAGACCCAATGTTATCCTATGGGAGGCAGGGGAGCCTTGGTTCGTGGCTGCTGACTAGCAGGCCACGCGGCTATGGGAGCTGGGCTGGGGAAGTAGGTAGGAGTAGAAGTTGCACTGCCAGGGCCACTCGGGCGGCTGGGTGCAGGGTGCTTTTGAGCCTTCGGGCACTGAATGGATTTCAATGGGAAAGCTCAAGGACGAATAAAGGCTGCAAGCTCGGGTACGAAGATTCTTCAGGTGCCACCACCACTTCGAGAGGTAAGTTGGGTAGTTGAAGGATAGGTAGGTACCCAGGAGTCAGGCACAGGGGGCCGCAGGGCACCGGGTGCAGGGGTGCCTTTTGATGTCCGGAAATCTTACCCTCTGTTGATCGCGGTTGGGGGGGGGGGGGGTCCCTGGTTCGGAGGCTGCAGATATCGTCAGGAGCGTCGAGGGGGTCCTTAGGTGCCGGGAGACGTCCTCGGGGTCTTTGTCCACTCCAGCACAGGCCAGGCTTGGCAGGTGCACGGTGTGCAGAGTTTGCGGTTCCGGGCTGATGCCAGGGGTTAGATACTTGCTTTGAGCAGAGCCACTGCTCGTGGGAGTCCCAGATGCTCAGAGTTCCAAGGTAGCCAGGTCCTCCGGGGTTTGTAAGGTTGCTGACCACAGGAGGTGCCGGGATTTAGCAGGAGCAGGTATGAGGTTCAACAGGCCGGTATGGCTGGGGCCAAAGCAGTTGGTCTCTTCCTCTTCTTAGCAGCTGCACGGCAGGTCTTCTTTCTTCTTGTTCTTCTTTGCTTGTTCGGAATCTGGAATCTGGAGAAGGAAGGTTCAGGGTGCCTCTAAATACTAGATTTAGGGGCGTTACAGGTAGGTAAAGGGCAGGGACCAATGGGTCCCTGCCCTGGGGTGGGTGCACCCCCTATCCTGCCACACTCCTGTGGGAGGGGGGCAGTAGCCTAGTCCTGATTGGGCAGGGCCTCCCATCTTCAAGAAGGCCCGGAGATGTGCTTCTTCCTCGCCTCCCCCACCTGAGGGATGGGGTTGGCAGGCTGGCACATCCCCTGTCCTTATTTGGGGTTTCCCTCCAGTCTTCCCGCCAGAGTGGGGGTCAGAACCGGTGGGGCCAGTTTGCTGGGTACAGCAAGTGGCCTGGAGAAGCTCACAGAGGCGGCATGCATTTGAAGCTTCCCCCTGCCCGTCCTGAGGGAGGAGACCTAGCACCTCGCCCAGGATGTGCATTGTTGCAGGCCCAGGAGAGCGGGGGCTCTCCACCCAGGGTTCCAGCAACATGTCTGGGCAGCCTCCCAGACCAGACATGGAGTGTAGGTTAGGTTTCAGGGGGCATCTCTAAGATGCCCTCTGTAGTGCTTTGTACATTAAATCCCACACTGGCATCAGTGCGGGTTTAATGTGCTGAGAAGTTTGATAGCAAACTTCTCAGTCTTCAGTGTTGCCATTATGGTGCTGTGGAGTTTGTGTTTGACGAGCTCCCAGCACCATATACTCTTAAATGGCAGCACTGCACTTACAGTGCCCAGGAATGGACCTGGGTTCTGTAGGGGCACAGGGCTCATGCTCCTGTTCCCACACCACTGGCATAGGGCACCCAGCTAGAGGAGTGGCTGATGTATGCCAGGGCAGTGTAGGTTGCGGGCATGGCATACAGGGATGTGTGCCATGTCGACTTTGTGTTTTGTCTTGTACCCGGACACTCAGCCTGCAAGGGCAGTGTGTTTGTGTTAGGGTACAGGGCCTCTAAGGGTGGCACAATAAGTGCTGCAGCCCTTAGAGGCCTTCCCTGGTCACAAGGCCCTGGGTATCTAGGGTACCATTTACCAGGGGCTGACATGTGGCCACAGTTTGCCAATTTGGGTTTTAGGTTTTAGGGGAGGAACATAGGCCCTGGGCACCTGATTGGGAGGAGCCCAGGGCACACTCAGTCAAAGCGCAGTCAGCAATTCAGCAAAAAGTGGGGGCATACCATGCAAGAAAGATGGCACTTTCCCACAAGCCCTACTTGAAATGTTGGTCAGCCCATAGGAGAAGCTCCCCAACAGGCCGAATCTTCTCAGCAGAAACAATGGGCAGATCAGGTCCCTAGATCTCAAGCAACTCAATCTAGCGATCTGGCATCTGAGGTCCTAGATTTGGCAACCTGTGTCGCCCTCAGGAATGCATGGACATCCTTCAGGAATCTTGCAGACCTACCACAAATGCATGATGTGTAACAAAGTGGAAAACATTTGTCAACTACTGAATTGACAATAAGCCAGACCTGAATTGACAATAAGCCAGATCCCTAAAGCCTACTATCTAAGATAATATTACCTATGTGTTCCACCGTCTAAAGTCAGTGCTAGCCTACTCCTCGATACAACTCCATCTAGCCACTATAGTTGCATACATGCAGAACAGGGAACATTCCTCCCTCTTTCGCATACTTGTAATCAAGGCATTCGTGGAAGGCCTTAAAAGAGTCATCCTCAAAGAGTTCCCCCAGCACAACTTCGGAACCTTAATACAGTTCTTACCATTCTCATAGGTCCATTGTTTGAGCCCTTACATTATTGCCCATTTGAGTATTTTTCATGGAAGGTAGCCTTCCTAGGTGTGATAACTTATTTGCGACGCCATCATGAGCTTCAAGTCCTTACACTGCAAGAACCCTTCTTCCATGTCCACAAGGACAGGGTCGTGGTCAAGACAAACCCTAATTTTCTTCCTAGGGTGGTGTCCCATTTGCCCCTTAACCAGACCATAGCTACCAGTGTTGTATGTTTCCTGTATGGCCCATTTTTGTTTTCCATATAATGCCTAATTGTGCACTTTGTAGGTCGCTTTTGTTTCGCTCGTTATTAAATAATTTGCTTGCTTTTGTGCCAAATTGTATTTTCACACTGCACCAGCAGATGTTTTTGCATTTTATTATTTTCCTGGGATTTAGTCTGAATAGCCTTGGCAAGGTAAAACATCACTGCTCCTTGTTTTTCTCTCTGGTCAGACACTTGCACCTAGACATAATAGAAGAATGCTGTTTTGAATACACATATCTTGACACATAACTAGGGACAGGGTTCAGGAAAACAACAGACACACATTGCGAAGGTCCTGAAACAAGAGTGCTGCATCAGCTGAGATGTAGAACATCCACCAATGTATGCTGAGGTATGGAGTTTGCCACTAAACCCAGAGATCTATAATTTATAACTACTTAGCTTTAGTAGTACGGGAGAGTTTAGGCAGATCTGTCAGATAACATGACAGGGCTTTTTATTGTTCATGGTTTATTAAGCACGCTGATGACATTATTGACATGTATTTGTTTTCTAATTGTAGCACATTTATTGCATCTTACAAGTACGAGTGAGAGAAAGAAAGAGTGTGTCCTGTTACCGCGATCCCTGAGAGGGCCGAGAGTGTTATGTTTAGGGGTTGCCAATCACTTATCTCTCTGGAAAGGTTAGGAGGGCAATAGAGTACTATAGCTAGTTGGACTTGGGCTCATAGATACTAGTGTGCTGTGGTGACTCAGTCCCCTACATACCGATGTTCTATGGTCCCAAGCATAGTTCTGTTACTAAGTAGAATCTTTGAGACACCAGTCTTCTTTCCCCAACCAGACTGGGTGGCGAAAGATCGCTTCATACTCTAGATGTCAGGTGTGCCTCACCATAGAAAGCACAAAACCTTTCACAAAGCAGACCAACTGTTTGTAGCCTTTGAAAAACCCCTCAAGGCTCAACCAATATCTAAGGCAGGAATTGCTAGATGAATAGTCCAGTGAATCCAAACTTCCTATCAAATAGCTGAGAGAACACTCCTTATCACTCCCAGGGCACATTCTATTCAGAACACGGCTGCAAGCATGGCCTTCTTAGGAAACATTCCCCTAGATGACCTATCCAAGGCACTGCTTGGTCACCTCCGCACCCACACACATTTACTAAATACTATTGTGTGCATGTTCTAACCAGGCAACAGGCTATGATTACCCACACAGTCTTAAGGACCTTATTTCAGACACCTGCACCATCCACATGCTAGCCGTTGCTTATGGAAGGGTTTTGCTTTACAGTCTATGTAGACCATGTGTATCTACAGCAATGAATCCTTTGAATGAAAAATGTTACTCTGTAAGCATCTATTCATAGCGTGCAGTGCTGTAGATTCACGTACGTCCACCCTCCTCCCCAGATGTGTGTGACTCTGATCACAAATCTCTTCTCTCTTTCAGTTACTATCCTTTGCATGCAATACACATGTGCATCATATTATGTTCACTCACCACTCCCTACTACTCTCACCTGTTGTGCAGAAAGCAATGGAGATGATGCCCATGTATATTTCCAAATAACAGAGGAATCAATATACCTCATGAGTCGAAAGACTTCTTCAAAGAAAAACAACCTGCAAAAGTCTGAGCCCAAGACTAGATTGCAGGAGTATGCAAAGCATGTGACTCCACAGCACTACACGCTACTAACAGATGCTTATGGAGTAAGTCACATTTTCCTTCACCCTCTGAAGCCACTCTTATCTTTCCCTACAGGCCATGGGCATAAAGATGATAACCAACGCTAACATACGGCAGCCGGTGAAATGTCCTGAACACCCTATGTACATGCATCGACACGTCGGATTTGCGGGACCTCCAGGAGGGGCTGGTGTAGGAGCCGGAGGAGTTGTTCTGGCTGACCGTGGTCCTATGGTATTTGGTAAGTATCCCCTATCTCCTCTATCCTTACATTACTGTATTCGCTGCTCGCTGCTCCATCACTTTCTGCTGCATAAGATAAACATCTTTTTTAGGTTTCACCTACAGACAGCTTTACCTGTCTGGCAGAAGGTATTGTCACCACACAAGATATAACACACACATACACATTACATACATATAGAATATAATAGAATATACAGAGAAGGGATATTAGAACATCTGTCTGCACCCAGTGGCTACTGTGATTTAGCTGGCTTGTCCACATAGATCACAAGGTGGTCCATTAGCACTAGTATCATACCAGGACATTTTGGAGATGTTAACATCTGAATTGTACTTTCTTTTTTACTTTGTATACTGATACACACAAATAATCAAACAGCCCTGCCACCACCCCAACACACACATTCATGAACCCCTCGTACTGAGCCTAAGCCTCACCCCACTGCTGTGATCTTGTGATCCCTTGCTCACTCCAGTCCTGCTTTGGTGTGCCCCCGCCTGTTTCATCTCTTCCTGTTTCTCAAGCCAGAGGAGGCCTTCTTGAGGTTGCTCCTGCGTTCATGTCTAAGATCCATGGTAAGCGAACCTGTCTTTTCTGTATCTTGCAACCTGTGCAAGCCGTGGTCTGTGAGTGCAGATTCCCTGCTCTACATTCAGAGGGGACAATGCCACCCAAAACAGGCATGTGGTGACCAGGAGGGCAAGGTGCCTGCAGTCCATCTGAAGATAGAATAGAAGGGGTGACCAGATGTCCCGGATCTTCCTGAAGGGTCCCTGGTTTTTCAGCATCTGTCCTGGCAGGCCGGCAGTTGTCATTCAGATAAATCAATGTCTTTATTTTGAAGAGAGGTTCAGGTGTATGTAAATAATGTCTGGGTGATCCACACCTGTATTTTCTGTTCCTCACACCTTGCACAGAGAGTAATTGCTTCACAGTCTCATTTGATGTGCTGCTTCACCTCATTCCTGAAGCACAGCAGGATTTAAATAAACATCTATCTTATTACAAAGGTGCCTTGAGCAAAGTCCACGTTTACAAACCTTCCTCTGAGCTTTGTCTCAGTCTAGGGAGGGAAAAGGGAGTGGCTCATTTAATAATAGCATTATTTGGAAGTGTCTTAACATAAACTTGCACATTATTAATACTATGTGAAATTTTAAATATGTGCCCATAATGTTTTCTATGTTATTCTACGTTTTTTCATTAGGACTGGCATTAGGTAAGCCGTTTGGATCATTTGTAAAAATATATGTATCAAATACGTATCAGGGCTTTTCAGTCAGTCCTCTTTATTTATTAGTCTGTTATTGTGTCATTCACATTTTTCTTCCACCCACTACAGCATACAGCATGGGGAAGCCAACTTCTGTCATGGCATTCTGTCTTTTGACAAGGAGCACATCCACACACATGGCCCTATTAGGATGTCGGGCAGAAAGCCTCTGACCAGCGGTCGTAGGCTCTCCGCCATGACATCCTGGGTTTCCCTCTGATAGTCATATTTTGTTGACAGTGGTCAGAAGGAAACCAGTGGTGACATTCAGCTCCTCTGCCGATGGGCTCTGCGAACCCGTTGGAACAGGAGCGGAATAGTAATCCCTATAATGACAGCAAAGCCAGGCTCGGCTCTGCCATCAGGATTATGATGTTGGTTTCTGACAGCAAATCCATGCTGGCCTTTCCAACATGGTTTGGCTGTCGGAAACTGACTTTGGGGGCCTCTAGCAAGAACCCCTGGCCCTCTGCAATAGGGCATGGGGGCACCTATAGTGCCCCCCTCAACATCCCTGCACCGTGTGGCCTTTTCGACCCGCCACACAAGCTTCCATCGAGAAATGGAGGTTTGCGACCCCCCTATGGGCGGTCACATCAAAATACTTCAGGTGGTTCCTTTACGCAAATGTAATACACATCGTAATAAGGCCCAGAGTAGTCCACCTTCAGTGCCAGAGACTATTCTGGCAATGTGTTCTTTTTGAAACCAAAATATAGTTTTGATGTTAGCAGATGTTGTTTTTATCTACCTTGAGCAGTGCCCAGAAACTTCCTAGCAAAGCCAAAAAGCTGGCAGCCAACCCCAGACCTATTGGCTTGTTTGTATACCTGGTCACCCTCAGAATAAAGCTCCACAGAACATTTTTAATATCTTCAGTGCCAGTGTGAGGAACGTATGCACTACTGATTGGAGACAATTTGCAGCATTGCATTTTGTTCCTCCCACTCTTAATAATGTGGTGCTGCCCACAAACAAATTTCTCATGCCTCTGGTTTCAAGCTTCTTTCAATATATGACTGTAAGGAGGAGATGTGGCCTCACAACTAGAGCGATCAACTACGAAGCTGGGGAATGGGATTCGAGTCTCGGCAGGGACACTCAGCATACTGTAATTCTGGGAAAATCGCAATGGGCCTTATTTAAGAGGACTTGCAACACTTTTGCGCCGCCAGTGCGTCACTTTTTGTGAGGCACCAGTGGCGTAAAAAATTAGCATTGCTGCGCCCTTTTTTACAAAGTTACACATCTAGGCAGATGCGTCACTTTGTAAACCCCTGCGCCACATTATAACTGCGACAGGTATAATGTATGCAGGGTGGGCGTTCCCCCGCAAAAAGCGTAGTAGAAGTGGCACATTGAAATCTATGAGATTTTAGTGCGCCATTGCTTCACTATCATACACCTTCCTCACAGTGGGCATAAGACTGACGCAGTGCTATAATCCTAGCTCTCTCCCGTGCATTGCTTGAGTGAGTCACGCTTCCGACACAACTCCAGAAATGCGCCACTTTTGTGCCAACAGATACATCAGTAATATTGACGTATCTGTCATTGCTTGCGACATGATAGGTCATACAGTAAATACGACGCATCCATCATATCGCAAGGAGGGCCCAGTGAAAAATGTTGCATGCTGTTTTCATGCAGCGATGCAACAGTTTTCATAAATAAGTCCTGAATCTCTGTTTCCGTCTGTAACGCAACTGGTGCTCATGTAGAGCACTCTGATACCCTCGGGTCGAGTACCCAATATATAAAACTCGGAAAAATAGAGAAAACCATCACAATGACACCTGCAAAGGCTGGCATGTGCAAATACAATGCATGCTCAGAAAGTGCTGTGTCGAAAATATACGAAGCACCCATCTACGGTGACCAGATGTTTCCAAGTCCCTCGGGCGCCACATTTCCATTCCTGGACTTTGCTTCTACATATCATAATCAGTTTTGTTGGGGCGATTGAATCAAACCACGACTACAACTCCCAGAATGCACTGATATGTAAATGCAAAGTCCAAAAATAGAAAAGTGGTGTCCCGATAAAATGGAGCCATCTAGTCAACCTAGGCACTTCAGAAAACATATCAGCCTGCACGTATGCAGCATGTTCGGAGAAATTGCTTGCGAAAACCTTTCCTAGGTGTTCATGGTTATTATAAGGCTTGCCAAAGATACTTTGCCACTAAATATTTCTACAGGAAACAAGACTCGCAGTAGATTTATTGGGCGATATTTTCGGAGGACTTTCTCAACTAAAAGCCACCGCACTGTCAGCCCCAGGGAATGCGCTCTAAATTACTTATCACGTGTCTGTTATAAACCAGTTTTTGTGTCCTACTTTCATCAGTAATTGGTTTCTATTGATGCTGCGTGACCTATCGCTTTACCTGGGCTGTTTTTTAAAATGTCACTACCTATGTGCATAAAATACGGGTGCAACAGGTGCTGATATGAACTAGACTCCCCCTGGGTTTGCTATGTCCATTCGCCCATCATCAGTTGGAGGCACATTTCGTTGCCTCAAACAGGACATATGCCTATACCCCACCCCCAGCTTCTTCACTAACAGTTGTGACAGTTACACCCACCCAATGCTTCAGTGTTATTCTTTCAAAATCCTGCATTTTAGGTATGGGGTTAGGTAGAACCTTCTGATTTTATTAAAATTATACACACAATATGCCGACTTGTACACCTGTCAGCCTGCCCTCTTCACCCATTGGTCTGTTGTGTCTTTCACATTTTTATTTTGCTCACTACAGCTTGCAGCATGGGGAAGTGAGTCAGTCCACTTCAGCCATTGGCTAACCTCACTCTGAATGGATTTCAGCCATATCACAACGAATTCATTCACACAAAAAGTAGTTCCCTTAAGTTCCAGAGACTTTTCTGGCAATGTTTGCTTGTTGAGAACAAAAAGATATATTTGTAGCATGTGCTGGCTGTAGATAACCTGACCATTCACACTGCTGACATCTAGCGTTGGGCCCAGACTTTACAACTTGTTTTTTTTTAAAGAATTCTTTGTTGCCGACATGTTGAGACACCTCCTCTTCAAGTAAATGCGCAAGCTCTACAGCTCCATTGTTAGATTGACTTTTTTCTGCCATCGGTCTCAACATATAGCGCTTGAGCTCTGTGCAACTTCGGCGTCCTCAAGATTTGAAGACAATGGAACGGAATCGAACGACAACACCGTCGGTGATCGTTGACGTTGTATCTGGTGGCCTTCTTCAAAACTCCTAAGGTGGCTGCCTTGATAATATCTCTTCCTCCATGCCGTGAGAATGCTCGACTTCAGGTAATGGACCGTAAAAGACAGGCTCTTTCAAAAGTGCCAACGATATGGGGTGAAGTACACATACTCAAATCAGCACGACATTTGAAACCTTTGCCTGTCGCCAGAGCATAACAAACAGGATTGCAGAGTCTGCAATCTGTTCAAGAACAAGAAAATGCTTCGCTCTCGATGTGATCAACTCTTAGGTCACAACAAAGAGATGGTGGCGAGGCAGAATTCTCTGCGGAAGAATAACTCCTAGACAGGCAGCGAAGAAAGGATGAAACCTCATCACCAGTTCTAGAGCTCCAGGAAGATCCCACGACTACAAGATCCGGTCATCAGACCCACCCACACATCTCAGAGTTACCTCGAATGTCCATTCAACACCGCCTTGGTGCTCCACAGCCTTCGGGCTATGATCGACACCAATAGCCCAATGGAGCTGAGACAGGATTATGGCGTCGATCTCAATTGGTCTCAGGGCAAAACTGAAGGGGACATTCAGCTCTCAAAGCCAAAGCAACATTCAGTGCTGACAAAGCCATTGATGCCTTCATAGCTTTTGATGCCAAGCATACTATTGGCGCCACTTACTTCTTCGGTGCCGGCAAATTCGTCGGAGTCGACTAGACATGACGTTGAGTATGCAAACATCATCAACGCATAAAACGACTTTGGAATCAAAGTCATCAATGACAATGGCTTCAGTGCCACAGGAGCACACAAAAAAAGGATTTGCCACATCAGAAGGTTCAAGTCACAGTTAAAGTTGAGGATGAGGGCAATGTCTTTGAAAATCTCGAAGGACTTAAAAACATGAAAAGACTTTTGGAGGCTGAAAATTACCAAAATAAATCAAGCCATAAAAGGACACAGCAGGCTATTGCTCAAAACCAGCCTCCTCCGCAGATAAAGACTATGGAACACAAAGCAACTAACCCTATGCCACTTGACACTTCAGTTGACATTGATACAGGCAGCCCTGCATAGTACACTCAGGACGATGACTATCAGGGAGTGCCCACAGATAGTCCAGATCCATGGGAAGCCTATGACGTTGTTCTACCAGACCCAGTCATAGATGTACAGACAACAGCCGAGGCATCACCACAAGATGACACTACATCATTTCATAGTGCTCTACAGTGCACAGCTATCACAAAGTTCTTATACACACCACGGAGGAGGAGGAGAATTTTTAGTTGAAACACTCTCAAAGACTGAGCGCTCAGTGCAGTATTTGTTTATGATAGGGTCAATGCTTAAAGTCTCTATAGAAGTATTTAAACCCCCAGTTTTCTGAAGGGTATTAACACCTCGTAATTAGCGAAAATACAAACCTTCACCCAATGATCCGCTCTTTATTTAGGGACATCCTACAGCAGATTTCCGAGTCACAACAGCTAGGAAAAAGGCAGCTTCCCAGAGTACGAGTGGCACACATCCTCCAGATAAGGACAATAAGTGAATAGATGCAGCAGGCAAACAAGTGGCGGTAGGACTTGTCAATCGTTGGTGCATAACCAGCTCAGTCGGCCTACTCGCATGTCACAACTGAGCAACATGGGATGAAATCGAGGAACAGTTACAATACTTCCTGGATCAGTACAAACAAAGAGATGAGGAATTAGTGTTTGAGGGCAAACTAATCTCCAGCGCAACTATTTGCGGAACCTTGGCCTGCACAAAGAATTAACTCCTCAAACATTCTACACAGGAATGCTTGGCTATGCATATCAGGCTTTAAATCTGAGATTCTGCAGCACCTCTTAAAAGTCCCTGTTGATGGGGAACTCCTTTTTGGCCCAGAGGTGGATACCCAATTAGAATTTGTTTTTAAAAAATGCACACAAACCATGAAATTCATGGGGGGCCACAGTCCACAACACCTAGACAGCAGCCCTTTCACAGGTTTCAGGGCAGGGGTGCAGCCAAAACCACCTCCACTGACACACAGTCCTGTCAGAAACAACAGAAGGCATACCACCAGAAAACTGCTAAGGGATACTATGGAAGTAGATTTAAATGGGGTAGTCAAAGAGGGAAAGTTTAAGGTACCACCGGAAAGGGAGCCTCTACCTCAAAACTATGACTCACCACAACTTCCCCCGATCATACAGCACCTGGTGGGGAACATTACAGCAATACCATTACCTCTGGCCCGAAATAACAACTGACCAGTGGGTGCTGTCCATTGTTTATCGTGGATACTACCTAGAACTTACTTCAAAACCTCCAAACATACCACCACATAAACACTCAACCCTCAGCACCTCTACCTTCTTAAAGAGGAGGTAAAATCTCTGCTATTGAAAGATTCCATAGCGCTTTTTCCAAAAGAACATCTCGGAAGAGGCGTGTATTCCATATACTTTTTGATACCCAAGAAGGACAGCACGTTGAGACTAATATTGGATCTCTGCCCTCTTAATCAATACATATTATCGGAACACTTCCATTTGGTAAGGTCGCTTACTTTCACATCCCCATTCATCCAGCACATCGTCCATACATCAGATTTATGATAAGTGGCCATCCTTACCAGTTCAAGGTGCTGCCCTTCGGGTGAAGACAGCACCAACAGTCTTTACCAAATGCCTGGCAGTTGTAGCAGCACATTTGAGAAGACACAACATTCTTGTGTTCCCATACCTGGATGATTGGCTGATAAAGAGTGCAAATGGCTGCAAGATATACAGACTACCATCAGCTTGTTGGCCAAATTGGGTTTCACAATCAATGCAACAAAATATCACTTACCACCTCTCCAGATACAAATGTGTATGGGAGCGACTCTAAACTCTCTTACAGCCAAAGCTTCTCTCCAGAACCAACTAGCTCTTTTTCAGCCACATCTGCCAGGCAGAGTAGTGATGCACCTCTAGGGTATGATGGCACCCTGTATAGCGATTGCCCCGCATGCCAGGCTTCACATGCATCCCCTAGAAGAGTGTCTAGTATCTGAATGGTCACCGGCGAAGGGCAGTTTAGATGATCTAGTGTTGATTCCACCCACGGTCCATCGGTCACTGCAAAGGTGGTACACAGCCAATCTACTCAAGGACATACATTTTTTGGCCCAATACCACAACTGACAATTACCACAGCTTAGGATGGGGAACGCATATGGAGGATATCATAGTCCATGGTACATGGACCGATCAGCAACAAACTCTACGCATTTGCGTACTAGAACTTGTAGCCATCCAGTTAGCATTAAAAAGCCTTTGTCACCACTGTAACTCAGAAAGCTGTTCTCTGATCAGACAACATGACGGCAATGTATTACATAAAAAAGCTGGGGGGGGGGGGCACCCATTCAATACAGTTGCCTCATTTGGTGCAGGAGACACTTGGCATTGGTCTCTTTGCCCTCACATCCAACTCCTTGCAGAATATCTTCCGGGATAGGACAACTCGGTAGCAGACCAGCTCAGCAGAACGCAGCAACAAGTCCACAAGTGGGAACTCCATCCCGAAGTCCTCCAATTCTACCTCCACTGCATGGGCGACACCAGACATGTAACTATATGCCTCATGAGAAGCTTTCCAACACACCAGACCTTCTCACTCGCAGCGGACCAGAGCCAGTCACCGCAACCCTTAACAACTGAACCTCGGGATTTGGCCCCTGAAGTCATATAATTTGGATAATTGCATTTGCTTCCAGAGTGTATGGACATTCTTGAAGAGGCACGGCATCCAACAACTTGAGCCTACTATGCTGCTAAACGGAAAAGATTTGTCTATTACTGTAAGGCTCAACACATAGACCTATGTGTACCCATGTTACAAAAGATAGTATGTTATCTGCTACACCTTCAAAAATCAAAGCTAGCATACACTTCCATACAACTGCACCTTGCAATTGCAGCATATCTGGAAAATTATAAGGACGGTTCTCTTTATCGCGTACAGGTCATTAAAGCTTTCATGGAAGGCCCTAAAAGAATTATCCCTCCGTGAGTACTCCAGTCCCAGCATGGAATTTTAATGTGTAACTTACGAGACTTATGTCCACACCTTTTGAATCTTTGCATTCCTGCCCCTACAGTTCCTGTCATGGAAGGTTACTTTCTTGGTAGTTATCACATCATTGACAGGGGTTAGCGAATTACATGCCTCCACATTAGAAGGACCGTACTTTCAGGTTTTCCAAGAAAAGGTGCGACTACGGATGAACCCACAGCTTCTTCCAAAAGTCGTACCTCCTTAAATAAGACACTAGACCTCCCTGTGTTTTTTTCTAAACTGGTGACAGTTGCAGAAAGATTCCTACACACACTTGATGTTAAAAGAGCATTTTCTGTATTACATTTATAGGACTAAAACCTTTAGGAAAACACAGCAGTTATTTGTTGCGCTCTCAAACCCTAGAAAATTAAACACAATTTCAAAAGCAGGAATTGCATGATGGATAGTACAACGCATCCAGATATGTTACATTAAACCCAAATGTACATTACCATCGATCCACAAGCACCTTCTACTAGAAAGAGAGGTGATCCTAGGTAACATTCCTTTAGCTGGCATATGTAAGACAGCTGCTTGGACTAATCCACATACATTTAAAAAACACTTAGTTGGTGTCCAATCAAGAAAACAAGCTCTGGTTGGTCAAAAAGTGTTAAAAACGTTGGGGCCAATTATGATGTCCGTGGGACCAACACTGACATACCATCGGTCCCACTGACATCTCTAACCTCGGTCAGACCGCCGCATTAGGATGCGGTCAATCCGACCACATTGGCCCAGAGACCGACTGACAGCTTCCAACTGGCTCTTTGAGGCAGTCGGGCAGTCGGTCCGATCGCATTCCCCACAATGGAGGCAGTGCCTTCTCAGGCACTGCCGTGGGGATTGCAATCCACCTTTCCGCCAGCCATTTCACGTCGGTTCTTCAGAGGTGAAAAAGCTGTCGGAAAGGCTTTTTTGAGGCCCGTAGCAGGGCCCCTGTCTCCTGTAGCCTCCATGGGCTGTGGGCGGCACTTGTGGTGCCCCCATAAACATCCCTGTTCCGTGAAGTGCCTGCCACGGGGTGCAGGGATGTTTGATAACATGCCTATTTGCATTGGGACTTGTGGTACGGCACTTCTACGGGCCACAGCACAAGCCTCTATACAAATAGGCATGTTTCCGGGCACCTCCATGGCGGTCAGATCCTAATTTGGCAGGTGGGACCACCGGCTACTTGTTGGTCTATCCCGTTCTGCAACGATGGCAGTCAGGCGCTTGTCCGACATCCATCTTAATCGGCCCCTTTATTCCAGACATCTGCACAAACTGATACTTGAGAGGCAGAGACAGGCAGTGATAGTGAAAAAGAATGAGTGGATGAGAAGCATTTTCTACACTCAATAATAAATTGTTCACCAAATTTCACACAAACATGTTGTCAAATCCTCACTCTTTGACTGATAAATCATGGCAAAGAGACTGTATCAGGAATGTGCAGCGAGAGAGATTTATTGCACGCTCTAGACCTCCTACCTGGATCTCACTCAGCAGGTCTATCCGGTGGTTCATTGAGGCAAAATATCACGGTCTTCTGCTCAGTTACAATAGTTGTCTTTATTTTCTCTTAGCATCCATGCCAGAAAGCTCAGTTCCGCAGGCCAATGTCCTACCAGAATCTCAACCGAAGGTGGAAGAGCAGGTCCGGAAGCATTTCCCAGAGACTTGGATCTGGCACCTGACAGCAGTTGGGTATGTTATCTTTACTTTAGTAGAATCTCTTGATGATATTTTATGTTCTTGATTCACAGTGGATGGCCTGTTGCTTAAGTTGGAATCAACTATTGCTTCATTGTCCACTGTCCAGGGTCTGTGTTACGCTGCGTTTAAAATATTGTAGCACATAAACATCAGAAAAAATATTGTGATGCAAAAATATCTCGGTATATATATTATTGTTATCAAGAACATTTTTATATTTGTTAGATAATATCGTTTTTAAGAATATTGTTGTTTGAAATATTGTTTTCAGCAACATAGGGTCCGAGTCTAATGCCCTCCTAAAAACACAGGAGAGGTGGTTGCCACAACCACCTCTCCTGTGTTTTTAGGAGCATCTTTGCATGTCAGTTGAATGAATAAAATGGATCGAAGCAAGCAAAAAAATGGTGAAAAAGAATATTGAGTACAAAATGAAAAAGAGAAGTAAAATAATATAGCATTTGATTGATTAGATTCATTCAGCTTCGTGGCTGTGCTGCTTGAACAAGATCAACACTTTGGTTCCTTTGTGATTGGCAAAAGAGAAGCACATGAGCGAGAAAGCTGCACAGGAGGCAGAGAGCAACACGGAACAAGGTGGCATGGTCTTTTTGGCACCGAGAGAAGCACACAAAGGAAAGCATTAGAAAACATATCACTCTCATGGATTGGTTTAAGAAAAATAAAAAAGAAGTTCCCTGTAAGTGAGCAGTGATGGTATACAAGACAGCCAGTCAAAAGGATGGTGAAGAGGGTGTCCTACGGAAGAAGGACAAGAAAGAAAAGAGGAAGGAAAGCCATTGAATAAGTAGCAAGCAAATGAGAGTGACAAAACCAGCCAATGAAAATTGTGAGCAGGCTGTAAGTCCATTGTAAGTTCTTGGTATATCCCACAGAAAGTCGATCATAACCAGACAGCTAACAGCTAGACCTGAAAAGGAGGATTCCGGCATTTTACATTTTTGCCAAAACGTTTGCCCAGCACTAGAGTTTCAGTTCTGCTGTAGGCTGTAGACCTTCCTGAACAGTGTGGTTTCAGGAATTTTCAGAATCTTCAGAAGTCAGCTTTGAGCTCCATAGAAAGAGGGCAAGAGTAGAGTAATGTCATCTACTGATAATGATGTGTCCAAAATCTAAGCTGTAGACCACCACACTGTGATCACTGCCCAAAGCTTTGCTGAAATACTTTCCATTTCGAATCTGGCTGTGCCTGAGACGTGATGCCCAAACTGGATAAAAATTCATGAAGGATATTGTAACATTGTGCCATATCCATCAAGCCATTAACAGAATGCTGTGTCCAGGCCTGTTAGTTTTAAGGGCCAGTAACCATGTTCACATAGAGGGTTGCTAACAATAACATAGCACCCACCTTCAATGGTACTCCGCAGTGATGCCAAGGGGGTACCTGTTGATGCTCGATCTTCTCTAACACGCAAATCCTGCTTATCGCGCCTTTTGAATTAGTTAAAAGAAATACAAAGATATTAGCTTGTGGTATACACTTTGGCAAGAGTGGAGTGAAGAATGTGGAGCTTGCCATAGGAGAAGGTCCTTTTTTGCCAAGCGGTACCCTTTGACGGTTGACACCATGGACAGGCAGCTTGGGCAAAGCTGAAAACGCACCAATTTAGGAGTTAAATGGACATGTTGAGTGAGCCTAGTATTGTGTGTCTGTCACCCAAGGCCCCATTTGCCCTAAAATAAATTCCAGTAGAATCACTTGCAAGTGAAAATATGTCCATAAGACGGACTTTTGGGGGGGGGGGTGTGGCCAACCGCGCACATCTCTAGTGTTCCGACTGGGTGCCCGAAAAACCGTGCACCATCTGACATAATCTATGTCACAAGGGGGAGCTGTACCACTATCCCTGTGTGCGGACACCCTCCTTACGCCCTTAGAGCCACTTGGGGCAAAATTTATTAAGCGCGAGCCGGCGCACGAATGCAGACTGACCAACTGCATGGAAGATGGCCCAGTGGCTGCACTGCATGGCCGTAGCGGTTTCTGCCTTCCTCTGATCCGCCCTAGCCGGTGCTAAGGCTACACTGGAAGTGCTGACATACATAAAGGACCTCATCTGGTTTTCTTCCCAGTGCTGCCCTGGACAATCAAGCAACTGGGCAAATGCTCTGGGGCCCAGGCGTGGGAGGGAGAGAGGCCTGCGGCGTGGGATGCCAGAGACGCCTAACGCAGTCAGCAGGAAGACCGACTAAGGGGATTCACCTTGTTCGGAGACAGGCTAACTGGGGGTCCTCTCTGATTTTCCCATTCTGCTGCCCTGGGTTGTTGAGCAGCTCAGCGGACATTCGGGGGCCCACGTGCAGCATGAGTAGCGAGCCCGGGGGATTCGCTTTATTCTGCAACAAACTCGCCATGAACCATACTGGCGCTGGGAGTGGTAGATCACACCTGCTGACCGCCTTCCTCCCCAGCCTGAGTGGCAGTGCTGCTTGGGCATGCTCCTGCCGATAGCATCACTGACAATACATGTGAACCTGGCCGGGCGGGCCGCAGGGATAGGATCAACGGTGTTGTGTTGCCCTCCCAGGCCTTCAACCTCTCCGGCACATTTGTGCTCCTTACTAAACACGTCCCCACTGAGGAGCTTCCTCCTATTCTTGTGGGGGCACTGCAGCACTCAGGGTCTCATGACCTGAAGCGTACAGCTGCTGTAATTTTGGGCCTACTTTAATTCCCCCTGAATGAACCATCGATTTAGTGGGGATCTTCTCCAACAGCCCAGGAGTGCCCTTCTGTATTGCTTTCCACTAATAACAGTGCTACGATCAGTAGTGTGGGCAGCATACCAATTCACCCTGACAGGACTTTCTGACAACTGAGGGCCATTCCTAATGCATGAGCCTGGCACACCATGGACTATATATATTTTAATTCTAACAACTCTCTACAGGGGTCCTTGCGTCTCCCACAGCACTTGCTACCATTCAACATGGGCCGTACCAAATCTACCAGGTCATCGTCCCATCCAGGCCAGGGGATGTCTCAACGTAACCTTTCTGAGGGCTCCTAAACCCAAATGCTGGCAGACTGCATTCCGCCCACAGCATTGGATCCTTCTCCTGATAAACTGGACATCATCCTCCAAGAAATCCATGACTCCAGAGCAGCCATTGAACACCGCATTGGTACACTGGCAACAGACTTAGGCCTGATAAGAGATGAGCACCATAAGTTATCAGTTAAGGTTAAGTTAGCTGAAACATCCTTAACTACGCTAGCTCCCGAACAAGCATCATAGTTTGCCACTATAGATGTCTTCTGTCAACAACTGTAGCGATCACCAGCGCACGAGCGCCAACATTGTGCCAACAGCGAGGAACGCGATTCCCACAGCGGGAATCACGAAGGAACTACATTTCCCTGCATGTACTGGGGCGCTAGTCCCGGAAAGGGCTACTTAAGCACTTCCGCGGGAAGCGGAAGGTGCTTGTCAACTGTTTTCAGTGGAGACCTGTGGCGGAGGGTGTTCCCCGCCGGATTTCAGCAAGAAGAATTTACAGCATTTCGAGCCGAGCACAGCCCCGTTTCACCTAGAGGGTGGCGCCGAGTGGAGAACGCGACAAGTCCCAAGATCCCGCGAAACAGATAAGGTAACCCGGGAGAGACGCCCGGGAGCTCCTTTCCCAAGTCCGCTTCCTGAATCACTTTTGTTACTCCAAGACTCGCACTCGTGTGCTGGTTCCATCCCTTGAGGGGATTTAGGACGCACGCTGTGCGCTCACGTTGTGGCCCCTGGTATTTCTTTCGAGTGTGAGTTAACACTCCTTCACGTAGCACTATCGAAACATTGCGAGTAGTGCTAGAGTATTATTTCTTTACCTACAGGACCAATGTGGGAAGGCATTCCAGTTTTCCCACGAGACGCTACCCCGAACTAACATCCCTAGAGGAATTCCCGTAGTGGAGATACATTGTGCTACTCCTTCCCCCACCCCACTCCAGGGAGGTGATTCCCGGATCACGGCCATTGCAGGGAGAGCGCAGGAAAGGACTTCCTTTCTCTTGGATGGCATCCACACCTCCTGTGTCGTAACAGGTGGGTACTTAACCAGGGAACGTGAAGCGGAGTCCGTCCGTGTACAATTCATCCCTGCATCCTTGACTCTCGCTTTCTCGTCCCTGCAGGTTGTCCGTCGCCCAGGAGTCTCCCGACTTCCCTGCCACGTCTTCGAAGGGATCCTCCTCCTCCCGGTCCTGTGTGTTTCCCTTTCCCCCTGGGTCCAGCCCCCGGTAGTCGAGTGCCGTTCTCCTGCCGGGGTTGTACTCCGGGGAATTGGGGATCTTATCTGCAATCATCGTCCCCGCTGAGATCACGACAGCAGGTCAGTGGTGCGCGCCTGTGTGAGCGACTGACAGTCTGACAACCTTGACAGATTGACAAGCCCACGTTTGCACCCAGCCTGGACGATGGATACTAACGTGGTACTGACCTCGTTGTTGGAGAGCCTGGCGGCTCTGCAGCAGGAGGTGCAGACCACCCGGTTAGAGAACCAGAATGTACAGAGAGAGGTGAGCTCGCTACGAAGAGAGGTGGCGGGTCTTACGCGTAGGGGTCCCGGGGAAGGTTCGTACATAAGGCCAGCTACTCTACCACCGCCTGGGTCGGTTACACCTCCAGCCCATCCCGTTGATACTAGAGGGTTTTTTTTCACAGCCACCACATATCCCCCCACAACCTCAGACACAGTGCCCACGGTCCACGTATTACAAAACACCGGTATCCCTTTAGCCCCCCCAGAGCGCTTCTATGGGGACCCTAAAAAGTTCGAAACCTTCCTGAACCAATGCAGACTGCATTTTCTATGCAAACCAGCCGTGTTTCAAGGAGAAGCCGCTAAGACGGCATTCATGATGTCCTACATGGGGGGTAACGCCGCAAGTTGGACCATCCCGTTAATGGAAAGGAATGATCCGGTTTTACACCATTTTCCGGATTTTTGCCTAGCCTTAAGGAAATTGTTCGATCGGAAGTCCCACATGCTGTCATTGGATCGGGAACTCCTCACCTTGAAACAGGGATCCCAAGACTTACTGACGTACATTACCACCTTCAATCGGTTGGTCGTGGAAACAGAGTGGCCCCCTGAAAAAAGACTCACCCTGTTCTACCAAGGGCTGCGGGGGGAACTCAAAGACGTCCTTGCACAAGTGGTGCAACTACCACAAACATGCGAAGAACTTATAGACTTAACAGTACAGCTCGACCATCGCCTTCTGGAGAGAAAAGGTGACAAGAGCCGAGGAGAGATGAAGTTTTCTTTCCCGAGACCAAAGGACACGGTGGGTGAACCACCGAAAACCGTAGAGGGGCCAGAGCCAATGCAGTTGGGTGGAATCAGAGGCCCTCTTACGCCCGAGGAAATAGACAAACGTAGAAGAATGAAGTTGTGCCTGTATTGCGGAAAAGGAGGGCACTTTATTAGAGAATGCCGGGCCCGAACCCCGATCAATAGCAGACCTTCCATTCCCAGGGTACAAGCCACATCCAGACAAGACGAACCGGCGGAAAACTAAGAGGCCCAAGTCAGAATGAGGTCTCTGAGTTGGGTAGGTCAAGCAAAATGATCTCCTCTGTCTTAGCGAATACCCTACAACCTGCTGTGGCTCATTTGAATCTAGGAGTGTCTCTATGGCTCACTTCCCGGGACGTGCTGGAAACGGACGCCCTATTAGACTCTGGAGCAACGGGCAATTATATCGATCAGGAATATGCCCGCCGACTCGGACTACCCTGCGAGAAGAAATAGATCCCTGAACTAGTAAAAGCGGTCGATGGGACGACCCTCTCTTCTGGGCCAGTAAAGTACCGGACGCGGGCTCTTCGGATGGTGGTGGGTCCTGACCATTACGAATGTATCCGATTCGACCTCATTGACGCTCCCCAGTTCCGGCTCATCCTGGGCATACCCTGGTTGACGTTACACGACCCCGTAATCAGTTGGACTGCGTTACTATGGCTTCAGTGTATTGTCAAGAACATTGTAAACACCAAGAAGAAGAGCCGGACCACGAGGAAACACCAGCCACGCACTTAGCGGCAATCGGTACCCAAGAGCGGTACTGTTTTTCCATAACCCTTCCAGAGCACTATCGAGAGTATCGGGAGATATTCGATAAACAAAAGGCGACCAGATTGCCTCCGCATCGGGAGTATGACTACCAGATAGAGCTCATTGCAGGAGCAAACATCCCTTGCAGCCGAGTGTACGCCCTGACGGAACCTGAAACGCTATACCTCAAAAAATACTTAGAAGACAACATGGCATCCGGATTTATCAGACACTCTTCCTCACCAGCATCCTCTCCCCTTTTCTTCATACCGAAGAAAGACTGCGAAGAATTGAGGACCTGCATTGATTACCGCGCCCTCAATAGGATCACAATAAAGAATCGGTACCCTCTTCCCCTCATACCAGTACTTTTGGATCAGCTAAAAGGAGCACATTACTTCACCAAGCTCGACCTCCGCGGAGCATATCACCTTGTGCGAGTCCGAAAAGGCGACGAGTGGAAGACCGCCTTCCGAACTAAGTTCGGTCTGTTCGAATATCGTGTGATGCCTTTCGGACTCTGCAACGCCCCGGCGGCCTTCCAGTTCTTCATGGATGAGGTGCTACGTGGATATCTGGATGTGTTCTGCGTGGTATACATTGACGACATTTTAATCTATTCAGCTACTCTTCCAGAACACATCACCCACGTACAAGCCATCTTGGAGCGATTGCAACAACATTCCTTATTTGGTAAACTTGAAAAATGTCTCTTTCACGTTCAGGAGGTTGCGTTTTTGGGCTACATCATCAATTCCCAAGGTTTCCAAATGGAAACGAGTAAGGTGGAAGCCATCACCCAGTGGAAAACCCCGCAGAATGTCAAGGCCGTGCAAAGCTTTCTCGGTTTTGCCAACTTTTATCGGCGGTTTATTCAGGACTTTTCAAAGATAATCCGCCCCATTTCCCAACTGCTACGGAAGAACGTCCCGTTCGAGTGGGGAGAGGAAGCAGCCCGATCATTCCAGATGCTGAAGGATAGATTCACCCGGGCTCCCATCCTACGTCACCCAGACCCACAACTCCCATTCATTCTCGAAACTGACGCATCACAGCACGCCCTGGGAGGGGTACTCTCACAACGACATCCGGTAAACGGGCAGCTCCACCCTGTCGCGTTTTATTCCAAGAAGCTTACACCCAGTGAGATCAATTACACCATCTCCGACAAGGAATTACTGGCCATCAAGAGGGCGTGCGAAGAATGGCGACACTACCTTTTAGGAGCCTTGCACACGGTGGAAATCTATACAGACCACCGCAATCTACTGTTTCTGAAAACCGCAAAGGCGCTGACGCCTCGTCAGTTGCGTTGGACTTTATTCTTTTCAGATTATGATTTTGTCATCAAATACCGATCAGGACCTCAAAACGGGAAGGCAGATGCCCTCTCTCGTATAGGAGAATGGGAGAACGATACCTCCATAATCCCACAGAATCCACCGCTCATACTAACTGAAACCCCATCACCCAGTGATGTCATTGCTCTTATTACCTCCCAAGACTTTCTAGAAGATGTAAGAGTAACAGTAGCGGACCTAGACGTACAAGCATGGATCAGAGAAGAATCAGAGCACCGATCAGAAGTAGATGGACTAGCCTATCACTATCATGCACTGTACGTACCACACAAGACCCAGCAACGACAAGTCCTGACGTGGAGCCACGATTCGGTCCTAGGAGGACACCTAGGAATCCATAAGACCATTGCCTGTGTGGAACGCTCCTTTTGGTGGCCCGGACTGCGGAAAGATGTAAAGGAATACATCCAGGGCTGTGCTATCTGTATGCAGGGGAAAGCCATTCATACAAAACCAGTGGGCCTCCTACAAACCTTGCCTACTCCCCCACGACCCTGGCACACCATATCCATGGACTTAATCGTGGAGATGCCCCCCTGTGATGATAAAACAGTAATCTTGGTACTGGTTGATCACTTAACGAAGATGGGCCATTTCATAGCGCTAAGAAGGCTACCCACATCCTCAGAGCTCGCTATCGTTTTCTTCCAACATGTGGTCCGGGCTCATGGAATCCCGAGCGTCTTGATAACTGACAGGGGCACGCAGTTCACGTCGCGCTTCTGGAAATCCTTATGCAACACTCTTCACATAGAAGCACGACTCTCCTCCAGCTACCACCCACAGACCGATGGAAAGACCGAACGCCTGAATCAAACCCTTGAACAATACCTACGCTGCTTCACCCTGCAAAACCCCATACACTGGCCCACCTTGTTATGGTTAGCCGAATTCGCCTATAACAATGCCAAACATGCCACACTAGGATGCTCTCCGTTTTATTGCACTTATGGGTATCACCCCAACATGCTTCCGTTTGAATGGCCGGTTCACTCCCCCATACCCAGCATCCACGAGCACCATGCACATCTCGGGGCGGTCTTGCTAGAAGTCAAGCAGAATCTAGCCACAGCACAAACCATGCAAAAGACCTATGCAGATAGGAAAAGAACCACGGAGCCAGAGTATCAAGTGGGGAACAAGGTATGGCTCTCAACAAAACATCTACATTTAAAGGGGGTTGATATCTGGGTCCCTATAGCATAGAGGAGATTATTAATCCCGTGGCTATGCGACACTCGTTGCCTAGTTCCTGGGGAATCCACCCTGTTTTCCATGTGTCCCTGCTCCAGCCATGTCTCAGCAGTACTCGTTTACCATCAAAACCACAGCCTATCAACATAGACGGGCAAGAAGAGTACGAGGTAGAATTGATTCTTGATTCCCGACTAGTGCGGGGAAGGGTTCAATACCTGGTCGATTGGAAGGGGTTTGGGGTGGAGGATAGAACATGGGAACCCGAGGAAAACCTACATTGCCCTGCGTTGTTCGAGCAGTTTCATGAGGAACATCCAGGTAAACCGGGACGACCGCCGAGTCGTCGGTCCTTGAGAAGGGGTACTGTAGCGATCACCAGCGCACGAGCGCCAACATTGGGCCAACAGCGAGGAACGCGATTCCCACAGCGGGAATCACGAAGGAACTACGTTTCCCTGCATGCACTGGGGCGCAAGTCCCGGAAAGGGCTACTTAAGCACTTCCGCGGGAAGCGGAAGTTGCTTGTCAACTGTTTTCAGTGGAGACCTGTGGCGGAGGGTGTTCCCCGCCGGATTTCAGCAAGAAGAATTTACAGCGTTTCGAGCCAAGGACAGCCCCGTTTCACCTAGAGGGTGGCGCCGAGTGGAGAACGCGACAAGTCCCAAGATCCCGCGGAACAGATAAGGTAACCCGGGAGAGACGCCCGGGAGCTCCTTTCCCAAGTCCGCTTCCTGAATCACTTTTGTTACTCCGAGACTCGCACTCGTGTGCTGGTTCCATCCCTTGAGGGGATTTAGGACGCACGCTGTGCGCTCACGTTGTGGCCCCTGGTATTTCTTTCGAGTGTGAGTTAACACTCCTTCACGTAGCACTATCGAAACATTGCGAGTAGTGCTAGAGTATTATTTCTTTACCTACAGGACCAATGGGGGAAGGCATTCCAGTTTTCCCACGAGACGCTACCCCGAACTAACATCCCTAGAGGAATTCCCGTAGTGGAGATGCATTGTGCTACTCCTTCCCCCACCCCACTCCAGGGAGGTGATTCCCGGATCACGGCCTTTGCAGGGAGAGCGCAGGAAAGGACTTCCTTTCTCTTGGATGGCATCCACACCTCCTGTGTCGTAACAGGTGGGTACTTAACCAAGGAACGTGAAGTGGAGTCCGTCCGTGTACAATTCATCCCTGCATCCTTGACTCTCGCTTTCTCGTCCCTGCAGGTTGTCCGTCGCCCAGGAGTCTCCCGACTTCCCTGCCACGTCTTCGAAGGGATCCTCCTCCTCCCGGTCCTGTGTGTTTCCCTTTCCCCTGGGTCCAGCCCCCGGTAGTCGAGTGCCGTTCTCCTGCCGGGGTTGTACTCCGGGGAATTGGGGATCTTATCTGCAATCATCGTCCCCGCTGAGATCACGACAGCAGGTCAGTGGTGCGCGCCTGTGTGAGCGACTGACAGTCTGACAACCTTGACAACAACTTACAGTCCTGCAGGACAGAGTGGAGGATGCCTAAGGCCAGGCACGCCTTAATTATGTGCGCATCATTAGAATGAGGGAGGGGGTGGAAGGGTCCAACGCCACGTTGTTCATTGCACAATGGTTGAAGACGGAGGTTGCCCCGCAGGGATTCTCTGCCTTGTTTACAGTGGAAAGAGCAAATAGGGTGCCAGTACATCACCCTCCCCTGGTAGCACCACTGAGATTTATAGTTGCACAAATTCTCAATTTCAGAGACGTAGATGTGGTCCTACAGAAGGTCAGAAAGAATACCCCAAACATTATGGACAATATCAACATGTCTCAGTTTCTGGATTACACCTTGGCAGTCCAGCACCAATGGGCATCCTTACTGCCTGCCAAAAACAACTCAGGATGGAGGACTCACCTAAGCACTGATATTCCCAGCCCCGTTGAGGGCCGTCCATGAGCAACGCACTCCTTTTTTGTCACCCCAGAGGCTTTATGGTACTGATTGGACCAGCATTACCCTAATGCATGCAATCATCCTCCAGTGGAGCAATCATCTCAGGGGGCGCGGAGGGATCACTGACGAAATATGGAGAAGAAGAATATCAAATTGCCAGAATATCGAAGGAAAAATATAGAATGCCAAAATATCGAAGCCGTATCTCCAAACAGGTAAGTACAAAAACATAGAATCCAAAATATCGTTGTAAAAAATATAGTTAGTCACAATATCGAATTATTTTAAATGTCTTAAAATGAACGTAAAATTAATGAAATAAAACATATAATTAACTGAAACATACTTAAAAATACTTAAATTACTTTAAAATTAATCAATAATTAATGTAAGTAAAAAAAACAATAATAATACATATATATTAACGTAATATTAATTAAAAAAATGCAATATTTTTGGCGTAGGATAGCGGGCGGGTAAAATTTACTATTACCACTCCAGTAAGTGCAATAGTAGAGAAAACGTTGGATAGCGGGAGGGTAAAAATGACTATTCCCACTCCAGAGAGTGCAACAGTAGGGAAAGCGTTGGATAGCGGGAGGGTAAAAATTAGTATTCCCACTCCAGACAGTGCAATAATAGGGAAAGCATTGGATAGCGTAGGGGTAAAAATTTATATTCACACTCCAGAGAGAGCAACAGTAGGGAAAGCGTTGGATAGCGGGAGGGTAACATTTACTATTCCCACTCCAGTGAGTTCAACAGTAGGGAAAGCATTGGATAGCGTAGGGGTAAAAATTACTATTCCCACTCCAAAGAGTGCAACAGTAGGGAAAGCGTTGGATAGAGTAGGGCTAAAAATTACTATTCCCACTCCAAAGAGTGCAACAGTAGGGAAAGCGTTGGATAGCGTAGGGCTAAAAATTATTATTCCCACTTCAGAGAGTGCAACAGTAGGGAAAGCGTTGGATAGAGGGAGGGCAAAATTTACTGTTCCCACTCCAGTGAGTGCAACAGTAGGGAAACGTCAGATGGCGTAGGGGTAAAAATGACTATTCCCACTCCAGTGAGTGCAACAGTAGGGAAACGTCAGATGGCGTAGGGGTAAAAATGACTATTCCCACTCCAAAGAGTGCAACAGTAGGGAAAGCGTTGGATGGCGTAGGGGTAAAAATTACTATTCCCACTCCAGTGAGTGCAACTGTAGGGTAAGCGTTGGATAGCATAGGGGTAAAAATTACTATTCCCACTCCAAAGAGTGCAACAGTAAGGAAAGCGTTGGATAGCGTAAGGGTAAAAATTACTATTCCCACTCCAAAGAGTGCAACTCTAGGGTAAGCGTTGGATACCGTAGGGGTAAAAATTATTATTTCCACTCCAGTGAGTGCAATAGTAGGGAAAGCGTTGGATAGCGTAGGGGTAAACATTACTATTCCCACTCCAGTGAGTGCAATAGTAGGGAAAATAATAATGTAATATTTTATTAAAAATAAATAAATTATTAATACCAAATACAAATATTAAAATTAATTACCAATCACACAATATTTAATAATTATTTTATTATAAATACCAATGTTTTTATTAATAACCTATTAATACTTAATTAACAACCAATTAATTTTCAATACCAAAAATTAATACATAAAATGTATACCAATTAATAATTAATTTGCAATAAATTAATTAGCAATATACAAAAATTATTTCAATAATTAATTATTTACAATTAAATTAATTCCCACCAGATTCCCCTATTAACCCACAACCCGCTACAAATAATAAATTAATACAATTAACATAATTATCAATTAAACAATTAATACTAATTAATTACCAATTGATACAAATTATTTACCAATTAATAATTAATCAACAACCAATTAATTTTCAATACCAATTAATAATTACCTAATAACAATTAAATTACTTCCCACCCTATTCCCCTATAAGCCCACAACCCGCTACAGAAGTAAAACACAAAATTAAATTAAAAATAATTAATAATTCCTAAAAATTATTATTTAGGTGCCGATTCCGATCCGTTAAAAATAATTTGCATAACGACCCGTATCCGTATTTTTTTCCGTACGAGTCGTACAAGTACTGTACAAATGGGCAAGTACGATTCGTGCTTGAAAAATAACTACGAATAGCGTTGGGAAAAGTGTACGAGAGGGCGTCGGAAAGTTTTTACGTCGGAATATCGTCGGGAAAATTGTACGAGAGTGAGCCGGACATTTTTACGTGCAAATCGTAAAACACAAGTCCAAGCGCGCAAGTACGATCCCGACCGTCCGTCCGAATACACAATTGCACGTCAAATGGCCCGTATGAAGCCAACGCAGTAGCACACATGTACACAGGTAAACTTATGCCTGTGTACAAGCCGTACAGCCCCCCCACCCCCCAATATGTTAGCACCGTACATCACCCTGTCCGCACTGTACCCCAGCCCTGCAACTGTACGCACCGTCCCCCCCTTATGTACACGCCTTACCCCCTGTCCACACTGTACCCCAGCCCCGCACCTGTACGTGCCGTACCCACCATGTAAGCGCCGTACCCCCCCATGTACGCGCCTTCCCCCCATGTACGCGCCTTCCCCCCATGTACGCGCCTTACCCCCCTGTCCGCACTGTACCCCAGCCCCGCACCTGTATGCGCCATACCCCCCCATGTACGCGCCATACCCCTCCATGTACGCGCCTTCCCCCCATGTACGCGGCTTCCCCCATGTACGCGCCGTACCCCGGCATGTACGCGCCGTACCCCAGGCCCACACCTGTACACGCCGTACCCCCCCATGTATGCGCCTTACCCCCGCATGTACGCGCCGTACCTCCGCATGTACGCGTCGTACCCCAGGCCCGCACCTGTACGCACCTTACCCCCACTGTATGTACGCGCCACACTCCAACACCATACCCCAGCACCCTCACCCAGCATCACGTATGTACAAACCGTACCTACGCGAAAAAAACACTTACAGAACCAGGACACTGTAAAACAGCACAAGGAGGGTCAATTCGACTCGCACAACACCACAAAACACGTCTACATGACAAAATACATCTCAATGACTGACCTGGCACATCCAAACAGGCAAACAGAGGCCCTAAATTACAACCACCTCTTATAACACACCCACCAAAATTCAAACAAATCCACACCCAAAAATGGACCAATAAAAAGGGCCCACACACACAATCCATGAGCCTTTGCAACAGACCCACTGCTGCCAGACCCCACAGAGAAACAACTCTACATTACTGATTCCTTCACTACACCTTCACGCACACACCTTCACACAACCACCTTCACAAACATCCCCCTCTTCACATTCACACACACACACCCACAACCATCCATACCCACACCCCACACCATGCCCACAGACAAGAATCCAAAGTTCACAACAGCGGAGCTGGACCTCCTTGTCAACGAAGTCATTAGAGTCGAGCCACAGCTGTTTGGAACATTGGTCAGACAGACCAGCATAGCTGAAAAATCTGCCATGTGGCAGAGGATTGTCGATAAGGTGAATGGTGTTGCGCCCATCCGAAGGACCAGGCATGAATGCCAAGCCAGGTGGTACGATCTGCGCAGAGCGGTCAAGAGGAAAATGAACGGAGAATATGCCCAGAGTAACATCACTGGAGGTGGGCCGCCCCGCAGACCCGTACACTACCATCCCTGGGAGGAGAAGGTGATGGCCCTGCTACCGCCGATGGAGTACACGGAGTCGAAGGAGTCGCAGAGCCTGGTGAGTACACAAACAATTTACATAACATGGGGGCAATGGGGTCCACACCACATATACACCAAATGCACGCAACTTCCCCCAAGCACTCACCGCACACAACCACACTCAAAAACCACACTCATGCCACTAACGTCTCCATGCACCCTTCACAAATCAAGGCAAGGCCATGTCCAAGGCTACAACAACCACAAACACAAGACTGGATGTCCGGGAGGCTGGGAGGGTAGGCCCCACACAACACATTGTGAAAATCAGACGCAGACACCAATGCCCTCAGCCCATATGGCATAGTTACATACCCATGCACAATGCACAGGGACTGGCAAAGTACTGACAAGGTAGCTGACACTTGGCCCTGCTGTATGCAGCACAAGGCCCTCCTGGGACCACTGTACACTCAAACACCAACTCCACAAGCACAGGTATCTAGCACAGGAACTCACACTGACTGTCATGCCAGCATCCACCATGAGGGGACAGACACATCACCTGGGAGACCCAATGACAACTCACACTACACACAACAGCAGGCCCGGTCACACCCCCCCCTAACACAAGCGCACACCCCCGGGGCAGGCAACGGACTTACACACTCCCACAATGGACATGTGACACAACGAGACCAATCCATAGCCAAATAAGCATCATAGCCAACAATCTACAGGTCAAACACTCAGGAGAACATCACAATCTGTCCCCCGCAACATACCCATCCCCAAGTGGACATTGAGAGGAATGCTAGGCACATCCAACTACCTGGAGGAACTGTGTCAACTTGAATATGTATGAAACATAAATGTCACATGAAACACCATTAACATTGTCTCTCTCTCACACACAGGGCAACGTCGTCGATCTCCCCCCAACACTGGGGGGGAAGAATCACAGTCCCAGGCTCCGCGTGAAGATGATCCCACCGGCAGCGACGACTCTCACCACTCCGTGGATGACCCCGACCAACCTGGACCCTCTGGTGCCCAAGCCCCTGCAGCACCTGCGTCAGGTACATCTGTGCCAACCACCACCCCCATTCCTGCCACATCCCAGGACACACCCAGGAGCCCTGCTCGCACTGAACAACAGAGCCAGTCTGACCAGGAGGGACAAGGTTCTCCGGGCACCCAGGAGGAGGCAGGCAACCCTGCAAATGCCATACCTCAGGCGTCCCGTAGACCTGATGTGCCCACAAGGGCAGGCCAGGCTCAAGTGGGCAGGGGTGGTGGGAGTGGAGGCAGGCGGAGGCGCGAACCTGACCAGCCAGCTCAGGACACCGGTAGGTCACACATACGCAACATCCTGGACACATACCGGCGTGACACCAGAGGCATCAACCAGGTCGTGTCGAGACTCTCAGAGATGCAGGTGACCCTCGATGAGATAAAGAACCTGCAGGTCGAGCATCATGCCAGTCATCAACAACACCAAGGATGGATGGAGGCAAGACTGGCTGAGCTCCTGGCGGTGCACAGGGACATGAGCCAATCACTCAGTCAGATCGCCCAAAGCATGGGCAACCCTCCCTGTGCCACCAGGCGTAGACCAGCACCAGACACAGGGAGGGAGGAGGAGGAGGATTCGTCTGACGGAGCGCCCCAAACATCGTCAAGGCCTGCATCTGAGGGTCCCCGGAGCAAGGTGGGTCGTCCACGGAAAAGACAGTGAGAGTCAGCGGACCATCCACATCTCCCAGGTCACCTGGCCTGGCACCTGGCCCTCTGGCGCAACAGCAGCACCTCATCCAATGACATTCTCTGCCACATGGACTTGCTGGTCACAGTCTGACCATGATGACCAACACTGTGCCCTGGACTCTGATGACTTCCAATGCCAAGGATACCATCTCCCCCTGTGAACTTTGGATTCTATTCCCCCGGTAGAGCACCTAATTTCATCTACCAAAACACGTACCCCACCGCAAATAAATATATTACTTTGGTCATGAGACGTTCCTGTCATTTTGCATTATTCAACAACATATGTGGGTGGAAATGTCAAACTATGCCTGAGTGTTGAACTAACTCCAGCCATCCATACCCTGGTCAGAGTCTGGTACACGACACACATGGGTCACAAGGTATCATTCAATGTAGGCATGGAGCACAACACTCACCTGTGATGGCCTCTGGCTGCTGAGGGGGGGCTTGCTAAACTGTGCGGACAGACATATTTGGGAGATTATCATCAAGGCGTAGAGGTCATGGCTCATGTGGAGGTTCCCGGGGAGGGAGTCCCAGGTATGTGTGGCCAGGTGGGAGAAGAACAATGTCCTGTATGCTGGAGTACGGTGGATGTGAAGAACGGTGTCCAGGGCAAGGTTGGATGCACGGAGATGGCCCAACGGGATCTAGGATGACAGACGTACAAGGTTGGTGTGGGGTTGGGGTTGTGGACTGCCTCCTGAGTGTGGGTGGGGAGTGTGGAGGTCATCCTGCAGCAGACAGTGATCCATTGCAGCTATCTATGGTGGACGGTGAGGTGGCTGGGGCGCAGGGTGTTGAAGCTGAGGTGTGCAGATGCACCCTGGATGTGGACAAGTTTCCTGGGAGTTTGGATGTACTTGCTCCGTAGAGGGCAGGCCAGTATTTGACATGGATGTTGTCATGGACCTGGGGGATGGTCTGTCTTTTCTTGGAGTGGATCTATCAGTGGATCATGTGCATAATGCAGAGGGCGTTGCAGCATGAGGTACAGATGCTGTGGACTAGCATGGCAAATGTGAGCGAGCCAAACATGATGCACACCATCTTGTGTGTGTGGCCACTGGGTGCTTGAGCAGGGCTCTTGCGGGTGGAACACAAGCACTTGACCCAGCTGGAAGGGGACAATCCTCAGATGATCACCTCAGTCCTGTACAAGTCCAGCCTCAGGTGGCTTGTGTTCAGCCATACATCAATGGATCTCATGCATACTTGAATGATGGAACTGCCAATGTCTGTGTCTTTGTTGAGGGTGAGGTGCACCTGGCTGTCAATGGCATACGAGCTGATGATGAGGTGCTGTGTGCATTTGATGGTGGAGAGGGGGGTCCTGGACACTCTGTAGATTGACATGCTGAGAGATGATACCTGTGCCATGTCCTGGACGATGACACCATACTACATGCTGAAGGCTTGAGTCCAACTCCCATGCCCATGCTGGGCGACAATGCCGGTGGGGAGTATTAGGGACGTGACAAGATTGGTGTGACATGGCCTGGAAGGCGGGGCAGCGCAGTGTAGGCAGTTGGAGTTGCACACTCAGCATGCAAAGGTGTTGTGTGTGTGCCCACGGTATGTCTGACAGCAGGTGTTAGATGTGCCGATGGACATAGCTCGGAGTGTGGCTGCTACATCAGACTGTAGTGTGATGTGGGTTATGCAAGGACAGGATGGTGGTGCAATGTGCACCTTGCATGTGCTGATGGTCCATTGTGTGGACCAACATGCCAAAAAACATACACGACCATGTACTTCATGCCCAATAGGGAGCCTAATCCATGAGCAACTGCATGCATGTTGCTAAACTACACATGGACTCCTATGCATAATCTTCCACAACTATGCCAGATATGCCGCATGCAAAGTGGCAAGAGACCTGCATTGACAGAGATGAGGCACCTTGGAGTGTGACGAACACCTTTATTACTCAGCCTCACACTAAGGGAAATGCATCAATTGGAACAGACTCACAGGTCATTTGGCTGACCATGTGTGACCTACACTGGACACCCCCTTCAACACACAGATGTGGTAAATCCTACTGAGCTGGCACACAAGTGAAGGGGTTGAGCCTAACACCCCTTGCTGCACACGGAGAGTCTGCAATTCCCGATTTAGCCTCATATGGGGATGTCCCACACTATGTTCACCATTAGCATCCCGTATGTTCCTGAGGGACGTTATACACACATTGATGCCTTCATCAGAATCCACAAACCATTACAGATGACTGTCAGGAAGGGTGACTATCAATTCATGGGAGCCATGCAACACGTCATGTGCCCCATGGTGAGTCGACATGTATGCATGGTAACACAACATGCACAGGAGCAGTCCCCACATATCAAAAACACGTACCACCCACAAAATGCCTTGCTGCACTCCTTACCCAAAATGACTTTTCACAATGTCTGTGCATGGAACTCTGATCCAGCACACGTTGCAATACTCATGAGGAATAGCAGGAGGGCAATGATGACATGAGCAGACGACAGCCGCAAGAACCTGGGGAGGACAGAGACACAACAAGTCAGCGAAGAGCTAGTAATCCGCAGACACGTACATGTACTCTACAGGAATGATGTTGTCACCATGCTCTTAAAAATGTTTGTGTCCCAGCTAAAATGTGTGGAATGACATCATCACTTGAATGACACAGCAAAACACACCTCCAAGTCACTTAGCACACAGTCAGCTGGACACACACATTGCAACACATGCCACACAAGGCTCAAAGCGTGCACACTCAGACACAGGGACTCACCATTATGAGAAGAAGTTGCGGGTAAGCTGAATCCGGATGTCCTCATCCTCATCCTCATCCTCACTTGCCCCGTGCCCAAGCCCTTCACCCTCCATGGGTGGATGATCCTGCTCATCCGGATCAAGGATGAGTGGCACGGCCTTCTCCACTGCCATGTTGTGCAGCATGCAGCACACAATGAAGATTTTGTAGACCTTCACTGGGGCATATGGGAGGGCGCCGCCGATCTTGTGGAGGCACCGGAATCTGCTCTTCAGGAGTCCAAATGTCCTCTCAATCACGCGCCTCGTCTGCCCATGGGTGTCGTTGTACCGGTGTTCTGCGGCTGTTCTGGGGTTGCGGAGAGGCGTCATCAGCCATGGCATGTTGGGATAGCCAGAGTCCCCTACATGGAAACATCATGTGAAGAAGTGGGTCAGGAGATGCCGTAAGATACAAAGAGAGCGCGAAACACAGGACTAACAGAGTATACCCACCAACAAGACATGCTCGTTCCGCGTGCAGCTGCAGCATCATTTCTGGCACCCTGCTATGCCTCATGATGTAGGCATCGTGTGCCGACCCTGGAAAACGGGCACAGACATGGGAAATCAGCATGTTAGCAAGACACACCACAAGGGCATTGATAGAGTGATAATGTTTGCGGTTCCTAAAGGCTACCTCCTGTGCCTGTGGTGGTACCAAAGCCACATGTGTCCCATCAATGGCCCCAATTACGTGAGGCATCCCTCCCAGGGCATAGAACTCACCCTTGACACCTGTCAACTGCTCACGAGTGGGAAAATGGATGAAGTCATCCAGGTGCACCAACATGGCTTCTAAAACATCATGCAGGACACGGCTGAACATTGTCTGGGACATGCCACCAACATCAGCTATGGTCAATTGAAACGTGCCGGTGGCAAAAAAATGTAGGGCTGCCATCACCTTCATCTTGGGGGTCAGAGCTGTAGGATACATGTGTTGTGGTTGGAGGTGTGGTTCAAGCCGGCGGGTCAAGTTCTCTATCAACTCTTGTGAGAAGCGGTATCTGCGTATGCAGTCATGTTCACGCATGGCATCTAGGTCTGGCATTCGTCTGGGGAGAGGCGGTGCCCTGCAGAGATTTGGAAGGAATAACGAAGAGTGAGTACATTACCACACCAATGTCACTGAGGTGAGCACATGTTCAACAGCTAATACACATCTGCTTAATACAGAGTCTGGTCTGTGCAATACATCCAGGACACGTAGGCCAGCCAGGTGATACTCCTACGAAGAGCCAGCCACAATAGTTGCATGGCAATGTTGACGTGACATGCCATTAAAATAGCTGTGGGCCAGTGTAAGTGACCAGCCAGACACATTACATGAGTGACAGACATCCACATATCAGCATTTGAAGGATGTTATCTCATACAGACAGCTGGCGGGAGTCTAGACGCACAGGTCACATGTCATCTGAAAAAGGACAGATAACACACATTTCCATGAAGGGGTACATGTCAAAAACTGATGACACAGACATTGAGACAACGCAGATATTGCCTCATGTCAGGAAGTCATCTTGGAACCATCATGACACATGTAACGTGTGAGTCCACATGTGGCATGGTGTGTGTATATGTGTGTCATGCACATATGCACACAGACACATGTTGGATGCTGCAACAGCAGATGGAGTTGACGGAACACCAACGGCAAGCTCATGGGAACACATGACACACACATGACATAGTCACATCGTGGCACGCTGGTAGTCACATGTCAGGTGTAATTATCTGTGTACCTGGCATCAGGGGACAGTTGCGGGTGTTGCTGACTGTGCCATACCAGTGATGCAGTGCTTAACACGTGTGTCCTACATGCACACATGTGCAAAGTGTGAAGGGGAAGTGTGCCACGTAGTGCCCCATCACACATGACATGTGTAAACAACGCATCACACATCTATTGTGCCACAACATGAAGAGACGTGTGCCACATCACTGCCTGACACACCTAGGCCCTGCACATGAAGGACTGAACTGACAATGACTTGATGTCCAGCCATGTGCGAGTCTGACACCTCCATTACTTCCGTGTGCGCCTCCTATCACCAGTGTAAGCTGTGAAACGCAGTACAGTACACACGCTCTGAGGGCGTGTGTACGTGCCGTACTCACGCGTGAGTACGTGCCGTACACGCGTGAGTACGTGCCTATCACTATAGTTGGGGTACCATAGGCCCTAGTGATACGGCACGTACTCACGCGTGTACGGCCCGTCCACGCGTGAGTACGTGCCTATCACTATAGTTGGGATACCATAGGCCCTAGTGATACGGCACGTACTCACGCATGTACGGCCCGTACACGCGTGAGTACGTGCCTATCACTATAGTCGGGGTACCGTAGGCCCTAGTGATACGGCACGTACTCACGTGTGTACTGCCCGTACACGCGTGAGTACATGCCTATCACTATAGTTGGGGTACCGTAGGCCCTAGTGATACGGCACGTACTCACGCGTGTACGGCCCGTACACGTGTGAGTACGTGCCTATCACTATAGTTGGGGTACCGTAGGCCCTAGTGATACGGCACGTACTCACGCGTGTACTGCCCGTACACGCGTGAGTACGTGCCTATCACTATAGTTGGGGTCCCGTAGGCCCTAGTGATACGGCATGTACTCACGCGTGTACTGCCCGTACACGCGTGAGTAGGTGCCTATCACTATAGTTGGGGTACCGTAGGCCCTAGTGCTACAGCACGTACTCACGCGTGTACTGCCCGTACACGCGTGAGTACGGCCCGTATCACTGTAGTGATGGTGCCCTAGGGGTACGTGTGAAATGCGCAGTACCTGTGTGGGGATTTAAGAACTACAATGGGGACACATGAGGGACAAGTATTAGGGCCTAAATGCATGCTGGTTGTCATGGATACCGAGTTTCAAGTTCAAAATTTAACATCATGTGGTCTGGAAAAAGCAGTTGGCCACATTATACATTGTTGCAAAGTGGTTATTGACTTGACATGATGCTGCAATTTCGAAAGATGCTAAGGCTGTCACTGGTGTATGTTTAAAGGGATTGAAGGAAACGTAGGATGCAAATGAGTCTGACCAATCACTCTGTACTCCTGTAAATGAAATAGGCCAGCAAGGCAGATATAAGGCAGGCAGAACCCATGGGAGGGCACTTGCCTGCACAACATGTCAGTCGATACCACTGCTGCTGTATTGTCTCCCTCTGGCACCATGTCAAGGACTGTGGAGAGGGCCCAGCCTTTCACCCAGGAGGAGAATGAGGCCCTGCTGGATGTGATCCTCCCACGGTACCCCATGCTGTATGGTCGACCAAGGGAGCAGGTGAGTGCTGACTCCACTACCTTTGCCTGTGCACCTTTTTTGTGTCTGTCACTTCTGGCATTGTGTCCAGGTGTGACAGACATGCAATGTTGGTTGAAGTGGGTCCCGGGGGGGGGTGGATGGCTTATGTCTCTCATGCAGGGCTTGATGTAGTTCATGTGTGCACTCCTCACTTGCATTGTGCTTACTGTGACATTCACTGCATAGTGCATGGCACATTCAGCCAGCCTAATCCTCTTGGGCATTCTTGTTCTATTGTCCTGCGGTGATTCAGTGGTCACCCCAGTGTGACAGGTGACTGCACCCACAGATGTGTGTGAGAGTTGAGTGGAGCTGTGGTGAGAGTGGTGAGAGTGTCCAAATGATGTGTACGCCCTCTGGACATTGATGTGTGTGAATGTTTCTTGTCATGTGGGTGAGTGTCTATGTGGAGTGTTGCACCACAGCTGCATGGAGGAGGCAACTGCTCAATCCATCTGATGTGAGAAGTAAGCCGTGCTGTGTGTCTGACTTGCTGAGCTAGCCCCACACCTGTGACCCCCCCTGGCAAGTGGCACATGTGCAGAGTGAGGTTTGCATCCGCTGTTGCCAATGACAGGTGATTGATGTGTGCCTGTGTGTGTCTGTGTACTCTGCTGAGGTTTCGTCAGTGGCCTGGGGCATGTGACTGCTTTGCGGTGCTGTCCATCAGCCTTGTGTTGCTTGGGATGCACAGTGTGTGCCATGATCAGGGATTGTTTCGCACCCCTATGCCATGTAGTGCATTGGTGCGTCCACAGTGGAAAAAGTCCCTATGACTAAGGTGCTATTACTTGCCAGCATACTATGCCCTGTTCAACAAATCAAAGATGTTCAAATGTGTGTCTCTGCGACATGGTGCAGGTGTAGTGATGTTGTCCCACTTTGTCATCCACACAGGTAACCGCCTACCACAAGGGGAAGATCTGGAAGGATACCGTCAAGGCCGTGCAATCAGTGGAGGGTCGCAGTCGGCGCCTGCCACAAGTGAGGAAGAGATGGCAGGACATCCGGTGCTGGACCCGGAGGATCGCCCGGGTCATGCTGAAGGAGGAGGCTCCTCGCAAGCATGGCGGGCGCCGACGCCTGACCCACCAGATGAAGCGTGTCCTGGCGGTGGTCTTCCCTGACCTGGATAGGCGGATACAGGAGTTACAGCAGCAGGAAGGGGGTAGGTACATGTGTGTTTGTTGTGTGTCTGCAGCTTTTGTAGCTGCTCTGTCGCCTGGATACACTGGCAGGGCATATATGTGCAGTGCATATCCTGTTCCCCCAAGTCAACCTGTGCTGTTCTTCCTCCCTTCCCCTCCTTGACATGTGTTACCTGGTCTGTGTGTTATCACTATTGCACATGGTCATCTAGGCTGCCAGTTAATCAAGGTGCACACTGCTTTCAGCATCATGTGTGGGGGTGGTCTGCCTGTGCCCTGTCCTGTTCAGTCATTTGGGGGTGCATAATTGTTGGCACTGATGCTGAGTCTCAACATAGGAGTGTGAGGTTTCAAATGAACATACTTGCAGCATGCATTACCAATGTTGTGGCCTCAGACATGATGTGCATGAGTGGAATATATGCATAGTGCCGGGACGGTTGCTCCTGTTACAGTCAGCTCATTCTAGGACCATGGAGCAGTGTGCCCACTACAGTCCCCTGGCACAGCCTGCCCTCCTACTCATGTGTGTCATCCAACACTGTGCACATTCACTGTGGGTTCAGCATGGCTCTGCCTCTGTGGCATTGTTCCCTGGCCTAGGTAGTATTTTTCACATGTGTGATACATTTGTCCACTGAACAGGGATACACCAGTTTGCTTGTGCATACACAAACTGGGCAGTGGCTGTGTGGCTATTCACAACAATCTGTTGATGTTTGTTTGTGACCAATATGTTTTGGCAGCCCTACAAGGTGATGTGTTAATGAAGCTAGTTTTCAAGCACAGTTATTGTAACCCTGAATAAGAGGTGTCACTTCTCGATCGGTATCAGTCACATTGACTCAGGTATAGGTGGGTGTGTGCGGGAGGGGCGTATATGTTCAACCCTGATGTTTCATTGCCAGTTCTGACTTGTGTGTGATGATTCGCAGTGCAGAAAGTCATCGTGCAGTGCCCCCGTGATGTTGGCCAGTGCTTAATGTTCGTGCTTCGTAGCCTGTGTCAGTTTTTGACAATCATGTATCCTGCTTGTACATTTTTTGCACCTGTGTGTGGTTCAGATGCTACACAGTTGTGACTTAGTGTGCTGACATCTGTGGGTACATTCTGGCTTGCCATGAGGGTGTCCCCACAGTACAGCTAGGCTTTTTTACAAAACAATTGCAGGCCCATTAACTTATTCGTTGTCCTGGGTGTGGACATGTGTGCCACTCCAGATGACAGTCAGTAGGTCATATGTGTAGCCAACTGTGTAATCAGGTGACGGATAGCCATGTGACAAATGACATTATTCAAGTTGTTACTCAGAGAAATTGTCCCTTGGCAATCACTACACCTGTCAACATGTCTCAATGTTTCATATGCTTGACCTTGTTGTTTTGTTGTGAAGGACAATAATGTGCCTGCATGACAGATGTCTCCCAAGGAAGTGCACAAGACACCCCCTTTACACTCTCCTGGGAGCCGCTGGCGCATTTTAAAGTAAGGCACAGCTTGAACAAAACTTGTTTAGAGTTCATACATATACATGTTCCCACAGTGTGGTTGCATTTGGGTTAGTCCTTGGTTGTTGCCGATACCAACTTACGAGTGTCAAGTCATCCAGACCACCGTGGTGCCATGTATATGTACTTACTGATACCCCATTTCTGCCTAACAGTGGCTTATTTGAATGAGTCTGGCAGCTCAGACAATGACTGTGTACATGTAGTTTGGTGTGCACCTCCTTGTATGACTTCTGTTATACAGACACCTGTGTGTTCTGTTCACAAAGTGGCACATTCACACATTCTAGACATGTCCATTGTGTAAAGGGTTGTGATTCTCCAGGAATCACAATGTATTTTTTGGGGGATTCCTAAGTACTCACAGGTCTCTGAGTGTGGGGACACCTTCTGCATTGGCATGTGGTATTTGGCCTTGGGTGTGACATTACTGTTGGGTTCACAGTGAAGAAGAGGTGGCATGCCTTCATAGTCTTGCTGTGCTCAACTGATCCCAGACACTAGCTTCTCATTCTCAGGATCTTGGGATTTCAAGTTATTTGCTGTTGTGTCCTAATGTTCATTTTTTCCAAGTGGCATGGTGGGTCAACCAACTGGGGAGTGCAGGGCTTACATATGTGGGGAGTATTCTAGATGTTACTCATGATGCCTTTCCTGTTATGCATTGTTGCCTATTTTGTTTGGACTCATGTGTCAGATGTATACAGGTGATTGATTTTTTCCTGTGTCTTCACCTTGCCCACAGCATCATCGGAGGACACCGAGGGAGACACCGGCACGGACGTGAAGGAGGGATCGAGCACTGGTGCCACCACTGCTGAGGAGTCGGCTGAATCTAGTGGCACGGAGGGCGAGGGGAGTGAGGCGGAGGACCCGCCCAGTACCAACACTGACTACGAGGCTGACGGGTCCGAGGCTGAACTCCCTGAGGGGGCAGAGGCTGCTCCAACAGCTGGCAGCAGCACTCCATCCGTCACCGCCCCCTCCATTACCATCACCGCCCTCCCACTTGCTCGGGTCCCTTCTGTCCATGCTAGGCGACCACATGTCTCCTTCGTGCCAGGCACCGCATCCCCTGCCCCTGTCCCCCTGCTGCCCTCACTGCCGAGTCTGTGGACATTCAGCGGCAGTTGCAAGTTGGGCAGACACCGATCCTGACTGTCCTCCATGGCAACACCAGACTGCTGACCTAGATGGTGTCGTACATGGAGGGCATGTCATCAGCGATGTCTGACCAACGGATGTTGCTGAGGTCCCTGGACTCGTCACTGACGGCAGTAGTGAGTCACCTGCAGCGCTGCGTCCCCCCCCTACCCCTGCCCTATCCACAAGTCCCACACCCATGCCTGTCCCAAGCACACCAAGACATCCACACACACGCACCCCACCAGACACAAGCAGCACACCACCACGTAAGGGCAAGCGCACACCTCCTGACAAGCACACTCAGGGGGAAGCAGGCACACCCACTGGGTCTGGGGCACACAGGCAGGCATGCAGCCACAGTCCTCGTCCACATGACTCACTCCCCAGTCCCTCCGATGTCACTCCCCTTGGCTCCCCTGCCCCAGATTCGGGGAAGGAGGCCCACTTTGCTGGGCTGGGCCTCAGCCCCACTAGTTCACCTGGCCGGAAACGGTCAAGGCACTCCACGGGTAGGGGAGTTAAGTCCCCCAGCCTGTCCACCACCTCCCCCAGTAGCGCTGCAACCCATCCCTCTGACCCCCCCCCCTCCTTGGGGCCTGTTGTTTCTCCGGGTGCAGGGGAGACGCTTGAAGAACTGGCAGAAGTGTGCAGCGTCGAGCTCACCTCCACCTTTGGCGCTGCCCCACCCCCTGTGGTGGAGTCGTCCGTCCCTGCACCCACCACACCTACCCTTACCCCTCCTGTCCCTGCGGTGTCTGGTCCTTCCTCACATGATGCCCCCCCCCCAGTCGACGACACAGAGTCTTCTGATGTGCAGACAAGCTAGGGGAAACGCATGGTCATGTGTCTTCCCTCCAAGGACTGATGATATGGACTGGCCATTGGCCTTTGTGAATAATCTCATTTACACATTATTATTTTAATGCTGAATAAAGCTTTTTCTATTTTCGTTGGAAAAGTCTTGCATTTCAGGTATTGATGTTGATGCTGATGCTACAGGAGTTGGGCTTGTGGGCATGTGTTACGTTTCAGGGAAATGTTGTAGTCTGCTGCTCATGGGGTGGAACCTGGTATCTGCGTGCCATCACAAGATCTCTGCAAAGATTCTTTGTCGTGTATGCTCTTTGTGTTTGGAGACATTGTCCCAAGGAGTGTTCCTTCCTCTGTGGCACCTGACATCTTCCCTGCAGAGAGTTGCACAATTGGTGTGTTGCCCTGTGTCTACATTTCCTTTGTTGGTGATGGATCCCTTCAACTCTGGCCATGCCTGCTCAGCAATGTCTCCGGCTGCATCGTCTGTGCCATCCTTGGTACTCACTGTACTTGTGTATAGAGTATTTTGCCATGCCTTCATGGAGAAATTGTCCCTTTTCCGCACAATGCATGTGTGTAATCCTAGCCTAGCACACATATGGTACTTGTTCTGCTGGGTATTTGAACACCTGACTCACAATTGTGGGCATTGTATATGTGTGAACTCCACCCTATTCCTTCCATGACAGACAACATCTTGGTGGCTGGCCCAGCACCTGGACATTCCTATCAGTCCTGGGATGTGCGTTACAGTGTGTGTTCTCTTTGGCTCTCTTAGTTTAGTAGGCAGTGATATGACTATACAGTCTTGTGGAATGATCTCAGTGTGTGTATTGTGCTGCATCTGCCAGGGGTGGGTATGCATGTGTTATTTGTCCTCACACCCACATGTGGTGTGTCATGCAGTGGGGGAAAGACATCCATCCTCCTGGGAGTGGGACACTGCTGTCAGTGATGTGTTGTTATGGCACTATCATCATTGTCCAAAGTTAGGGATGCGTACATACACCCATGAAGTTGTGGTCATCTGATAATGATGCACAACCCCCATGTCTCTGTCCACTGCTGGGAGTCCTCTGCACCCACCCCCATGTCTCTGTCCACTGCTGGTATTCCTCTGCACCCACCCCCATGTCTCTGTCCACTGCTGGGAGTCCTCTTCACCCATCCCCATGACCCTGTCCACTGCTGGTATTCCTCTGCTCCCACCCCCATGTCTGTGTCCGCTGCTGGTATTCCTCGGCCGTACCACCATTGTGGCGGTGACGTAGGGGTACGCGTGGTACGGCCCGTACCCATGCTCTCGGGGCGTGGGTACGGGCCGTACCACCATTGTGGTGGTGCTGTAGGGGTACGCGTGGTACGGCCCGTACCCATGCTCTGGGGGCGTGGGTAAGGGCCGTACCACCATAGTGGCGGTGACGTAGGGTTACGCGTGGTACGGCCCATACCCACGCTCTGGGGGGCGTGTGTACAGGCCGTACCACCATTGTGGCGGTGACGTAGGGGTACACGTGGTACGGCCCATACCCATGCTCTGGGGGGCGTGGGTACGGGTCGTACCACCATTGTGGCGGTGACGTAGGAGTACGCGTGGTACGGCCCGTACCCACGCCCCCCAGAGCGTGGGTACGGGCCGTACCACCATTGTGGCGGTGACGTAGGGGTACGCGTGGTACGGCCTGTACCCACGCCCCCCAGAGCGTGGTTACGGGCCGTACCGCCATTCTGGCGGTGACGTAGGGGTACGTGTTGGAGTGTGGAGTTTACTCCAAGTTTTTACAATAGAGGACCGTTTGTGCAGAACATGAGTGTAAATTTCTCAGAAGACAGCTGGAGTGGTATTTTGTGCAGCGAAACATCTGATGGGTGTACCACTCACAGCTTCTGCTTGGATGAACGAAGCTGAAAGTGGTATCCTTAGTCCTACGGTCCATCGTACTTTGTGGCCTGAAATGATGTGGTGTTCTGGCTCTATGGGATACTAAGTTCCTCCTGTGATTGGCGTCGCATTGCTGAATGTTGCACCACTGGAAAGAGTGATTGATACTAATCTCCCTCTCTTGACCTCAAGGCCTAGAGATCCCTCTGATTACACCTTTCCCCTTTCTCGTTCTAGAGAGTCTGGGACAGCTACAGTCCCCGTCACCGTCCCCGACACCATCACAGATTGGGTTGCCGGTACCTTCTGTCTGGCGGATATCGGTTTTGGGATATCTTCCCCAGTGACGCTGAGGGCTTTCAAGCCTTTCTTCGCGGAGCTCTCACTGCCATACTCAGTGGTGCGGGACGAGACCTTCACTCTCAAGGCCAGCGTCTTCAACTATATGAAGGAGTCCATAAAGGCGAGTACCTAGAGAGCAGGTCAGAGCGATGAGGCCAAGTCCTGAGACCTCGATGGGAATTCCACAGAGATGCATCTTCTTGTGCAAACAATAATTTATCATGGATGGGGCAGGCTGATGGGCGTGCTCCAGTAAAGACGACTGTCAGTAGCTGCAAGGATTACCAACAGAGCTATTCACCAACATCTGTTGGTTGGTGTTAATGTTGACTATGTATAATATTTCAGGGTCATCTTTGTCAAATCCCCCTTTTTCAGTTCCTTTCTTCCAATTGTTTAATAAATAGGTCTCAGTGTTATTCTGGGAACGACAGTTCAGTTTTTTCAATGTTTTGAAGAACAGTAGATATATCTTTGGTAAAGTTGTGCAATATCCCTAACAGATGGCCCCTTTCTGCACATTCAGGGGGAATTAATCAACTATTGGAATTAAAAGCAAAGTTAGTTGCTAGTTGCCAGAAAGTGAAAAAATATTAAAGGTCATCTAAAAATCAATGCGGCAGAAAGATGACAAAATTAGGACTGCAGCTGATGTTTAGTAAAACGTGCAGCAGTTAGGGACAACTAGAGAATGTGAAGTCTTATGTAATGTGTTGGTCCTGTGCAGATCCAAATACATCTTTTGAAATCAGAGGAGTTCAAGGTGGAAGCCCATCCTAAAAGCGAGTACACCTCCTGCCTCGGTCCCAGCGAAGGGAAGACATTCTCTTGGTCGGTCACTGCGTTGAAACTGGGTAATGCTACTTCTTGCTTCAGTGTTCGTTCTATTCTTCTGCTGTTAATTTCTTTTCTCCATTCTTACATCATTTAATTGCTTCCTTTTTTCGGTTGTCTGTTCCCTTATTTTCTTCATTCCTTCCTTCCTTACTGCTTCCTTCTTTATCATTGTTCTTTTTTCTTTCAGCTAAAGTCTTCATCTCTTCGTTAAATTGTTTAATTCCTCAGACTTTCCTTGTAAGCAGCTGTTTCTCATCTCTTCATTCCCTCTCTCATTCACGCCCTCCCCATCTTATTTCTCTAAATCATCCTTCTCATTTTCCACTTCCTCCATCCTGATCCCGTTCATCTTCTGTAGTCATTCTATTGCGTCTCTTCATTTCACACTCACTTTAAGTCTCCTCTGATCAGAACAAGCCCAATTCATCAACACTTTCTTTCATTCTCCTACTTTATCCTTCTCATTTTCCCCACGGAATTAATTAATCTTTTTAATCTCTTGCCTTTGTCCCTTGATGCTTTTTCCCTCCATGGATCATTCTGAGGGTTTTCGGGCAACATTAACGCCCCCACAGATTTGTGGCTGTAGAGCCCACTGATTTATATTGTCCAGGTCGCCACCATTTACAGGCGCGTCAACATGGCGACACAGGGCCATGCTAAGCACGGTGGTGCTTGCAGGAACAGGCTGCGGGTGTCCCTGCTGCACACTGTCATGCGCATCTGGAATGATTGTACTGCTAATCTATGTCCTGTAGGAACATATTTGTGATTGTCTATTCTTTATCAAATGTCATTTAATTCAATTTAAAATGTGGCACAGACTGAAAAATATTTACAAGAAAAAACCTGAACAGACTCAAGATAGCCTTAAATGGGGAGAAGGATTATCCGATTCTTCAAAGTCAAAGTTAGTTTGTTTTAGCGCCTGAATCTCGCTGTCGCATCCAGAGTCTTAAAGTAATCTAATCCTATAGATTAGGATTGTGTCTAGAAGATATCTAGTTAAAATGTTTGCAACTGAAGGTCAGTCCTCACTTTCAGGATATCATTCCTAAAACTCTATCCATGGGCCCCCCTGGGGTGACGACAAACACAAACATCACCCCCCATAGGGTCCAGATATAAATATCATGCCAGTGATGGGTCTAATCATTCTTCATATTTCTCTCATTGACACAGCCCTTTCCATAAATGTATTTTGTCCGTAAAGGACTAACCAGGAGATGTGTTGTGAGTCAGTTTTGACAAGACTATAATTCAAAACTATAATTGCAAATTATTTATAATGTCATTTTCTCAATGAGACAAGATTAACATTGATGGTCAAAAAGTGTCTGTATCACCTTCCGCTCCTGCCATCTCCATTGTAGAACAAACTTAAACATTTATCCAGATCAACAGAAAACTAGACAGAAAAAGCTAAAACACCAAGAAGTGGCTACAAAATGGCCAGCTCGAGAAAGATTTGTTCACTCAGTTACCATCAGAAGGGCTCCTGCCATAGTTCTTGATTGGTCGGAGCAGTCCTCGGTTTCTTTGTCATGCCACACACTTTCTACGTCATCAGGACATCAGGAATATATGTTTCTATGCCAGGAAATGATGAAGCTGTGTGGTTACTGGTTACCTCAAGGTGCACTTCACATGCCAGTGAGCGGCTGACTGTCAAAGATTAGGAACAGGGCTCGAGTCGGGGTACCACGCGGGTGGACGGCATCCCCCCACTTATTTTACCGGGTTTTTACCGGGTGGACACAGTCCCCCCCTGCCCAAAAGATGGAGCCGGTACCAGAATCTGCACCTGCGCGCGCGCTCAGCACTCACCAAACCTCACCTCCTATTGTAGAGAGAGGGCGAACAGAGCTCTTTAAGTTGTTTCACGTTGATGGAGCCGTTCAGTATGACAGACGGGCGCTCGTGGCCGTATATTGGAAAAGGTCAGTATGTATCCATGCATTTCAGATGGAGACCAGCAAATTTACTGTGGGCAATACATACGCACCGAACAAGCGCAGCTTTAATTTAACGGCTCCTTTGAGTGTCAATACGGCGACGAATTCCAACGTAAACATTCTGCTTTGCCCTTTGAACCTGCCCCATCGCCTTGTAACCTTTGTTAATTAGAAGGGACTGCATTTCGTGACATCACTTCCTGTCTTGATGTCACTTCCGGTGACACCACCTAACTTGGAGTGTCCCCCCACTTCTTTTTTTAGGACTTGTGCCCTGATTAGGAACTATCACTATGCAAGTAGTGTGCAAAGTTTAAAAACTGAAAAAAACTTGCTCCTCGAGAAAAACGCTGCTAACAGCATTTTTGGTGCAGGAGTTGTTTAGGTGAGTGAAGGGGGGGGGGGGGACTTCCCGGAATTAGCAACTTCAAAAAGAGCAGTTTCCCAACTTCACTGGACAACTAACACCATTCACTCACTGCTGCCCTTTGGTTGTTGGTACGGTATATATGGAAGTCGATTGACGCACCAAAATTGTTTGAATGGTTTGCAGAAATCTCTTACAGAACTCTTTCTGGGATCTCATGAAGCACCTCCCGTGACCAGCATGGAAGGTGCTCCCCGGCCATATCTTGGCGAAGAAGCGGCCATTAGCTCATGTGTTTGGATTCAGGCTCAGGTGTTTCAGGGCTTCCACTCCTTTGTGGTAGTAACTTGTAGTCTCTCTTGAAACCTGGGGTTTTCACATCACTGTGTGCTCCTCCTGTCTGAGCAGTGGTCGCGCTTGATGAAAGTTTCTTCATTGATTCCTATCGCATTGAGGTTGGGGTCGTGGGTTTCTGCTCAGTATGTTTCACCCTTGTTCGTTCATTTGCGTCTGCGCTGGATGAGCCGCAGGCAGTAAATTACAGATGGCTCTGTGGAGCTGCAGAGGAAAGGAGTAGTCGTGCCGGAAACCTTAACATTTTCCAGTGGTTTTGCCCAATCCTCCAATGGGGGTTTTACTCTGTTTTAAGATGGAGAGACACAAACCCTCCACATGAAAATCTGCCAAGGCAAGAGGACAGCAACTTCCTCCTCCCCACTTATTTTTCCTGTAAGCCACACTTACTAAGGGGACCTTATATGACGAGGAAGATGCTGTGTAACAATGCAGTCAAAGTGTAATTTTCATGGGGTTCCTAACCTTCTTGCTATATATTTCAGCCCTAAGGGTTTTTGCTGGATTTTTCTTTATCTCTGCAGATTTTAGTTCCTCTGGTTTGTTCTGTTATTGTTCTATTAGCTATTCTTACATTCAATTAAATGTGGTCTGCAGTCCCAAATTGCTTGGGGTATTTCTGTCTTTTGAGTTTTTCCCCCCATAAACTGACACTTTCAAGGAAGTACCTCTCTTTACCAAGAACATTTGGAATCCGGTAAGACAAAGAGGCTTCAGAGGGAGTCTTTCTTACATCAGGCAATCTAAGCAATGAAGACTGAAGCATCCTTACAGCCTGTCTTTGATAGGCCTCTTCTCTGCAATCCTGCTCATATTCAACACAGGAAATTCAGCCCACAAACTGAATCTAAATACCATTATTTGAAACTGATACAAGTTGATACGTTAAGTTAGCTGTGCAGAGTTAAAACACCATAAAATCAGGTGGGCATTTTGGGCAATGAGTTGATATTGTTAAATGCACATTTTTAATAAGGGGCCAGGCAACCATAACACACTGCTTTGCAAAATACATCTTTTGACATCAGTAGTGACATCATATGTTCTTCCCTACAGTCCATTTTATTCCTGACCTCTTTGCTCCATTCTTCTCTCCTTCTTGACTTCAACCCTCTTTTGCCTACTTTACTCCTGCTGTTATCCCTCCTCCTCTTTCATTGACCACTTATTTTTTTCTCTCTCTATTCATCTGCTCAGTAGATCCTGCCACTCCCCGTCACCTCGCCAGCCTATCTCACCCAGTGTCCTCTCCCACTTTTCAGGTGAAGTGAACCTGACGGTCACCACGGAAGCTCTGGACTCCAAAGACGCATGCGGCAATGAGATCACTGTGACACCCACTGAAGGGCGCATTGACACAATCATCAAACCCATTCTTGTCAAGGTAAGTGTTCCCATGAGTCATTACTCCCTCCAGCTGTTTCCTTGCCATATAGGACTCTATTTCATTTCTTCTTCATTGTTTACAGTGTTGCGGTCTTGCTACAGACAGTTTTAGCTGTCTGTTGCAGGTAGTGTTGTGACCAATACGTTATTGTATACTTAATAGTGTGAAGTGGGTCAGCCTTTTGGTTATGATTTGATGGCTTTCTTGTCTATTTCAATTCCCTCCTCCTGATATGATGGCCTTTCTCCCTGTTCTTGCAGTTGTCTTGCCCCCGGAGCAGGTTCATCCTGCTTTTTGATTGGTTCAGTGTGTCCTCCCACCACAGACTTAAGGGAACTGATTTTCTTTCATTCTTTTTTGTTCCATTTGAGCTTTAGCACTCAATGGGAGCGCATGACCTGCTCCTTAGTCTTTTTTCTCTTTTTCTGACACATGCTTTCTTTCTTTCCATCCCGCAGTCTACTGTAAGATGGTAGACACCGTCTTGAAAGTATAGAAAATAATGTTCCAAGAATTTAGTTTTACTAATACCCACAGTGAAATTTTACAATTAATTGCAAGGATTTGTAAATCCAAAAGCAACAGTGTTGGCCTTCTTTGAACATTGTTTTTGTTACATCAAAAAAGCCATCATCTAGATGCAGTATGGAATGTAATTAGAAGTAAAGGAAATGATGTTGGTGATTTGCTATGCGTCTAAGTTGGATACATTTTGCTTCTATAAGGTTCCTGTAAGTAGCCCCCAGGGCCAGATGTACGACTCACCAATTTGCAAATCGCAAATTGGGATGTATAACAGTGTCTCAGACACTGTTTCCGATTCCTAATGGGGTCTCAAATTGCATGTCTCATGAATATTAATGAGGTAGGTCGCAATTTGGACCCCCATTGGGAATGGCTAGCATTCCCAGGGATGGTGGCCTGCTGGGGTCAGCAGACCACCATGTCTGAGACTGCTTTTAAATAAAGCAGTCTTGTTTTTTTATTAAATGCAGCCCGTTTTCCTTAAAGTGAAACAGGATGTATTTAAAAAAGGAAAATTAAACTTTTCAGTTTAGCTTTTTTAAGGGCAGGCAGTGGTCCCTGGAACCACTCCCTGCCCTTAAAAATATTTTTTCACAAACTCAGAAAGGGGAAGGGGTCCTCAGGGAACCCCTTCCCGTTTGCAAGTGGTTTACCACCTACTTGAAGTAGGTGGTAAACTGCGAGTGTTTTGCAGCCGCAAATGCAGTAGCAAAACAATTGTACATGGCATGGCGACTCGCTATTAGGAAGGGACACCCCTTCCTAATAGCAAGAGTCGCAAATGCTATTTTGCGAGTCAGTGACTAGCAAAATAGCATTTGTAAATGCCATTACCCTTTTTTTGCAGTCGCAAACAGAAGGATCTTCCGTTTGTAGCTGCAAAAAAGGGTCGTACATCTGGCCCTAAGCCTCTTCCACCAAGCGAGACCGTGTAGAAAAACTGATGCAAATCCCGTTATGTATTTTCAAAAGGCTAGGTGTCCGAGGTGGGACACAAAATATTCTGCATCCACAGTCGTAAAGTTTCCAAAGATTTAATAGGCAACGCGTTTCAACCAACTGGCCTTATAGTGCACAATTTCCATATAAAACATGCCATAAACAATAGAACTAGAAAAAAAAAACGATGTGCTTTTTTGTGGTGTGGGGTATCTTTCTCATACTGAGAATACATTTGGGGAAGAACAGGGGAAGGTTACAAAGCTGGGGATGCTGTAGAGGTTTCGAGGTGGATATGTATTGCAAAAATGGTGCATATTACTGCCATTATTTGACCTTTGTTATATAGTATGATCTGTTGTCATCTCTATTTCTAGACGTTGGGTGAAGGCGCACAATTCATCATGTTGTGGCGAACACTTGTGTGATTTTTTGCCACTAGGCAGATGCTCTCGTCTGCTTGCATTTCCATTGAAAGGGCCACTTGGCTGTCAAACCTGCACTCTGTCCTTTTCTGTGCTGCTAAAAGTTGAATGTGCTTTGTGAGCACGTGACCTGCCATGGTGGCAGTAAGCGCGCGAACAAAGAAACAAATTCTCCTATCCATTGCAGCTTCACATGATTCCCCCTTCTTTTTCCTGTTGTTTTATTTTACGGTGAAACAGGACTAACTAGACGATGCGCGCACGCGCTTTAAATAGAACTAAAATAGTGCTTTTATGAGTTTTTAAAGCATTCAGAAATAGTAACGCTAGGAAACAGATATATATATATTTATTTTTTATATCTTGGTGTTATTTGTTGAAGGGTCGGGCAATGTTATGAGAACGATTCTGTTTTCTTTTTTGTGGCCATAAACGTGACCTGCATATATTCAATAATAACCTGCAATTAATCAAACTTACAAATGTTTTTCTATGTCTGTCATGAGAACCAAACTCACATAGGCGTTTGCCATGTCTATTGTTTATTGCACATTTTATAAAGAAATTGTGCACTCACTATAAGTTTTCTAGGTCGTGAGGAAGGCCGGTTGGTTGAAACGCGTTGCCTTATAATCTTTGGAAACTTTAGACTGTGGAGTGCGGAAAACTTTGTGTCCTGACTCCGACACTTTTCCTTTTGAAAACACTCTGCATCTATATGCAATCTGACAGCTCTCTTGAAAATATGCACAATAATAATCCAAGAATGGTGTCTAACACTATTGGACTTCCCAAATTCTGTTAGTATTACGATGGAGCGATAAAACCAGAAGTTACATTCAATGTGATTTACAAGACAAGTGTACACTTGTTTCTGATTTTAAATGAAACCGCTTTGTCTTTACTTGGTTACAACAACAATAAAGAGAGTGTGTTGCTCTGTTTCTTTTATTTATCACCTGAGTAAAGTAGTTCGTTTTTCAAATGACTATGTAACCCTTTACCTCCTTTATGGGATGGTTCTTTTGGGATATTCTAGCCATGGAAATCAAGAAGAGATAAAGAAGTAGTGTGAGAGACGGAAGGAAAGAGAGAGAATAAAGGAGAGAGAGATAGAGAGAGAGAAAGCAAGGGAAAGAGAGAAATACTGAGAGGAAAAAGCTAGTGCTATGTGTCATGTTAATCAATATGTCATTATTGTTTGCTTAGGTCTGTCAACATGTGGGATTTAGCACTGTTACCACTCACTCACTCACTCACTCACTCACTCACTCACTCACTCACTCACTCACTCACTCACTCACTCACTCACTCACTCACTCACTCACTCACTCACTCACTCAGTTTGACATCACTTAAGGAGCATGGCAGGAGATTGAAATGTTACTCCAAGAACATAATATCAGAATTTGGCATTACTCTAGGAATATGATGCCTTCCTCATAGCCAGTTTCAGGACACTTAAGTCTGACTGTAATATCACATTATAAAACGGATGTCAAATTAGTATCCTTCTGAAAATCCTGACATCACGCTGCTGCAGAATCTGAGAACCCAGACTCCATTCAGACTCCAGTAACCTGCCTTCTGGCTGTAACTTTACTCCAGGAATCTGATGTCATACTAGGGCTCTTAATGGAGGCCTTGCGTCTGTCTGGGGCATCACATCCCTATTAGGGTGTAATACGGGTCCCTGCAGCAAAGATGGGGGCCAGTTAGTCAGTGGTACCTTACTTGATCCAACAGCTATGTATGTCTCTGAAGTGCTAACTTACTTGGAAGTTCTCTGATTGTTTCCTCTTCTGTCTTTTCAGCCCGGTGGCGTCCTGCAGGAGAAGGCTCACAGCTCTCTCCTCTGTGCACAAGGTAAAGCTCTGACCGCCATTTTATGGGAGGGACATGTGGAAGTGTCACCACTGGAACCAACTAAGATATAAAAAGGCATGCGTGCTTCAGATGCAGCAGGGGGTCAGTTTCCTCCCTGGATGAGATTAACGGAGATTGTCTTATTGAGAGGGAATGTAAAACACCCAAAAGATGATGAGAGGAAAGCTTGCAAATAGTCTAACCACTCAGAGATGCCTGGGCAGCGCTTCAACCAATCGTTTTCTGCCCACTATGCTGCCTTAGTTTAGACCCAGCCATATGCAAATCCGCCTTGGTCATGTTCGAATACAAACATTTCAGCTCGAACTGCCAAACCAGGCTCTCTCTGAACCGGAACCCAGGCAACCAAAGCCCTTTTCAACATATTTGGGCCTCTTCAGTCGGGGGCAACTTGTTGACTCACGCCTGAGCATCCACTTGGCCACTTAGGGCATGACATCAAACATACAAAGAGGATGGAAGGAATAGCCTAACTACTGGAAATCATTTGTTTCTTTTTTAACCGACTGTGCCACCTCAGATTAGACCCAGTCATACACAAATCAGCCTTGGTCCTGCTCCAGAAGGAACATTGCAAACCCAGACTGCCTGGTCAGGTCCTCTCCGAACAGGAACACACACAATCCAAGACCGGTTTTGGGCTAGTTGGGCCTCTTCAGTCAGATGCATCTTGGTTCCAGTGGCACAGTGATCACAGAACTCATGTCTAGGCAAACCCTTGGCCATTTAGAGCATTACATCAAAACACATAAAAGGTGATGGGAGAAATGCTTGCAAATAGTCTGGCAATAACTAGGGGTGGGATTCCAACCTGTCATTTTTTAGCCCGCTACTTTTACTCACAGTTTCTGTGTTTAATGAGAGGGAATTATCAAAGATTGGGCTGAGAAGGCTAGAGGGCAAATGAGTGAGTGGGGGCAAATGGTAGAGCAAACCCACAGATTCATGGATGAGTAAGTGTTTTAATAGTTGGAACGGAATGCAATCTGAAAAGTTGAAACTCTTGCTCAAGATGGGCAGATCAATAATCAAAATTGTGAAGGATCTGGACTGTAAAAACAGATATGACCAGCAGCAGCTGCGCACTATATGTATCAAACTAACAAGAAGACTGGATCTTTGAGGGGGCAGTAAAAAGAATGAAAGTGTGGGGAACAAAGTGGGGCGCTTTCCTGGCAAGATACTGCTAGCAATGAATATGTCCAATACAATTTATGGTGGTTACAGACAACCCAAAATGTGATCCATAATCCACTGATGAGACCCATTTCAGTCTTTGTGGCCCTTGAGACTTCTTTCCCACCAGCAAAACTCCACTGACTTTTGTTGATCTTTGAGTGCGCAATTAAGATTGAGATTTCTTGGTATGGGAAGTGCCTTTTACGAATGAGCAGTTGTTATATTGAAACACAATGGGAAGAAGAGACATAGGGTTAGGTTTCTAAATTCTAAGGTTTCTAGCCATTACCGGTGATATGATATTGCGGTTTCTTGATGTTTTTACTCTAGGAGACAGTGAGGCATCAGAGGTGGTCTCTCTGAAGCTCCCGGAGAACATTCTTAAGGATTCAGAGCGAGCACATGTATCGGCCCTGGGTAGGAAAGACTATCCTTATCTTGACTTGCTTTTTTGCAGAGCTTTATGTTTATTGAATCACTTCCTGTCTTCTTATATCATATCCTATATCCTTGTATTCCACCATTGTAAAAAGGCATGATTCAATATATTCTTCCATGGTTCATTACAGGCATTATTAGTTTGTTGCAACACTTCCAACGTCAGAAATTCTCTTGGTGTTTCACTACATCCACATTGATTTTCTGGCCCACTTCCTGCATGCATCATTGCATCCCTTCATGTCTTAGTCGAGAATTTCCTGATACACTGATTTCTTTCCCCATCGCCTTGTTTCATGTCTCACTGCATCTCTTCATGGCTCATTGCATTGGATAATGGTTCAGTGCCACCTTCCTTTCTTGCCTTTATGCAACTCTTTCCTTTTTCCTACCACACTCCCTCTTCCCCTTTTGCCAGCCGTTCCACTTTTGATTCTTCCTTTTCCCTTCCTTACTCCCTTCTGTTTGCCTTTTTTTAATCTAACTCTTATTCCCTATTACCACACACACACTTCACTGCCACATTTTTGTCTCTTTCACACCCTTCTTCCCTCTTGATTGTTTCCTCTTTCACTCCCTTTCTCTCTTTTCCACTGTTTTCAGTTTTTTGCCCCCTTCTTCTTCATTTTTTCCCCATTTCCTCTCTCCTCTCTTCTGTTCATTCCTCTCAACCCCTTTCTTTATGATGCATGTGTTCCCTCCTTCTTTAATCAATACCCCTCATAGTACCACCCATGGTTTCCATTCCACATCCCCAATCTCATAAACATTGAAGTAAATTACATCATTACTGCCTTAGGTTTGTCCACTAAACCTTTACATTGATGTTAATAACTGTGAGCTTGTGTTCAGTGCTGTTGTTTGTGTGTGTCCATTCTCATCACTGCATTGCCCTTTTTCTGTATAGGTGACATCATGGGCACTGCCCTGCAGAACATCGACAAACTCCTGACCATGCCCTATGGCTGTGGCGAGCAGAACATGGTCAAGTTTGCCCCAAATATCTACATTATGCAGTACCTAACACGGACCAATCAAATGACACCGGAGATTAAACAAAAGGCAGAGGAGTACCTGAAGAGCGGTGAGTGCAGAATGGCTGAGATAAATGTGTCATTGCTTCCTGTAAAGGGCATCTCCTAGGGCTTGGGCATTATTTTGCTTCGGGTGGGCATCCTGGGTGAAGGTATTCCTGACCCTAGGCTGAGCAGGTGTGGAAGTGGTGCATGCAAGTCCTTAAAGAAAGGGACAGGCTGTTATTTAGGGAACCAATCCATGCATTCAATAAATGCAGTTGGTATTGGGTGTACACACTTTGTTGTGGGGACTACAGTTTGCCCAAAATGAAAAGGTCATTATTTGGGAAAGCAGATTAGTTTTGTCTGGAAATTTCAAGCTGCTTTTGGGAATACAATGTTTGCTTATCCAGGGGTCTATGATACACTTATTTGTGTTATTATTCCTGCTAACTTGGGGACACTTTTTGCTGATACTTCTTCCTTGGTGCTGGACGGCAATGAATGCTTCCGCTGCTCTTTTATATTTTATATGGAGGCATTTCTTCATCTATATTGATAAATATCATCAGTGCTGCTGTCTGAAGCAAAAATCTGTAACATTGGTGTAGTCTTATGGCCATGCCTGCTGGCTGCCTGTAGTGTCACAGTAACCCCAGTTGAACTTCTAGTGTCTGAGCTTGTGGGATCTGTCTAACCTGAGGGGGAGGAGAGCCTAAGCAGTCTAGAGATTGTATGAGATTTTGTAATGTGTCAATCCCCCTCCTGCCTCCTTACAGTAGATTCTCATTCTTAATATATGCCTTCATCCATAAAGAGTTTGAAGGTAGATTTGAATACAAATGCTATACAGATCTGTCAATGATTGGAGGCTATGTAAGATTGCATACCAAAATTACATAAACTGCTTTTAAAAGGTTTGACTTTATAGCCAATTTCTAGGAAACCTACATTGAGAAATACTCCATTGTGCAAACATTTAGCCAAGGTTTATTGGAAAGGTGAGCCCTTCAATGCCTCCTGGGTGGATCTGATGTTTCTGGCATTGCATACAAGCATGTCAAATATTTCATAAGTTTCTTTTCAGAATTGCGTATAAAAAGTATGATTAAAGCCAAATTAATTAATAATTGAGATGTGAAACACACAATTTGGCCTCATTATTTTCAACATTATCTCGGAAGCTGGACCCCGCGTGGAGACTCTTTACTTGTTATATAGCATGCGCCCCCTACTCATCACTTCATTGTCATAGTCCTTGTGTATGTTCTGGGCCAGCTCCACATTGTAACACCTATTATGAAACATAAAAGTCCTGATATCACCTGATTGTTGCATTCTAGGTTTCTGTCCTTTATTGATGACATTTTTGCAGGTTGTCCAGTTCCGGTCCACAAAGACTGGAGCAATATCTCTTTTTCAGAATATTTACCTAAGTTCACCTGATCTTCACCTTTTTTTCTGTGAAGGAGACCTTTCCCTTAAATCCTTATACATTTTGTGTTTGTTATTTTCCCACAGTGGGATTAATTTATTCTTGCTCCAGATAGGAGTAACTCCCTGGCTGTCTACAGGGCAGGGATGGGTTACAGAGGAGTAATTTTGTGACTACCCAAAAACTCTTAGGTTTGTTGGTTCTCCCAGGCTTTTCCAGGCACTCCCTCATTGCTGAATTATCCAATCATCGCCCATGGGAGGTGAGTTACCCATACATAATAATTTGCATCACTCATTACGTGTTAAATGACAACATTGATGACAGCACTCATTAAACTTAAAGAACAGTATTGTTCAAATTATTCAGTACCACTGTCTCCAGGTAATGTGTGAGGTAATAATCAGTACTTGATGGGGCACAATGTAAGTAAAGTAAATTAACTAAATTCCAACTGGCATACTTTAGTATTTTTCCATATTTTTGAATGTTAATTCTTTTCTCATTTCAACATCTAACTATAACATCACATGGAAGGGAGCATGAAGGTGGTGGTGGGAGGGAAGCAACAGGCAGCAGATGAGGGGAGGAACAGAAGGGGCAGAATATTAAAAAAACAATATTAAAAAGTCAAAGAGGAGGCAGCACTGGACAGGGTGGGGAAGGAGGGAGTAATACAATGGGATTCAGAGGGCAAGTCAAAGAAAAAACAGCACACAAAGGAGAGAGCAAATGAAGAGAGAGAGCAGCAGGAAGCACTCTGGAGCAGGGGTTGTGGGATTTGGTGGAGAAGAAGCAGCACACGATTGAGAGATCCCAGAAAAACATGCACTCTCATGGAGCGCTCACAGAAAAAGAAAGAAAAAGTTCCTTAAATGTGAGCTGTGAAAGGATGCAAGTCTGAGAATCAAAAAGATTGTTAAGAGGCTATGCTTTGGGGGAAAGAGCGTGGGTGCAAAATACCTTACTCTGGTGAATCAAGCACCTGTAGTTCGGACCCATAGATGCAAACAGCTTTGTGAATTGGGCCCACTAAGTACTATAGGGCATCAGTTACACATTGGTCATCTTGAAAATTGGGCTTGAAGTCCGCTGTGTGGACAAAGGTGGAATGCCTCTGTTTTGTGGGTTTGCAACAGAACCTCATGTTGGTGGAATGTCACCACGATGATGCTGCTGGTGAGGCTTTCCGAGGCAGACGGTTAATCTGCCTGGGCGAGATGCCGGGATGGTCGTGTGCTGTCTTTGGTGACTCAACCTACAGAATTACTTCGACTGACACTCGTTGCGTGCTGTTTATTCCCAAGATGCTTCAGAACATCTTGCCTTTTTTCTTTCCTTACATTCTCCCTCAAACAGCTTTGAGGCCCTTACCCTCCAATGACTAGGGATGTGATGTCACTTGCTGGAAGCAGAAAAATGTCCTTCCAAAAATTTATATGAGAAATAGGGCCTCTCACTTGATTTATTTTTCTGCAGGGTACCAGAGGCAGCTCAACTACAAGCACGAGGATGGGTCCTACAGCGCCTTTGGCAAAAGCGATCAGGAGGGGAACACCTGGTACGTGTGTCTGTGCAACTGTATCCCTACCTGTAAATGTGATCCAGGAAAGTGTATGGAGGGGGCCCTTTTTCAGAGCTGTGTCCAGTTTTGTTCACAAATGGTCAGTATTTGTTGTGTCAGGAGTGGCTCCTGTTTCAATCCCAACTTGTGATGGATGGATGGATGGATGGATGGATGGATGGATGGAAAGGTTGATGGGTTGATGGGTGGATGGATGGATGGATGGATGGATGGATGGAAAGGTTGATGGGTTGATGGGTGGATGGGTGGGAGATGAATAAATCAATGGAACTGCACATGAATCCAGTGAAAAAACAATGAGGTGAATGAAAATATGAATCTGGATAGATGGAAGAATGAATCCAAGTGGGAAATTGATGACTGAATCGGTGAGTGATTGTTTTAGGATGGATGAATGCATGTATCATTGAATACGTACAGGGAGAAGGGGAGAAGAGTTGATAAATCTGTGTGTAAAGAGACCTAAATGAAAGAAGAGAATGGATAGGTGGGTGGATAGGAGTGTTAGCAAGTAATAGATGATAGGATGATGAAACATACACGTGTGGGAAAATGAATGCTTGAACGTTTGAGAATGAATGTATAAATAACGTGGATGCATGAAAGAATAAGAGCACAAGGAATCACACATTAAAGGATTGGTGAATGAACAGAGAAGAATAAAGCAGTAATTTTCAAGGACAGCAGTATTTTGCATATGACACAACGGCTAAGATGGCTGACTTCCTACACTAAGTGCACCAGGAAAGGCACAAACTTCTGAAACAGCCTCTAGCAAGGAGAGGGGGACAGGGGAAGAAGGGGAGGCTAGAGGGGTGATCCCAAATGTTGTGCTATACATACGCTGAATCTCACCTGGAAAGATATAAGTAACACCTTACTGTTTACACTCACACACCCGGAAAGAGAGCCACATGGACAGGGTGGAGGCAGCCCTGCTCCCGCCCTTGCACCATATCCAAGGCTCCTGGCAAACAGCTTCAAGGCCACCCACACATTAGACGTTTGAAGGAAATAACTTGGGACACTTGCACACACACCCATCTGTTCCTGTTTCCCCAGTGGAGGTCCTTCCGCCATTTTCTTAGCACCTGATATGACGAGTAGTGACTTTAGAAAGGATGATGACGCCCAGACTTTTATATTTTATATTTGTCCCTTCTCTTTTCGTACACACAAAAAACAGTAATTGGTCAAATTTGGTAAACAAAATGTATTTGCTATAGAATAGAAAAACATGGAGCTGGCCTGACAATGGGGTAGCTGGGTGACATGGAAGAGAAACAGAAACACATTTTTGGCACAATTTCAGAAGCCACCTCCTTTATCAGGTGATAGAAACTGTCCCAGCTTTCTTACACGCCTGTCTCTGACCCATGGGAAAATGTGGTGTGGAATAATTACATATTAAAAACCTTATAGGTATTTGAACCACTCCAGTACTTGATTATTGTGTCCTCATTTCCTGCTCCACATTACAATGCCCTCTGCTGCCATCTCACCCTCTGCCTGTGACGTGGTGCCTTCCCTCGAAGAAGCAGTTAACATGCTTATAAAAGAGCAGGGACTGTGGTGTGTGGTTTCAAACGACAACACTAACCCCTTTGCTGCCCCTTGTTGTGGGTAGCCAGGGCTTACACTGCTATCCCTGGCTTGCACATGATGCCCCTGGCACTGCCATTGCTACCCGTGTTATGAGAAGTTATAAAAGCAGCAGAAACATAACATATAGAGCTGTAAGATCCCTGTTTACTTCTGTAGTTTGCTCCCTGCAGGTCCACCAGCATCTCACATGTTGAGGGGTTAACAGTAGGACAAGGTGTCAAGACTTTGGACCTTATTCTCAAAGGTCCTCCCCACTTGTGTTGGAGGCCCCACAATCGGGGCGGGGGGCTCGCGGGCGGGGGGCTCGCAGCCGGGGCAGGTGGGCCTGCAGTCGGGGGTGGGACCTCTGCAATGAGAAACTGCAATGTGGAAGTCCCACAAGTGCGGGGTCCCTGACACGAGTGCGGAGCCCCTTTTTGAATCGGACCCTGTATTTTTCTTGGGGGGGAGGTAAAGAGTACATCATTTCATTTCTGCTATGCCTGGAATTTTGCTAAATTTACACCCATAACTGTACCTGTTGAGTAGGTTTGTCTAGTCAGTGTTTGCCCCTCAGAATTGCTAGGAATACTGGACCCTGCATCTTTACCCTGACAGGAGCCAGTTCTTGAATATGAGATTCCGGCTTGTGGGATGGGGCACCGACTAGGATTCACGGTCCTTCTTCCTTCTATATATAAATTAACAACAATGAGCTGTTTCACAGTACAGTGCACACGTGATCTGATAGTCATCTCAACACACTCTAGACCTACTCCCTAAAGCCTTGGGTGTGAGGTAAGTGCTCGTTAAAGGTGGTAATCTGACAAACTATGTCTCCTAGTGCCCTGCAAGCTTCTCCAGACAGCTGGTTTGTGTACATCAATCCTCCTTAACATGGGAACAGGGTAACTCAGACACTAGACTCATCATGTCATGATAGCTCTGCTAAAATCCATATTGAGGAACCACTGTGGTATAACACACCATTTTATTTCAGGTCTTTGCCTCCTTCCCTTTTCTCAGATCGTCACCTAGTATATCATTTCCTATATTCTACCTTCCCTTGCCTCCACATCCCCTTCCAGCTCATCGCTGTCTCATCCTTCTATTCTCTTTACCACCTTTTCTCCCCTCTTGCCTGTTCTTTTGCAATCCTGTCCCAACATCTACAGGCCGCCCTTTCCCACCTGGCGGCATCATTTGCCTCATTTTTTTCCAATCTCCAGGATCATCGCTCTTGTTTCTTCCTGTTCCTTTTCATCTTTAAGACTTTTCCTTTCCTTCATCCCAATCCTTCCCCTGTCTTTCTGTCCAACTCTCTACAGCTACAACTGTTCCATCCTTCTCACCCTCTCATTCTCTGTCTCCTCAGGCTCACTGCTTTCGTCATGAAGTCCTTTGGTCAGGCCCAGGACTACATATACATTGACAAGGTGTACATCCAGCAAGCCCTCCGCCATCTGAAGGAGCATCAAGTGGAGAGCGGCGGCTTCAACAGTTCTGGCAAACTCTTAAACAACGCTCTAAAGGTATGGAGGCTCCACAAAATGGTGCCTTACCCCATCCAGGAACGTTGCCTTTCCTTGGGCTTTAATGTAGTAGCATGCCAAGTGGAAGTGAATAGCTCTAAGTTTGCTTGCAAGTACAAGATAAGACATTTCCTCATGTGCATTATGAGGGTCTTGCAAGTCAATGAAGAGTTGTAGAGGAATGTGGATGAAGTCCCAACTCCTTTACAAAGTCTAGGTGCTCTGAGGTGACTTGCATTATTTTTATTGATAGATGTTTATAAAGCACAACTGTCACCCAGCATGGTGTGCTGGCACTGAAGGAAAGGGGCTGTAGAATCACAATGTAGGTCAATTAAAGAGAGGATCAGGAAAGTAGAGCTGTCAGAGATTTGAGGCAAGATCGACCAATCAGATGGATAGTGAGGGATAGAAAAAGGAAGAGAGTGCCAGTGTTTGGCCTCTAGAAACATGAACGATGACCCCTCAATTTGAGAATAACCTATTATAGGTGAGATAAAAAAAAAAAGCAGAGGCAGACATGAGAGAGCAAGAAGGAGAATTATGCCGAAATTTGAACTGAAGATACCTGGGTCCTTGTTCGTGAAAGGCATGATGGCAAAACAAAGATAATTGAGTTTATGTATGTGCATTTTTGTATTTCTAAAGCATGAACCTAGCTGGCTAGTGATGATGCCCTGTACAGGGGACAAGGCCCAGGGAGGAAAGGTTGAAGGGGTGAGAATCGAGCCTATCTCAGATAGTTTTCTTGAAGAGGTGAGCTTCTAGTTTCTGCGTGAATTGTAGTAGGGTTGGTACTGTTTTAATTTAGTAGGGGATGTGTCTCTGGGGCATAGACTAGGAAATATAATTTTCTTTTCAATATACTGCAGGGTTTCTAGTGATGTTAAAACTCCTTGTTTGGTGTTAATCTACCAATTTTTTAAGTTTGTCAGCTAGGTAAACAGGGGTCTTGGTGTAGAATGACTTGTAGTGATGCCAGGCTTGCAGGGGAACCACTGTCTATACTTTAGAATCAGTGGCGGGCATTAAGGTCCAAAGTGGCTGGGGGGGGGGGTTAAATTAAAAATCTGAAAAAATCACTTACCTGATCTCGCCGCCATTCCATCGCCGCGTCTCTCCCACGTCAAGTGAGTCTCTTCCGGGGACCTGGAAGCACCCAGACTCCCCACAGCCATCACAATGCTGCAATGCAGCTTTTTGATTGGTAAGCACCCAGTCTTCCCTGAGCCAATCATAACGCTGCAATGCAGCGTTGTGATTGTCTGAGTGCTGTGGTTCAGCCCTCAGCCAGGGAATGGGGGCCTGGGCATGTTCTCCATGCAGGCTGTAATGCAGAGGGGCGGTAAAACATTTATGTGCACTTTTTACAGAGTGCACAACCCCTCCTCCTCCCCGACGTCAGGGGAGCTAAGCAACCCCTACCCTGACCATACAAGAAATAAAATGATATTAACTCCAGTTATTATCATTGTACTTTTTAGTTTACACCCCTCAGTGAGCAGTGGGGCTACGCTCCTACGCCTTAGCAGAGGAGCCACCACTGTTTACAATGAGGGTAAAGTCGTCAGTCTGCCCCAACCCCTTGATGAGCCATCCTACTGATTGAAGGATGTCTACCAGTGGAGCAATGGTGGGATGCTGCTCAGCTGGGTGTTGCCTTCATCAACGTGGGAGAGGGCTAGGGCTTGAACTGTTGTTCTGAAGTCTTCACCTGGTGGAAAAAATTGCACTTTTTTCAGGAAAGGGAGATGGGGGCTGCGAGGAAGAATACTGGACTGGACCCACTATCATCGATTGGAAGCGAACTTTCCCCCTTCATCTGCAGCATTCAAAGTAATATAAAGTTGACATGCAGTGCTACATAAAATATCTTAATAAAAAATATCCTGCCATCGGTTAGATATAGAAAAAGGTTAGGTGAAAGCAAACCATGAATATAGAATGGAATTAATACTATATTGCTACTGTTCAGCCAGACAGTTACAATTTAATAAATGGCAATTTGAAGAATCAAGAGAAACAAAAATATAGTGGGGCACAATCCTGTATCCAAAACATAGAAGCGAACGAAGAGAAACAAACAATCAGGCAAGGCACAAGGCTTGTTTTGAAATGTGAAAAGTTAGACAAGCGGGATAAAAAACACAACCATTACACATTACATAAAGATAGACTCATGTGTAAGGTGTCAAGCAAGTCAACGGCTTTTCGCTCCTTTTTAAAAGGATAATGAGATCATCATCAGGACAGATTTGGATGGATGCCTGAAGGACATACAACCTGTACAACAATACCTACAATACACTGGGTGTGTGTTAGGAAAATGCACGCTGCGCGAGGTCAGCAAAGGAATGTGAGGAAGCGAATTAGCCTCCGTTGCGGGTGATGGGGTAATTAACGTGGTTCTGGTGGTGTGCTTGAGGGGAAGGCGGAAGCGAATCCTCGGTTCCTGGATAAATTAACAGCAACGGCTCGATGACCGTGGCGAAATTATGGTGTCTGGGGTTTGCCCATTGAGCCACTGAGCACTGCGCAGACCGATTTCTCCTGGCTCGGGACCACATGCCTTGAGCACCGCTCATAACTCCCGATCATAGAATTCTGTGCCTCATCAAGCCATCGCGCCAGATTGATTACCTGCTCTCGCACAGGTTACCATCCTCCCCGGACACCTTCAGTCCCGCCACGGTCATCGAGCCGGTTCTGCCACTTTGCAAACACATTGATTGGCTGTTCTCGCACAGGTTCCCCTCAACCCCTGACACCACACAAATCTCAATGAGGTCCGAAGACAAGGGGAGCCCACACTTTTATTTTTGTGGCAACAGATCCCCTTCCATGCATTGACAATGCCTGTGGTGCATGCTAGACTTCCCGTAAATGCACCACCCAAGTGCACTGATGCATCTTCTCGCACTAACAATAATCTAAGAATAAATTTCCCTCTTTAAAAAAAATATGTGAAAACACAATGATTTCGGGGCTACAAGATGGTTCATGTGGAAAGTCTAACTTTGTACCCATGATAAGTCCCTGCAGATTACTTTCAAAGGGGCTCCTGGTGCTTGTGACATTCAAGTGCAACTTGTAAGAGGCAGCAGGCTCCCCACACCTGCAACAGAAGCAGAAGATTGGCCAATCAGCTCTGGACAGGGCCCTCTGCATTAAAGGAGCAGGCTGTGACTTCACCAGCACAGTGTATGGCATGCACACTCAGTGAATGTTGCTTGGAAGATGCCACGGTACACTGGACGTCAGCCCTTCCGTGCCACAGAAGGTTCTAACGCCATGGGCTGCATACAGCAGAGAAGTCCGTCAGCCCCCATTCGCTAGTCCATGTTGATTCACAGCTCAGGGTAAGACCTTCCAAGGACAGAAATGGAAGGAACGGAAGTGGAAGTGACTTCAGAGTTAAAAACCTCCCCACCATCCTCCAATAATAAACAGGGGCCACTGTAACACTGACATGCCTGTTGCATCCATTGCAATGCTTACTTATGCTGACACACAGCAACCTGATGCTAACAACTATAATACAAGTAATTGCAACATTGACATGTGTTGATAGATGTCATTGCAATGCTTGCATGAAACTGTTGATACATGCCAATATATGTTGATGGCATGCCTACATGCCTTTCATCTGTATGCGGAAGCACATACGTGCACGTTTTGTGGAGTAATATCCACCTATTGGCGAGTTAATTCGCTTTCTACAAACTTCCAGCACAACTCACCACAACATATTTTTTTATTTTCTTTATTTTTTGGGTTTTGGATAGTTTGGCCTAATCCAACAGCATACGCTAAAGACATCCCATTGCACAAGCATGTTCATGACACAGCGCATTACACCCTTTCACCATCATATATATCCAAACCATTCAGAACATGTTAAATATACCACAATCATGTGTACAACATTGCCTTAAAGTTATTTAATCTACTAATCATACCTCCAGACTGAAGAGCCACCCTAGCCCGAGCAATGAACCACTGTGCACCACAGCTGAGCAAAACAAATGGCAAAGGCCATGGGCACCATATCCATCAACATACTACATGGATGTATAACCGGATCTTGTCATCAACCACCTAATGTAAACATTACAAATTAAAACAGTTCTACTGTAGTCAGTCCCTTTCCTTTGTGAACCATTGCTAAACAGTACATTAGCCAATTCTGCGGCAGCTGTCCCGTATGAGCCATCACAGAACCGGTCCTTACACATGGCCCTACTTTTCATTTAAATGTCCCTTGTTGACATGTGCCACCAGATCAGACGAAAAGGTCGGCAAGAGTGTCGTATAGGACAACATGCCACAGGCCCGGTGAGCCCCACGTCCAGGAGTAAATCAGTAAAATGTATTTACAGATTTTTAATTGTAAGCAAACCTTCTGTATTAAATAATAATGAGTCAGTTTACATGCTTTACGTAAGATGCCAAGTTTTCTCTTTATTGATACTTAGACACAGGTTCTTATGGCACCTTCCAATAACCGCTGACAATTACATGCCTGTGTCGAAGCCATGTAAATACAAGTCAGGGCAAAACATTGTGACCTGGCTGTAGGAAAGTGCCCCTTTTTGACATGGTCACACCCACATTTTGCCTGTTATTTGATGTGATTTCGACTGGAAGTACACTGGGTTCCTGCGAACCAGGTCCCTAGTGCCAGATCTCTTTCCCAAACTGTACAATTGTTTCCCCCAATTGGCAAAACCTTTAGCACCCTCGGCAAGTCCTAAGTAACTGGAACTAAAAAGAGCCTGGAGTACTAAGAGGATCCCTAAGGGCTGCACCACAAATCATGCCACCCTAAGAGAGTGCTCACCAAACTCATGCAAGGCTGCCATTGCAGGCTACGTGTCTTGGTGCAGACAAAAGTGAAAACAGGACATGTCACACATCCCTGTGTGCATGTCCCCTCACACTGCATGGACTATTTGTAAGTCACCCCTACAGCAGACCTGACAACCATAAGACAGGATGCTTAATGTTACCTGTGAGAGCATACCTGCATGAGCAGATATGCCCCTGTCCCGGTCAGTTCTATTCCTGCGAGTGACCAGGGAGGCTATTCTAAACCATGTACTGGACACTGGTGAAAACGAGTTCTCCAGCTACATGATGGCTACACTGAAGATAGGGATGTTTGATTTCAAACATCTCATATTGATGAACCCACACGGTTTCCAGTGTTGGATTTATCAATACATGCACCCAGAGGGCACCTTAGAGGTGCACCCTGAAAACCTACCGGCCTCTGGTATGTTGGCTGACTGGTTTGTGTCAGCCTGCAATCCAAGACAAGTGTCTGACCTCCTAGGAGGAGAGCCTTTACCTCTCAGGAGGTCAGGAACAAAGCTCGCCCGGGAAGAGCGTGTCACATCCCCTCCCACAGGATGACCTGCTGATTAGACTTCCTAGGCCGGCAAGATTCAAAGAGCTGTTGCCCGCGAAATATGAATCTGGCTTCCCTCACAGGAGAGGAAACTGACCTCCTTTGTCCAGAGCCCCTTTGGCACCTGGACAGACGGGAAAATTAGCCAGTCGGGTAGGCATGCTACCCCCGGGCTAGTACCACCCCTAAGGTGTCTAATCTGAGGTGGGCATGACTTTTCAGAAGTAGCCATCAGAAGTAGCCATCTTTGTGATGGCAAACGTAAGAACTCTGGGACAGAGTTATGCTCACTTTCCACAGGAAGTGGTCATATAGGGGGCGTAGTGACCCGAAGGGTCAGTAGACCATTGGCTACTACCAAACACTCCCCTAACGCCCCTAAAATCAGATTCTGATGGCCAAAAGAAGAAAGAGGACCAAAAAGTACTGAAAAGCAAGAACTGTAGAAGAAGAAACTGACTTGGTGCCAACCCTGCCTGCTTGTCTGCTGTTCCTGATGATTGTGCCAAAGTTGTCTCATCCTGCAAGCTGCTGTGCCTCCAAAAACCTCGGAGGACTGTCAGCACTTTTGCTAAGACTTAGGAGCTCCTGTGGAGCAGCGGATCTGCTTCCCCATCACCCCAAGAGAACTGTGAGGACTCCCAACTGCTGATGGAAGTAGTAACCAGATGCCTCTGCACCCTGCTCCAGAGGTTGAGCTGAAGTAGGCCAACAGAGTCAGCATGGTCCCCTGACCATCCAGAGATAAAGCCCACCTTGGGGTTGACCAATGTGGGCCGTCTGTCGTCACTTGAAACCTCTGTGTCTGACCGCCCTACTGCGACCGCTGCCGGTGATGAAAATCTGACACAGCCAAACACCTCTGCAGCCAGCCGCTTTGGCCTGAGGAGAAAATTACCAAAGGTGTCCCTACGTCCCCCAGCCTCATGTGACCTGAGTTTCCTTGTTGGTTCAGCCAGACTGGTCCCCCTTGGTGCTGCCTTGGACCTTGCCCCATACTCACCTTAACTCCTGGAGATTGGTTCCGTAATGTGCCTGAATGCCGCACTTGCTTTTCCTCCCATAGGATAACATTGCAGCTTCTAAAAATTGCACAGTGTCGACTTTTTAAACTCAAAAGTATTTCTTGTTAAAACCGTACTTACCTGAAGAAATTGATTCAGGTGCCTAAACATATATAAAGATACCCGTTATTTTGATAAATTAGTGTGGATCTCCTTATTGAGTCAGGCGTATCACTTGTTGACTATTTTGTGTATTTGCAGATGTCTTGCACTCATCTCTGGGCTGCTCAACTACACTACCCTCTATAAGAGTACCTTGGGATTTCAAGAGTAAGCCCTTGTCCACTCATAGGGAACCCCTGGACTCTTTTCTCAATATATCTCAATTTGATATAACTTATCACTTTGGTCCTGAAGAAGGCCCATAGACCTGTTAGGGCACCCTAGGGCCGAAAGATACTGGCCTACCACAACCTAACACAAGGGGCAGTGGAACATTAACACTTCCACCACAGCACCATCCACTCCTTTTAATCTTGCCCCTTCCTTGGTAAATAAAAGACTGAACTAAGGAATGGAGGTAATTTTAATCTTCTTCACTCTCTAACCACAACTGTCTAAAAACCAGATGGGCTCCCTCCAGGTGGCGGAACGTAGATCACTTGGAGAACTGAGCACTCAAGTGATAAAAGACCCAATGATGATGCTATTCACCTAACCAACACAGCGGAGAATCAACATATACCACACCCTGAGTTTAATGTGAATGAGGGTCTCCAAAACATGAGTTTGCAAGACCCTGGCAAAAACAGGATATTCTCCTCTGATTCTGATAATATCATATAAAGAACCAGTTTCCTATACTGACTCATTAATACATGCATTGATTAAGATGGCTGATAGAAATTGTGCGATTTTAGTGCAGCTCTGTCACTGTAAATCCTTGGGTGTCAGTATGAGACACTCTAGTTTTGCCAAATGGCAATAAACTTTGCATGCTATTACATGAAATAAATTACAACAAAAAGTAGATACTTTGGCTCACATCTACCTGAAAAGTCTGCTTGCCAGAATGAACTAAAAATTCAAAATTTTCAACAGATTGGTGAGATTACATTTGTTGCACCAAAAAGTTTTGAAGAGAAGCCTTTTGCAACAGTAATTGAATTAAAGATATTTAACATGCAAGCAAGAACTGCACAATATGTTGATTGTTACTGCTGAGAGAAGGGAGGGGTTGGAGAGAACTCTGAAAAGCTGTGTTTATATGTGTGACAACTGTGCTCTGTCTCTCACAGGGTGGCGTTGAAGATAACCTCTCACTTTCGGCCTACATCACAGCAGCCATGCTCGAACTGGGGATGAATGATACGGTGAGTCTCGTTCAAGTCTTTACCATGGCTTAAGACACACCTGGGTTTGGGGAGGCGGGGGATGGAAGAGAGCCTTTAAAACAATGATCAGGGATTTGGAAACCCGCGGGTTCATGCTAAATTTGACAGGCTTTTAGTAATGGCCAATCTTCAACTTTCCATCTTGATGAGATGGGTTCAAGGGTCTAAAAGGAGAGTCCAATGGATAGTTCAGGAGATACTTGTAGCTGGCCAGTACCCTGGAAATAGCTCACTGAAGTGGAGTTCAGCACACTGCTCAAATCAGATGGTCTGGTACTGCCATACTGAAGAAGGTCACATTGCAAGTAATGGACAGAACTTTCTCAGGGCATAGTGCAACAAACCAATACTGAGAAACAAACATGCTAATGTTTGAAAATCAAAATGGTTCAAAATCCATAATATTCTTATGCTGCTTTTTGAATTATAGGTCATATTGAGTTGTGTAGATGTATAGCTTTTATTATTTCCTTTGTGCCAATAGCCACATGCTGCTGTTGCTGTTATTGTATTATTCACGTGGAGGCAGTTTATTATGCTGAAGGTTTTCCTGACATAGTTAGTAATGGCTAACTAGATAGTTGGCATGGTTCTACCACAATACCGAATTTTAAATATCGGCAACCAATATATTGCATCCAGAATATAGACTACCACAATATCATGAAGGTAAATATATAAAAGTAAGTATAGTTTCATTTACATTCTTAACTCCACACCTATTTATGTTGAAGGTATACAGATCTTCATGTTTACATAATGTAGTTTGGAATAGTAAATATATATTTAACCATATATGTACCTTCTTATTATTGTATTAGTCAATATTCAGGATATAATATTTTGCTCTAAACCAATCCACACTTATTGAAAAGAGAGATAAAGGGGGTTTGCTCCGTAATTGAGCTTCAATCTAACTCTAGAGGTGGTCATGGTGAATAGCAGCCAAGAATGGTAGGGAGATGAAGCGGGAACTCCCACCCTTCATCTTTTTGAATCCATCAAGAGGTTACAATTTGAGAGTAACTGGAAACATAACACCCCTCCAGCCCCCTCAAAGATTATTTCAAATATAGTGGGTTCATAGACTGAGTGGGTAAGGAGACTAGACACTCATCATCTGCAATCTCACGTTCATAATCTGGCTGGCGATGTGTGTTTGTATGATGGCATCACTAGGTCCAAGTGACCAACCTCCACTTCAATTACTTCCCTGCAGGACAGCACGGTGAAGCATGCTCTGGCCTACCTGAAAGAGTCTTTGCCCACTGTTACCAACACCTACACACTAGCTCTGATGGCCTACACCTTCACCCTCGCTGACTACAAGGAGGCGCGTGATAAAGTGATAACAGAGCTGAATGAGCAAGCCATCAAATCAGGTAAGGAGGAGAGGCATATTCCCACAAAAGTTATTGAGACCCCAACCATTTTAAGGTAGCAGAACAGCAGGTTTTATGAGTGATGCATCCTAAATATATATTTAACTTGCTCAATAAATTCTTATTATTTGACTTTTTTTTGCTTGAAATGATGTACTAAAAATTGGACACTCAATTCTGAAAAGAGAAATAAACACCTCCCTGTCCTAGAGATGTGTAACACATGGCATATAGATATTTAATTTAAAAAAGTGTTCACCAAGACACAGATTTTTGCCTAAATGGGGAAAAAGTTATTCTGTTCTTCAATTAACACTTTCAATAAGGTTCCCCAAAAATACATGCTTGATTCATCTGTTTTACATTTGCCTTTGTAGCATATTTTTAAAATTAAAAACAGATTGCTTATTATAATTGAAATTAAAATGAACATTTCTACCTTTCCATTGCTGATAATGGATCTAGCCAGACAGTTGAAATGGCTAGCCATGTCAAACATGGTCTCATTCAGGGACTCATTCCAAGTGGCTCGGTCATGGTATATATTGCGCACACTAAATACCAATCCATTAGAGGGCAGAGGTTACTGGGTGTGGTGTTACCTCTCCAATCTGAGCTGTGTACGTCAGAATGTGGACTAAACAAGGAAAACTGCACGTTCTCCTCTCCCCAAGCCCTTTCTGTGCTTCAAAACTCTCCAGTACTGCTGTAAATACCATTTTACTCAATGCCATCTGTTAGAACTGGGGGTCTCTAGTTGGCAGAGGTAGGTACCTTTGACCAAATAGGGACCCTTGCTTCTAGTCAGGGTAAGGGGGTACACTTCTAAAATGACCCCTGCTCACCCCCTTGGTAACTTGGCACGAGCAGACAGGCTTATGTCAGAGGCAGTGTGTAAAGCATTTGTGAACGCATACAGTAATACAGTGAAAACACTACAAATGGACACAGCACAGCACAGGGGCAGTCTCCTCCTTCAGTTTCCTTGGTTCTTCTCCTTGTCAAAGGGTTGTCTTGATTCTCAGAAGTGATCTAAAGTTCTGGGGCCTGGGTCCCCCCTTTTATACACCAAACTCCTTTGTCTCTGAAGGCAGAGAGTGTCTGTATCTAGTTCACACCAGTTCTGTGTAGTCCTGGAGCACTTTTTTACAGGACTCCTTCTTTCCTTTGACAGTGTGGGCAAGGGTCATCAGCCGCACCACAGGAGGTGGAGCCAGCATTGTGGAAGGCAGGCACAGCCCTATTCAGGCACCAGTGCCAATCCTCCCACCACCCTACATGCAGATAGGTCTATTCAGCCCTGTGCTGACTCACCCTGTCTCCTGGAGCCCCTCAACCCCTGTCGCTCACAAACTAGACAAGGAATACATAACATAGCAGAGGCAGTCTTGGATAATTAGGCAAAAAAATACCTACTTTCTAAAAGTGGTATTTTCAAACACAGAATTCTAAAACCAACTTCACTAAAAGATGTATTTTATCAGTTCAGGCATACTAAAGTCGAATTTCTACCTAGTTTCCTGAGTCAGTTAGGTTTATAAGATGTTATAATCAAACTGCCCATTCGGGCCTATGGGGAACAGGTAGCTTTGCAATAGTGAAAAACTAAATTGGCTGGAATTCACTATTAGGACATGCTACACACATCAGGGCATGTCCTACCTTTTACCTACAATGCACCCAGCCCTTTGGCCTACTTTAGGGGTGGCTAATATGTAGAAAAGGGATGATTTAGGGACTGGCAAGTTGGTGCACTTGCCAAGTCGACATGGCAGTCCCAGGCTGCACACAGGCTCTGCAATGGCAGGTCTGAGTCACATTTTACAAGCTGTTTCTGTGGGTGGCACAACCAGTGCTGCAGCTGTTAGAATCGAGCGAGCTCAGTCTGGTACGCCGTCTCTAGAGGCTGTTTCTTTGGTGATTCGTCTCACCCCACATACCGATTATACAGCGGTGTGTTTCCGATGGAGTATTCGTTTCCTCCTTTTTTCAAATAATAAACGTGACTTTCACTCCCACCTGACTTTTGAGCCTCTGTGCCCAGATGCCAAGCTGTCACTGACTTGATGCCTTCTTTTTCTCTGGTGCCTACCTTCCCCGGTTCACCATCCTCTTCCGTCCTGAGGAAGACCCCACCTGTAAGGAATTAATTTACCTACCTTTGTAGAGGGGTCGAAACGTCGACATCCCATCATGCCAGTACCCTCAATAGTGCGTTGAGCACTGTGAACTCTCATTTGTATATGGCTTCTTGGCAATAATATTTGATTTTGTTCATGAATGACTTTTGAACCTTTGGCACGCCACTAAGGTGCCCAACAATTGATTTGTACCATTGTTTTGAAATTGTTTATGTCACTTACTCAAATACCCTACCCATTCCTTCACTCCCTTCCCACCCCCGTGGCACCCTGCACATTTGTAAATAGTGTGATTTACTGTATGCATTTATTTGCCTGTTCCTAGTGTGATTAAATAACACTATGGTTTTGCCTTATAATTGTTGCAATTTTTGTTGATCTTTCTTAAATCTCCATTTATACTCTGGGACCACTTCTATTCCACTGCAAGGCCCCAGCAGCATTTGATTTACAGGGCCTGGGCACACATGGTGCACTGTACTAGGGTCTGACAAGTAAATCAAATGAACCAATCATGGAGTCACTAATCCAATACAATACAATAAGGAGCACTTGCACTGTGGCACTGAATAGCAGTGGCACAGTGCCCAAAGCATCTAGACCAGCAAAACACATAGCAAAAACACAGGAGGCAACAGCAAGAAATGGAAGGGAGACCCACGCCAATGGTGCCAGGTCTAACACGGTCTAGCTATGTATTTTTTTACAATTACTACCTAATGAACTAGTATGTTATACTGTGGCCTCATATCTACTTCTCTCATGGAAGACTAGGCGGCGGGACCACTCTGTTTCATGAATTAGGAAACATATATTTTAGTCCTGTTTTTAAATCTAATGTCTGCCATCAAATTACTGTGACTATTTCTTATTGTGAAAACTGTATCCTCTCTTTTAACTTCATACTGTGCGTCTTTGTACTTTTATTATCTTAAAAATGTTTTAAGTATCGAATAAAGTGATTTGACTGACTGACAGCACTGCAGTATTTCCTGCACAAATTCCAGGCGGTTGTTGTTAGCAAAATGAATACTGGGAATTACTATGAAATGTATGCCCTCGTTATAATGCTGATTATAGATGAAACTCCTATTGGAACTACTGTTTTCAATGGAGTGCTGACCCTAATGGGGACTAGTAATGATCGAGAGATTTCAGTCCTTATTGAATAATAACTCTACTTTCAAACAGCTGCGTAAAGCAACAGGGGTTTTTATATACCATGAGAAATTTGCCTTATTCTTATTTTGTGACAAATATTTATTAAGTTACTTATAACAGTAGCAGAAAAATAAATAAGGACCTTACAATCTACTTCATAAGCAGAGGAACCCAACCGGCTACGAATAACACTAAGAGCCCCATTAGGATGGCGGGCGGACTCCAGCATCTTGATGTCATTTACTTTTTTTCCACCACCTTTGATGTGGATCCGGAGTTGCACTCCTCAAATGTTTTCATGCAAGATGATTTCAGGGTTTATATGGTACAACTCCTTCTTTCCACAAGCAGATGTTGATGTCTGACCCTCATAGCGGTACAAAAGGGGGTGGTGATGGACGGAGCATCAGAACCAATCAAACACTCACACCCAGTCAACAGATCTGGGTTTGATCTATCACCGTTCTTTAGCCCACTCTGCCACCCCAGTTCAGACATGGCTATATGCAAATCAGTCTGACCCTGTGCCTCATGGGAACAGTCCAGCCCGAACTGCCAAGCCATGCCTTCCCTGGACCGGAAACAAGCTTCCTAGGACCGGTTTCTGGCATTTCAGCCGTCTTCAGCCAGGCTTGCTTGAATCCAGTGGCAAAGTGAGCAAGGGACTCACGTCTGAGCATACCCTGCCAACTTATGGCGAACAAAGCGGTACAAAAGGGGGTGGTGATGGACGGAGCATCAGAACCAATCAAACACTCACACCCAGTCAACAGATCTGGGTTTGATCCATCACCGTTCTTTAGCCCACTCTGCCACCCCAGATCAGACATGGCCATATGCAAATCAGTCTGACCCTGTGCCTCATGGGAACAGTCCAGCCCGAACTGCCAAGCCATGCCTTCCCTGGACCGGAAACAAGCTTCCTAGGACCGGTTTCTGGCATTTCAGCCGTTTTCAGCCAGGCTTGCTTGAATCCAGTGGCAAAGTGAGCAAGGGGCTCACGTCTGAGCATACCCTGCCAACTTATGGCGAACAAAGCGGTACAAAAGGGGGTGGTGATGGACGGAGCATCAGAACCAATCAAACACTCACACCCAGTCAACAGATCTGGGTTTGATCCATCACCGTTCTTTAGCCCACTCTGCCACCCCAGTTCAGACATGGCCATATGCAAATCAGTCTGACCCTGTGCCTAATGGGAACAGTCCAGCCCGAACTGCCAAGCCATGCCTTCCCTGGACCGGAAACAAGCTTCCTAGGACCAGTTTCTGGCATGTCTGACCCTCATAACATTTTCTCTGGTGCTTGCATCCAAAAACACATAGCTGGTTCATGTGAAAAGTAGGCCGCATGACCAGCAACGTCATCAAGTAGTACTGGGTGAAACTCTTCATGGTGCGGGTCTTCCAAAAACACTCAACCGGACTCTACTACAGGTTTCACTCAAAATCTCTCTCTAGCTTGCTTATGACAGCTAAGTTTTCATAGTGGCCAGCTTCCAAGAACAAAGACAAGTCATCTCGCAAAAAGCCCCACAACAGGGATTGTTCCACTTTTAGACATTGTTCCAGTTCGAAGGGGAGGTTTTGTGTTAAGCTGCAGGGTTCCCAGACTCAATCCTTAACATCGCCCTCAACGCCTGTATTGGTAGTGGTGTAGTTGGTGTCATACTTCATTCCAGCTTTGTAGCCCCTTTTCTGAAGTTTCAGTGCTGATCAGCTTAGGTCACATCTGTCACACATGCTACAGTGGCAATATTCTGCCCTGTTCTGACTCTCTATGATGTGCCTTCCAGTCCTATGGAGTCTTCAGGAAGTCCAACCAAGTTTCTGCTGGTAGCTCCATCCCCGGCAGCTGTCAACCCCTCCCTGTCCCCTTTTCATGAGGTTCCGGTGCTGGCCGTGGTTCTTCAGCTGACAAAGTTTTGTCGATTGCTCTGACATCATCATTTCTAGGCCTATTCTTGGGCATGGATTCTTTACTGAAATTGAAGAAGTTTCGAAGGACTAATGCCTTTTGATCAGATTTAGACACAAAGGGCATCAACTGCTTGAGGAGGAAAATCCTTGCATGCCCTTGCCTCATGATAAGTACTTTGAGCATCTTGAGGAACGCTCTGATTCTGATCTTGTCTCTCGTAATGTATGGATACTGGTGAATATTTAACTCTGTAGCGTGCCAGAGGTTTAGAAACGTCCCTAAATGTCGATCTGAAATGCCCCTCAGGGCCTCTCACTGGGTAGTTGGCCCCATTAATGGGTATTTTGCACAAACTGTGGAAGTTCTACAATTGTCTGTATCAGTGGAGGAGAACAAAGATAGCCTTCTCATGGAAATCCTGTGGCACACTTGCTTCCCTTGAACAAAGCTTTGATGGGCCCCATTTTGGTCGCAAGGAGGAAACTTGCTTCTCCTCCAGCCCTGAATCGACAACTTGCCATCAGCCATTGTCCAGTGCTTGGAAACTTAAAGTTCTTGATGGATGAAAAATAGAGTGCAGGAGCGGGCATAGAAGAAGCAAAAAAAAAAAAAAAAATGAGCAGAAGCAAGACAGAAAAATTAGCAGGAAAAAGGGAAAAAGCAAGCAGAGGAGCACAACTCGAAGGCAGCAGAGGGTAGCGGACTGCGGGCATGCTGTACAGGAGAATTGTCGCAGGAGGAGATTGGGCGGAGACCTGCTCAATGGGTTCATGCTATGGCCTCCAGTAAGTAGGTCCTAGAAGGAGGGCGGGGCCCTGGGTGGGGAGAGGAGGGAAATGGCAGGAAGAGGTAGGAAATGCACATAAAGAGGCAAAATAAAGGTCAGAAACCAGCATAAAGTGGCAGAATAATGGGCAGTTCGAGCAGAAAGAGGCAAAATAGAGGGCAGGAGCGAACAGTGAAGAGGCAGAACAATTAGCAGAAAACGAGCAGAGTAGGCACAAACCAAAGGCAGCAGAGGGTGGTGGACAGGTGAACTAGCGCAGGGGTAGATGGCACAAGGACCTCTAAACATGACTCAGGCATGCCATTGCACCCTGTGTGTGTCGTTTAAAAATGTAACTTTGACCTGGCAAGATAAACCTCCTGCCAGCCGCAAACTTTCCCTTTTAATACATATGTCACCCATAAGGTATACCCAAAACCGCCCAGAGAGCAGGGGCAGTGTAATTAAAAACTTGCACATTTACCTTTGAGTTTTCATGTGCGCTGGTAGACAAAAACTCCTAAATCTGCTTTTCACTACTATGAGCCTACCCCTTCTACAGGATATTATTTGGTTACCTTATTACATTTAGTAAGTGCTAACTTTTCATTGGAAACAGGTAGAAATATCATAGTTGGTCTCAAAAGAAGTATAATTTAAAATCATCTTTAACAGTAAAGATGGAGTTTAAGTCACAATTCTAAAAACACCACTTTTAGAAAGTTGTAATTTTCTTATCCTAACCATTTGGTGCCTGCAACAATTGCCACATGAATGTGAATAGGCAGTTGGCCTTTATGTATTCCTCCCAACCACTGAGACAAAGGGGGACTAGGTGTTGTCAGAATGGGACATTCTGCAGGATGGGAGGAGTGGAGTTGTTCTCTGCCTTAATTAAATTTTAAAGGGGACACTAGCCTTTTGCCACTAGCCTCTTGGAGCCTGGGCAGGGGAAAGGGGTCGGGAGTTTCCTGAATCAGATGTAGATAGGCCTAGAAGTTTCTCCCACTTCAAAGGCTGGCAACATGTATAAATATTAGATGCTCAGACCAACTCTTCAGTTCACTCCTGGACCTGTGGAGGATCGCCCCCCTCCCCCCCCCCAAAAAGGATTGCCTTGTACTTCAGAGGACTGCCCTGCTGCTTGAGGCCTGTTTTGTAGTTCAGAGGACAGCCCTGCTTCTAGCCGAGCACTGCGTGGCTGCTTGAAGCCTGCTTTCTACCCTCAGAGGACTGTCCTGTTGCATGTAACCTACCTTGCTGCTTGATCACAGGACTACCAGAGTGATTCCCAGGGCTAGTTGGCTGGCTTCCTGTTCTGAGATAGTGACTCAAAAAGCTCCAACAATCTTGAAACCACACCTGGAATTTGCCTGAAATTAGTCCTTCCCTCCAAGTGGTACCCATTTAGTCCTGTACCCCTTTCACAGCTGCTGGAATAGACAAATACTGGTGATGCCTGATGACCAAACACTTTGTTTTGGAAAGTATGATTCAAGTTTATTATTTATGCCCAAGTATATTTTTTCTTCTGTCTGTGACATCGTTGTACATGTAACCCAAATGTCCAAAGGATGAAACGCTAGACCATATGAAAAATTGTGCCATGTAGGAAGAGCCCTCACCCTTCCCTTCAGCTTCTCAAGCTGAATGTGAACAATAAAAGCTCAGTGTTCAATATAAGCAGGCACAGAGGTGCCTAAGAAGTGGTTAGAAGTTCTAGCTTGGAACATTCAGGATCTCACATCTTCCCCAACAGATGTCCTGGGAATTACTGCATCCAATAAAAAGACACTTCTTGCGTTCATTAAAAATGCAAGCTAGTAAAACCTACATATTTGGTGACAAGTTTGATAATTAATTAAACTTCATCTTCTCTCTTTGATGGTCATCTTCCTCAATGATGTGCCATACTGTTCACTGTTAGGGTTTCCTAAACCCCCGGATTCTAATTTGTATTTTTACAGAGGGACAGATCCACTGGGAGCGCAAAGACAAACCCAAGCAAGAAGATGTGCCCTATTGGTATCAAGCACCCTCTGCGGAGGTGGAGATGACATCCTACGTGCTCTTGGCGTACATGTCTCAATCCCATGTGTCCAAAGAAGACCTCGGCACAGCATCACAGATCGTGAGCTGGCTCTCCAAGCAGCAGAACCCATACGGGGGCTTCTCTTCAACCCAGGTAAAAGGCGCAAAGAGTGAACATGGAAGTGCTCCATTAAATAACAATGTCCAAATATCACATCCATAAGATGTCTTTTGTTTGTTATTGAACCACATTTCATAGAGGGCAGGTCTGTTAATGGGACAAAGACATCTTCCTCTAAATATCATGCTTTGCTTCCACGTTGCCTTTTTACTTCTCTGGTTCTTCAAAAGGTCTCGCAATCACAGGGGGTGAAGGTTTAATTTCCCTTCCATCGAAACATGAATGTCCTCACTAATGCAGAACATTATCTGTGAACAATTTCAGGCCATTAAACCCTGACAGAGAGTGATCTCCCAGGATTATTTGAACACTTCAGATCATTGACGAGCAGGAAGCGGTTTGTCTTGGCCCTGTAACACTTAAAGGCATTGACGGATGGAATGGCAATGGTTTTCCATGCTCAGGTTAATAGGTAGGCCATGTTGGTCTGCCAGAGGAGAGATCTACCTGATTCATGAACTGCTTAAATGCTATCCTTAGCTAATAGTGAATGGTGGTCATACCTCACAGACTACATCTAGTTCTTTAGGGTGTCGTTTTCTGAGATATGGGTGACTGATGCCGAGACCTGCGTCTTCATGGATGATTTCACAGAATAAACAGAAGCTGCCCCAAAAAGATATGTGATTTCACTTGTAGCAGCATATTGCATGAACTAGTCAGTTCCCACCATTCTGACAATCTGTAGTCTCTTTCATTTTCCTGCCAGTGGGTAGGTGCTGGTGCGTTGCCACTTTCAGGTTCATATAGGTGTGCGGATGGTGATGTAGGAGAATCGTGAAACTCCCAATCAGTCATTGTGTGGGCAGAGGCTTGTAGCAATGATTGGCTTCTGTTAGTGTTTGTACAGGAGAATAGACCTGATCTGTGTGAGTGCTTCCGATGATTCGCTATTCTGTAGGTGCAAGTGTGGTAGTGCTGTGGCACTCCATCCAGTAAGGGGGCGGTGGTGCGTGGTCACTGTTACAACAATTCTGCTTGTGTATGGGCACTTTCCAGTAACCATGTTGCCTCCATGTTCCTAGGACACAGTGGTAGCTCTCATGGCTCTGGCCAGATATGCTGGGGCCACCTTCAGTGAAAAGGGAGATGTGACTGTGACTGTCAAAAGAGGGGACGAGATCCAACAACAGTTCCATGTGGACAACAAAAATCGGCTTCTGATGCAGCAAGCACCACTCGCGAATGTTCCAGGAGAATACACAATATCGGCAGCTGGGAAGGGCTGCGTGTATGTGCAGGTAAGTGAGGACTCAAATTTTGGGCTCTTTTTGTTATAAACAGTATCCTGCCAGAGACCTTAGGAATTCCCCACACAGAGCTCTGTATGAGGAATAGTTTGGGATCACTGGAATGTTGCTAGAGGACTGCTGTTTCACCCCAGGCTTATTTAGGGAGAAGAAAGAAGTCTCTGATATGTCAGGCATTTGTAGAATGAAAGCTTCAGATATTTGTAGACAAGAGATACATGCAACTACAGAAATAGTAGGTTCAAGCCTAGCTTTTTTTTTATCAGTTAGAGGTGCATGAATTCCTAGGAAGGAAGGCCTAATATTTATTAGTGGTTAGAGTGGAATTCTCATTCTTCTCTCTGTAGAAGAGCCCAGCAGATGAGCATTAGTTGGCATGAGACATGCTAAGCTATGCAGACAGGCCACACTCCCAAATATAGCAGTTTGTTTACTGAATGAGGTTACAGGCATTTCCTGAATAAAATCCCCTCTTGTAGATGATTGTTCTGGTTACAAATTCTTAACATATCATGATGGAGGCATTATGGTTTATTCAGTACTTAAGTTGAGCCGGTGGTTGCAGGTGGAGCCCACCAACATTCATGTTTGGGGACCTGCTCATTTTTCCTCATCACACTATTACCCAGTGCAAGAGAAATAAAACACAAAAGGAGGAAAGGAAGAAGAGAAATACAGTAAAACAGTGACCAAGAAAGAAAGCAGGGATGACAAAGGACCCAAAATAGTGAGATAAAAGAGCAGGGACTCTCTGATGGAGAATGAAAAGGCATGGGGTAGATTCAAGGCTAACGTGACTTGGGATTCTGAGCCATCACTTTTTATAGCATTAGCCATGGGCTTCTGAGCTGAATGTTTAGTCCCCAGCACTTATTCTGTTACAAATTAAGCACTGGGTTTATGCAAATTTATGAATATGGACTTGCAAGGAAGCCTGGAGCTTCCTGCGATTGGAGCCCCCATCACTCTTGGCCATTTTTGTGGAAAATTATTAAATTCCATTCGTCAAAAATGCAGTACATGAATCCTTAACAAATTACTTCTCTGCAATTCATTGACATTTATATTCTTGAGATTTTTCCAAAGTTAAAAACTAAATTCACTAAAGTCGGAACCCGGTTCAAAAGGTTTTTCCCCTGAAGACACCATTGGAATGTCAGGTACACAATGGGATAATATTCCAGACCTTTGCCGCTTGGAGTCATAGAAACCCTTAACCAGAACCTCCCATTTTCCCATTCTTGTCTTGGGTTTTCCAGGATTTCTTTGAGATCCATCAGATTTCCTAGAATGTGTTGCAACACCCTCAGCCTGAAACCCACACTTTAATTCCATGAGCGTTATTCATCTACAGGTCTAGGCTTTCCCTCTGGTGCTCTGTATTTTCAAGTACAAGAGCTGACAATGTACAAAACCTTCCTTTTGTGAGATTCTAGAGTATCAAAGCCCAGACACACTCTTCAATGCTTTTCTTGGGTTAAATCTATTGATTTAGTAGAATCTGCTTCTTGATGTTTCCATTCTTTTTATGGATCAGATTCTGGGACTGTATCAGGCATTTTTTTTCTAAGTGAGCTCTTTCAAATAATACATTCCATGAGCAGAAATACCCTTGAACTGAATGGTTCTCCTGGATGGGCCGGCTGGTGTTCCTTGGACAGTATACCTTGATTTTTCAAGTTTTTCCGGATCCGTTTCCTCTAAGACTAAGGAGATGAGACCGGAATACTCAACGATTCGTTTAAGTTACATTAATGAAATATTTTACAAAGGATTCTCAATTGCAGCAAATATACCTTCTGAAAACTTCCCCCATTTTTATTTGGACCTCTGGGCTTTCACTTTTTGCCACTCTCTCTGATTTTCTCCATTCTCTTATCAATATTTTTTTCTGGCAGACAACTTTGAGGTACAACATTCCGCCTCCGAAGAGCGATGCCACTTTCAAGCTGGCTGTAACTACAGATCCGGAGAGTTGCACAGAAGCAGCAAAATCAAAGTTCGGGGTCACAGTCACTGCCAGGTGAGAATCTCTTACATCATGATTATACTAAATGTTTAACAGGATTCTAGCCACCATGGAAATGTGCTGCAGTAGAGGAAGCCCATCAATGGGGACTTAAGTAAAGCTTCAAATTGATATGTACCTGTGCAATTGTGTAAAATGTAAATTTTTCATGTTTTTTGTGGGTGCAACAACCCTACCAGCCCTTATTTTAATAGTTTAAATAACGTAAACAAAATATCTCTAAAATATAGTTGGATTTGTCTTTATTCTCAGGATATAAGTAAAAAATGCTTAATAAATTGTATAGATCTGCATTTTGACTTGGGAAAAGAAAAATATTATAATATATATCATTTTTATGTCTAATAACTATACAATAGTACATTTAGAAAACAGTACAATGTCAAAAACCCACCCACATTCATGAAATGTTGCTGGGAGCACAGGTAATGCTGCACCTGGTTACCTCTGAAATTTCATTGAGATGGGTGGCAATTCGAGTCAGTTGGCAACATTAGTAACCACCATTGACTCTCTGGAGGCATTAGGAAGCTACCTTAATAGAAGATACTGGAGAGGACAGGCCTGGTGGCTCTGCAATTCTCCAAGACGGACCGACCTGTAGAATGTTCATCTCCAACTCTTCCTGCCCCACTTGGCGCTTGTTCCATGTAAGGAAAAGATGGAAGGTTGCTCCAAGGTTACCTTCTATTTTCTATCCTAAAATCTCAGAGTAAGCCATCTTGGAGGAAGTCTCCTACTACTGAAAGAAGTACTGCTGCTTCCTCAGATATTTTCCTTTGGTTAGTAACACTGAGCTTTTTTTTAATAGAGGACTTAAACTTAAAGGTGGTCTCCAGCAAGGTGATTGTCTGTGCTAAGTGACCCTTGCATATCCATTTGACAATAGCATCACTATTGGGTCAGAAACACTCTACAATAGCAACTGTGATGACACATAGATTGAAAAACCGGGAAGGTTATAATAATTTAGATGAAATTAGGCATTACTCAACTGTAACACTTTAACCAATCAGCTTTGTATTACAAAACTACATGTCTGTGCCACATAGTAAACTTCTTTTCAGTGTAGTATGATTTTCCACCATACCCGTGGCTGTTGTAGTGTTTGGGTTCCCGCTCACTGTTGCCACCGAGGTATACACTTGGATCCGCTCCTCCATGTGTCCACAGCACAATGATTCTTTGATGGTTAGGAAATGTAACAATCATAAATGTGGATTAAATATGCGACAGAGAAGATGGCTCTGATGGATTCTAATGTTCTAATGTGAAAATGGGCCTACTTCTACATATTTGGAAAGTTTTAAAAAGCAGAGTGGGGCAGAATGGAGCACAGCCAGGATTTTGTCGATAAACAATTCGGCAAAACGTACTTTTAGCAGATGAATTTTACAGCATAAAACATTTGAAAAAAGCGTTTCTGTTGGAAAATTTTCCAACAAAAACTTTTTTTACTGGAAAGCTGACCTCATAGGTGCAGTACAACTTCCCTACAACCTCATGCAGAGAAAAAATGAAGTTCTCTGATGGAATGATAGGGGGTAAGTTGCCCATTTTGCATGGGAGAGCCAAAGTCACTTGCCAGTGAGGAGATGCAGTGCAGTTGCGCCCTCTATCATCTTCATAGGCCTCAACCATAACGCTTGTGAAGCTGAATGGTCACTTCTACCATCTTTGTTTTTCGGAAACCACATGACTATGAAGAAGCAGTGAAAGAATCCACCCTCCAAGCTTCTTTTTCCTGATTAAATAGTTTAATGTTTGTCTTTTGTTGTAATGCACGTATTAGCGGTGTCACCAGGCTTCAACAAGTAGCAACAGCAACTTACAGACTGTGCCATAACTTAATCAATTCCTTATCAATTACAACTTGCAGAAAAGGAACATCATCTGTCTCAATTTAGATACGCCTGTGCCAAATAGGAAATATACATTAGATGTTGATACAACATAGTATGGGTGAAGTTCAATCACCATGGTGCATTCTTTCCCTCTCTAAAACTTGGTCTCTATAGACTTTTAGGGCAAGAGAAATGGGCCTATATTTAGAGGATTTGTATAGCCTTATGACAGTTATGGCTTGTTGTGTTAATTTCAAAGAGCTATTGTCCACCTGACAAGACCATGTGGGCTGATGGCGAGGGATTTAGTTTTTTGGTGATTGGTCTCCAACCCGCGTTCATTGCAGAAAGACAGGAATCTATCTACAAGGTGTGTAGGCTTGACGGCATCTTAGATATAAGTGAAGTATAATCTGCAAACAATGACCAGGGTTTCTTACTTCCAGTCAGCCAAGGAGGGTCGTTTTTGCAGTTTTCAAGGTTTGCGTTTAGGTATAAAGAAAACAAAGCGGGCACAAGAATGCATCCCTCGTGTACACCTTTCTTGACATCAACCTTCTCAGTCAGTTAGGGCATGGGGAGCGCTAGTGGAGGGGCTCCGCGCTTTGGAGGAGGTGGATGAGGAGGACGGGGATCCTGTAGACGTTGCCCGGGGTATGGGACCCAGGGCGGGGCCCTCTGGGACTGCTGGGGAGACTGCATCGGATGAGGCCACTTAAGCGTATTTGGGAGGGGTTTGTGTCTACACAAAGTATTGAGGTGCGCTTGGATGGTCAGGGCAGGAGCATGAAGTGTATCTGGCAGGGGACATGGAGCCTCAGGTCCTTGGAGATTATTCCTGATGTCTTTTCCATTGCTTTGAGCTAGGCTGTCTCGGACCTTGGGGTGCTTACTGTCTAAATTTACAGGGGTTTGAGGCGGGCACGCTGACAGAGGGGGGGAGGGGGTAGAGAGGGTGGTAGGGGGGGGTGTTAGGGTAGTAAATGTTGACGATTTGGTTTCTCCTGATCTGTGCATTGATGACTGGGTCTTATATAGGATGCTATTGTATGCAACATTGGCTTATTGGTACGTTGGTTGGAAAACCTCAATAAAATATTTTAACCAAAAAAAAAAAAAAAACCTTCTCAGTCAGTTCACCCCCAGCGAACTAGGGCGTATGTATCCTGATGAAGTTGATTAAGTATATCCAACAAGTCTAATGGGATCTTATTGTTCTTCAATGTGTCCCATAGCTTAGAATGAGGGACTAGGTCAAACTTGGATTTGAGGTACCCAAACACCAGGTACAAGTGGGACTTTTCAAGTAGAATAGTTTTCCAGTAGATGGTAATAAGCCAGAAAGTCAGGTCCACTCTGGTAACCTGGCTTCTGAAGCCCGCTTGGAGATGCGACAAAGCACTGTGTTCCTCTATCCAATGGTGAGATGATACAATATCTGTGTACAAAAGTTCTTTTGAGTCTCGTCAATTAGACTAATAGGTCTAAATTTAAGGAGGGAATCCCTTGAGCCACAGGAACAATCTCAGCCGCTTTCGAACTAGGGGGGGTGGCCATCCCTTTTACAATTAAGTTGCTTTGCGTGTTCATATAGGCAGCCCAGTTGTTTGGATCAGAAAGATAAAGATCACCAGGAACTTCATTGGGCCCAGCAGCTTTACCTGCAGCCAAAGGCATTATGGCCCTCAAGGTATCTTTAAATTTAATAATTAGATCACGTTGGCGTGTCTGGTCTATAGTTTTAGATATAGTTGTTCCTAGGCAAATCCTATCATCCAGGGTATCTAGCTTGGTAGTTGTGTAAAGGTCTGTGAAATGCTTGTGCCACACATCAGACTGAATAGTATCAGCTAGGCGTTCAGTAGCACTATGCCACTTATTGGCGACAAGCTGTCCAAACTTTCTAGTATCTTTTTGGTTTGGGGCCTCATCTATGTTATCCCAATCCTTAATATCCCAATCTTGCTGGGCCTTAAACTAAGCCACTCTACACAATTTCCTACAAGCTCTAATATCGTCCACCTTGCCACCCAATGGGGCCTGCCTCAGATTGGATTTTGCCGTACTACAGTCCTAATTAAACCATGTTTGATAATGTTTGATTTTCCTGTGTCTATTCGTGGTCTGCCGAGTAAAGCATGCTCTCAAGGTATCATACAAATTTTCATGGGCCACAGTAAGGGCATCATAGGTAGCCTGTTGTGGGCAAATAGAGCTGGCAAGATACGTAAGAGCGCTATCCAAAGCCCCATTCGTTTTAACTATGAAAACGGGCTTAGAGGCAACAATGGGCCATGTCACTCTACGCTAATCGTTGGAAGGGATTAAATCCACTGTATGTGAAAAGAGAATGCTTACAAAGTGCCTGAATATATTACTCAATGTGCAGTGCAGGGCATTATGATCGCTATCTACCCCACGAATGACTTTCATGTCTATACCAAAGTTCCAGAGGGGAAGAGCAATCAGTATATAGTCGATCCTGCTAAAGGTCCCTGGTCGATTAAATGTGTAAAGGGCAGTGGAAACAGAGAGGGTGCACCCATTACAGGCCCTCAGCCCCAATGTTAGTGTGAGTGTCAATAGATGGAGCGTTGCATCTGTCCAGCACTTTATGGGGGAGGGGGGGCAGTTAATGAAGGAACATCTCAGGAATCATCATCAGATTTTGGTATTAGTGTCACTGTCAAAACATTGAAATCACCAGCCCTAATTAAATTATCCTGGGTGTCAACTCCTCTCCTGTGAGTGGCCAGATGCTTGATGGAGTCCAAACAGGGTGGCAGAGATCCTGCATTACAAATATCTCACTCCTCTGTCTGCTTCCACAGCTACATTGGTAACCGGGAGACTTCGAACATGGCCCTCATCGTGGTGGACATGGTGTCAGGGTTTATTCCTGTGAAGAGCTCTGTGCGAGAGGTGAGATGGGGCAATTACGGCTCAAGGTAAAAGGTGGTGGTGGGATGTTGTTCCATCCGGAATCTGGGTTGTAAATGAGCTAGTTCCTCTAGATTTCCTTTCCTGAATGGAGCACATTACTGACTGTCACAACATTCATAAAAATACCCAGAAGTAATCCTGAAAATATGACAGTGGTAGATTTCCTGGAATTCTCCAAGGAGCACAAAGTAATCATGCAGGCTTTTCACTTAGTGAAACATTAGGATACTGAAATGTGCATGGTCACATTTGTCACATTTTATTTTGTAGGTTTTCTCTTATTTTCATCATGTGGACACCTCTTAATCTACACACCATGAAATATGAGAGATTTCTGTTCCTTTCCAACCTGTTCCTTGCAAGGCCACCCCACTTATAATGCACACTTTCATGTCACTGACCTTAACACATGAATGCAACATGCTTTGCCATAATGGTGGATTTTTCAGAAAGACAAACTTGACTTGGCCAACCATTACAATACATACCAAAATCATGCACTTGAAATTGATGCAGATTGGCTGGGGCGAGGGGGAGATAGAGGTTGACAGAAGTATTCCCAAATGTAACAGTTTCCATTAAAATTCCTAATTATTTTTTTCTCAACTTAGTTGCAAAAAACACTATATATTTGCTCCAATTGAGCACTACAATTTGATGCTCAGTCCATCCTGATTTATTTGGTGCAAAAGTGGTCAGTGTTTTTCTGAATTTCTTTGAAAATATTCGGCATTAAAAAAAATGCAGTCTTAGGCTTGAATCTGATTGACATTTAAGTGCCTTCCTTTGGTCAGCGCTAGTTTATTAATGTATTCCTCAAAAGTATATCCGCTGGTTATCTGTGCTATTGGGTGGTAATATCTATAAATGTTCCCTCTTCTCTACCTATTTCCATTACAAGTGGAATTAGAAATGGCCGCCCCTCTTCCCCATAATTTCTATATGGACTCTTTCATCATTTCACTTCTTCAAGCACCAGCAGTGGTATCTGCCAAGGGTAGAAGGCAAAGGGCTGACATTTGTTAATGATATTTAATCTAGATCCAACTGCATCCTTCCCGTTCACTGAGACTCTTGTCTACCAATGTGAGATTAGATCCCGCTAAGGGGTAAAGGGGGCTTATTTACAAACCACTTGCAACACCAGTGCGTCACTTTATGTGTCTCACCAGCGGCGCATTTTGCTGTCCCATATTTACAAGGACATGACGAGCCACCCTGCTTGGCTTTTCCTGTCCTTCTAAATACGGCCCCTTTACACGCAGCACTTTGCGTAAAAGGGACGTTCCATGGGTGTTGCTGTGGGTGTCCCCACGCAACTCCCATGGAACCATACATATTTCCAGATTTACTAGGAATTGTAAATCTGGAAATGCGTGTGAATGCTTCGCCTCCCCTAGGGAGGCGTAGGGAGGCGCAATGAGGAGAAATGTATTCATTTTGCCTCTTTCTATTTCCCTTTTCTATACGTGCTTCATTCTGCAACACACACAGAACACGGAAATCACCTCTTGTGATTATTTATGTGTAGGTAGGTGTTCTTCTTGCATATAAACAATCATTAAAAAAATATATGTTTTACAAGTTCTATGTGTGCTAATGCAGCACACATTGAAGTTGAAAAACACCTTTTCAGATTGTTTTTGTGCAGAAGTGACACCTTCCTGCACATAAACAATCATCCCGTGATGCAGGCATCCTTGCACCATGGTGCAAGGGTGCCTGCGTCGGCACATGGCACTTAATTGTGTGCCAGCGCAGGGGAGAGCAGAGGGATCCTTCATGTCCCTGTGCTTTGAAAGTGCCACAGTGTGGTGCAGCCAAAAAGCCTGCGGTGGCGCGCTGCGGCACTTTATTGAAAATGAGGCCCAAAGTGAGAAAAGTCAAGCTACGATGATTACTGCATCTAGATTCCCAGATCTGGTGATCATGAGAATCTTGGATATCGTGTGTCCCTCTCACCAATGAATTCCTTAGAATTTTTTCATAAAATCTGATAACTATAGTCATATTTTGAAGTCATTGGAGAATTTACCCCTGCATCACAATTATTCATATTTGGCCGGTGTACGTGGCTTGAGCCAAAACAATATTTAATGCACGATGCCACATTAGTTACTGATACAGGAAAAGATAGGTATAGTTAAGTTTGGGTTGAGCGCAAAAGAGAGGAGAGAGTCTCAGACAGATATAAGATGCAGATGTACAAAGTGAGACAGGATGAGACAGAGAAAGATGACAGCAAGACACAGAGAGAGCAAGTAACAGGGGTGAGAGGGAGACAAAAAGCATAGCCACAAAAGGTGACGGATGCATGGAAGCATTGAGTGTGACAGTGCGGCAGCGCCCTGGAGTAGTGACGTGCACATAAACAGGTGGTCAGGTGGGTGGAAAAGCTGCATAGTAATAGGAGGGGCCCAAGGACCCTGGGATGCACACACTAAACTGTGCTTTTTTGCTCACAGCTAAAGGACAAGAAGGATGTTAAGAAAGTGGAAATCACACCAGATCAAGTCACCATCTACCTGGATCAGGTGAGAGCTGCTCTTTTCTCCAGTTTATTATATTCAGTTGGACATTGAGGGCCTGATTCACAAAGGTAAAGTATGACTTTTGGTCTGAGTTTAGACCAAACGTCTACCTTTACTACTTTCTGGTATTCACAAAGGTAAGTTATGACTAGTATCTTGACGTCCGCACTCGGGGTGGAAACTCCGCACCCGGGGTGGAGATCTGCCTGAGTGAGGAGATTTCCCCCAAGTGCGGAAATTCCACTCTGGGCGCAGAGTGGAATTTCCACAATCAGGCAGAGATCCTACCCCGAGTGCAGAAACTCTGCCCCGAGTGTGGACTCCTAACTAACCTTTGTGAATACCAAAAGTCGTAACCTTAAGACTTTTGGTCTAAGTTTACCTTTGTTAATCGGGCCTTAAATCTAAAAGAAATTGAAATTATAGGAACACTGAACAGGGGGGTTTGCATGAGATGACCTTGACCGTATCAACATAATTTACTTCTCCTAGAATCAATTTCTCATTCTCATTATCTATTCAGTGACATTTGGATTGACTGGCAGCCTGATTTAGAGTTGGAAGGCAATGGGAAATCATCTGATTTCTGGAGGCAATGCTAAGTGTTACAGAGACTCTACTAATGGGCTTATATCCACCAGGAAGATTGGAGTAAACACCACCCGTGGCTGCTCCTCCAAATTTTGCATTTATCAAACAAACTCTAAGTCAGGCCACGAGTCCAGTGTGCACAGATTTAGGATAGTGTCATGAGTGTTTGCCTTCAGGAGGCTATGAAGTTCTGGGAGACTCAGTCACCTCAAAATTTAGCACAAAGTCCATCTTTAATTTTACTTCTACATGGGAGACTCTGCGTTAAGGGAAACATTGTGAGGTGCATCCTGTGGTGGATACTTTGAGAGAAGTAGCTTTCAACTATAAGTTATTAAAAGAACAGTCCGGAGTGTAGCCTGCGACTCTTGGTTACAGGCAGAAAGCGTTAAAAGTAGCTTTAATCCACAGGTCCATTAAGTGGCTTTTTCCACCTCATATACTTTGAATCTCCTAAGGTAAAGCTCAAATGCCTACAACTTATGCGCCTAATAAATACCCTTCCCTTGTTGAAACTGCCAGTGTTGTCTGAATACTTTTATTTGCCCCATTGTTGGTGCGGGTGGATCTCTGAAGCCATTAAATATCTTGCAGGTTTTCTGTGGCAAACATGTTCCTCACATTTCTTTGGTTGTGTTTTCTCTGTTAGCTTGACAAGACCCCACATCAGTTCAGCTTCTCACTGGAGCAGGACAGTGAGGTGAAGGACATGAAGCCAGCCACGGTGATGGTCTACGACTACTACGAGAAAGGTGAGACCTCATGGTCAAAGAGCGGCAGCCAATGGTAGGAGCTGCTGTCCTGGTCACAGCCCCTGCTACCTTGGTCTCAGTGTTCATGAAGGCAGCAGTAAGAACAGAAAGTAAATGATATGTAGACCAATGTTTGTTCTTTGTACTTTCAAATCCTTTCACTCCTCGTAGCCCATCAGCAGCAAACAGGAGGCAGCTGCATGACTGAGGTTGGGACAAAGGGTCAAGCGTGAGTCAGAGTGGGCGAAGCCACTTCTACTAACCCTGAATCAACATTTTCATGAATAGCAACAGATCATGCGAGCTTCACTCCTTCCTGAGAAGATGCTATGTATCAGGTCCAAGCCTGCCAGCAACATTTCTTCTTTTTTAAGATTAAACTCCAAAAGGGAGCTGATTCTTGAAAAACCACAATCTATTATTCTGAGGGACAAAGAATTTCTCCCTTCATGCGAGGCCTTTGAACACATTCTCTGCCCAGGAAGGCCGTGTTTTACATGCCGGTCCTGCCCTCTATGGCTGCCCCAAGCAGGCAGATCTAGTGGTCCTTAACCCGCCCGGGTTAAGGCGTGGCAGCCTCTTAGCATGACGTGAGGGCCCTGTGGGAGAAGGCTGTTTCCGATGGTGGAGCTGTCGAAACCCAGCACTGTCCCTTTCACTATTAAGTGGGGGAACCATGGGTTAGGCCTGGAAGGAGCACCCCTGATTTACGCCAGTGCTTGTGCTTTACCAACCTGTAACTGGCTCCCTATGTCTTTATAAATCATCATTGTGGAATTGTGCACTGCATGAGACAATAGATATCTCCTCAAGCAGGCTGTGAAATGATCCCTTCTAGCAGACAGTGAGCCCTGCAAGCAAATAACGCCTCCCATACAGCAGTCGTTCCCTCTTACCATGGGACAGCTGCTCCCGCAAGCTAGCCCTACTTACTAGGCGCTAACCTCCCTTAGGCAGCTTGTGTATTCAGGGAAGCAGGACCATTTTCCCAAGTAATCCCTGCTTTGTGTTATCCGCCCTAGTTTTGTAATGGGGGTAAATTGATTTTGTTTTGTTTGCAGGACAGTTTTGACAAATCTATCTCTGCAGGAGAAGAGAGACGACCCATTAATTGAGCCTTTTCTGACCCTTGTTTCTCCTTCCCTTGCAGGTGACAATGCAGTAACAGAGTACAACGCCCCCTGCAGTGCAGGTAGGTGTACTGGTGAAGGGCAGGCTCCTCCCTGCAGACACATGGCTAACACCCCCCCCCCCCCTCAGTGGTTCCTGCTCTTGTTGTCTCTGTTTTACCCACTCCATCTCTTGCTCTTCTTTCCCTTTCCTGCCCCCACCTCGCCTTAGGTGCTAGACTGTCTCTGTTCCTATCATACCTGCTGCTATGCCCTATCAGCAGTTCACTGTGCACGCTGCTTGTGTACATAAGCCTCCCAGCTGTGTATATTTACATCAGTAGTATTTTGGCTCTGCACAGTTACACCACATTTCTTGGCAATTAACATTTACATGAAGTTTTCTGTAAGTGCAGCTTTATAGCAGATCTAATAGCAGTGTATGTTCCAATCCAGTTTCTATACACCTGGTCTCTTGACACTTACTTACAGCAGTTCTCTTGGTAAAGTACCTTTACTGGAGGTCTCTTGGTAGTGTAACTGTACATCAGATGTCCTGCCAGTGTAACTGTATTGCCACTGTACATTCACAGCAGGTCTCACACCAGAGATCACAGTAGCGTACACTTCCATCACACCTTCTGGCAAGGTGACTTTACTACAGGTCTTTGGGTAGTGCAATTTAACATCAGGTCTCCTGTCAGTGATGCTGTAGGGGCAGGTCTCCTGGAAGTTTAAAGTTAGTCCAGTTCACCCTAGTTCTCCTTGCAGTGTAAAGTTCCACCACTTCTACTGACAGTGTAAAGTTGCACCAGTTCTCCTGACAGTGTAAAGTTACATTCGGTGCTCTGGCAGTGTAAAGTTACATCCGGTTTCCTGCCAGTGTAAAGTTACATCCGGTGACCTGGCAGAGTGAGGTTACACCAGTTCTCCTGACAGTGTAAACTTGCATCCGGTGTCACGGCAGTGTAAAGTTACACCAGTTCCCCATACAGTGTAAAGTTACATCCAGTGTCCTAATAGTGGAAAGGTACATGATGTTTCCTGCCAGTGTAAAGTTACATCCGGTGTCTCAGCAGTGTAAAGTTACACCAGTTCTCCTGATAGTGTAAAGTTACATCCACTGTCCTGGCAGTCTAAAGTTACATCCAGTATCCTAACAGTGGAAATTTACATCTGGTGTCCTGCCAGTGTAAAGTTACATCTGGTGTCCTGGTAGTGTAAAGTTACAACTTTTCTCCTGACAGTGTAAACTTGCATCCAGTGTCCTAGCAGTGTAAAGTTACACCAGTTCTCCTGACAGTGTAAAGTTATATCCAATGCCCTGGCAGTGAAAAGTTACACCAGTTCTCCTGACAGTGTAAAGTTGCATCTGATATCCTGGCAGTGTAAAGTTACATCAGTTCTCTTGATAAAGTTACACCAGTTCTCCTGACAGAGTAAAGTTACAACTGGTGTCCTGGAAATGTAAAGGTACATTCGGGGTCCTGACAGTTTAAAGTTGCATTCGGTGTCCTGACAGTGTAAAGTTACATCTGGTGTATTGACGATGTAAAGTTACACCAGTTCTCCTGGCAATCTAAAGTTACACAAGTTCTCCTGGCAGCGTAAAGTTACACCAGTTCTGCTGGCAGTGCAAAGTTACACCAGTTCTGCTGGCAGTGTACAGTTACACCAGTTCTCCTGACAGAATAAAGTTACATCCAGGGTCCTGGCAATGTAAAGTTATATCAGTTCTCCTGGCATTGCAAAGTTACAACAGTTCTGCTGGCAGTGCAAAGTTACACCAGTTCTCCTGGCAGTGTACAGTTACACCAGTTCTCCTTGCAGTGTACAGTTGCACCAGCACTGCTGGCAGTGTAAAGTTACACCAGCTCTGCTGACAGAATAAAGTTACATCCAGGGTCCTGGCAATGTAAAGTTGTGTGCGGAGTCCTGGCAGTGTAAAGTTACACCAGTTCCCCTGACAGTGTAACGTTTCACCAGTTTTCCTGGCAGTGTAAAGTTACACCAGTTCTGCTGGCAGTGTAAAGTTACACCAGTTATCCTGGCAGTGTAAAGTTACACCAGGTCTCCTGGCAGTGCAAAGTTACACCAGATCTCCTGGCAGTGTACAGTTGCACCAGTCCTGCTGACAGTATAAAGTTATATCTCGTGTCCTGTCAATGTAAAGTTCTGTGCGGTGTTCTGGCAATATAACTTACACTGGTTCTGCTGGTAGTGTAAAGTTACACCAGTTCTCCTGGCAGAGTAACATTCACTGCAGGGTCTCATGTTTGGCCTCTATGGGGCGCTGTAGGTTTGAAAGACGGGTTGCTTTTTAATGATGGATCTTTGGCAGTAATATTTACATCATGTCATTTAGCACTATAAGGTCACAGAAGGTTTTCTGACGATGCACGCTTATACTTGGTTCCCTGCAGCTGCACATTTACACCAACCAGCCAGCAGCCTAGAAGCACACGTCTCCAAGTCTGGGAGCTAAGTTTCTGATCTGTATTTTTTCTCTCCCTTACAGGTGACTCCACGAGCAAAACCACCGAATAGTGAACGTGGGCCGCTTCTCCTCTGGCCCCACCCGAAGCCCCAGCCTTCCTGTTGCTTCGCCTCACCCCCCTCACCCTCTCTGTACAGTCCCCTCCCTTTTACTCGTCTACTCTACACATCACTCTTCCTCTCCAGCAGGGGGTTCCTTAGTGAAACTGGAGATGATCCGAATGGAATTCATACAATTGGAAATAAACCAGCTTCGTATTAAAAGCGGGTGTGTGGGGCCTTCTGATTCTACTCCAAGCACGTTGTGTGGGGGAGGGGCATCTGTGGTTAGGTCTCTCGCACTTTTGGGCAAGGATGCAGTCAATGCACTTTAGTGCAAACACCGCGTGACTCTCCAAGCAGCATCCACAGGTGTTACAGAAACATAATGACTGGTGTAAATGTACACCCTGTCTCTTTCCAGGGCATATTTACATCACACCTAGAAGTGTGATGTAAATATCCTGGTGTCACATTTTCTGGCACTTTAACATTACACTTACCAGGTTCACTATAAAACGAATTGCATTTTGGGGTCCTTTGTAGGTCAGCCAGGGCGCAGGAGTTCGAAGTGGGGCAGATACACACACTAGGGGAGGATAGAGAGCAATTATAAAGAAGATTTGTCAAAGCCAATAGTTCTAACCCGTAGCATTATCAAAGCCCACATAGTTAGCCCATAACCTTGCCGTGCAGACTTGCAGAATTTACCAGTGCTTGTTTTTTTTAGAGATGGCCGCTGTGCGTGCACACAAATGTGTGGCAGTCATATTGGAATTGGTTTTTTCGTTGCTCTGAGGGCATCCAGCCCAGATGTCATTTGACTTGTAGAGTGGTTAATAACATCAGTAACAAAGCAAGAATATTAATAATAAAAATACTTTCTGGCATAAATATTTTGGCAAAAATATAAATTACAAAAAGCATTGGCAAAGCCAATAGGTCTGGCCCTGACATCCTGGAGCAGTGGTAAATTTGTTTTCAGTTTTTATTTCAGGCGTATGTCATAAAAGGAAAGAAAACAGACAATCACCTAAAGTGGCACCACATCCTTGCAATACAATTTAAAAAAACATTACTGATGCGACTGTTTTACTAGTGATGATCTTTAAAAAAAAAAAAAAAATGCCTTTATGTGTTGTCATGCATTTCACAGTTTCGTTTTTGAAGGTGACAATAAGAAAGAATCACTCAACAAATTGCCATTTAGCTGTGCACCTGAAGTGCTAGGAAAATAAATATCCATTTTTTAACGATCATAAAATACAACGCTTTGAAAGAGCTTTTTCACTGAAGAAAATGAACTATTTTTAAACCGAGGTGAACAATGTGCTCAAGCGTTGTGCAGTCACTTAAAGTGAAAGGCATCAATAAGTAAAGTGGGCCGATCCACTGTGCCACGCGTTATGCTGTGATTGGTGGAAGCTTAATGTGATGAAACCTGCTGGCCCAAAACCAGCTAAAGGTGTGTATATATATTATTTTTTGAGTTTTGGGAAAATAACAGACTGGCAAGACAGCTAAAGCGGTCTCAAACGCTAAACCTAAATTATTGCTCCATTGGATGGAGGTTTTGTATTATTAACTCCAGTATGGTGATATTTAAAAAAAAACATTTTTAGGTCACATTTTTTTGTCAGATCATATTTAGGCCTCAATATTCTAGTGCCATTCCATGGTGTCTTCTTGTGGTGTCTTCATTGTTTGGGCAAGACCACTGACCTGGTCAGTGTGACCGCTCTCCCCCGTGCAGCTTCACCACTGAGTGCTGAGCCCTGAGCGCTCTACTGCTGGGTGTTCGAGGCCCTCCCCCACCTGCAGGCTCCTGCCTGCACCTCATCCCTGGTTATCCAGTGGGAGAGCACTCTGCTCTGCCTCTATTGCCTTTTTTCTCTGTGCCCTCCTTTTTTCTTTCATTTTCCTCCTCTTCCCTTTTTTCCTTGCTGCTTCTTCTGCTGTACTGCCTCGCTTGTCTTTTTTCTCTGTGCCCTCTTGCTCTCTCTCTCTCTTCCCTTTTTCTTCATTTACCTGTGTATTCCCCCTGCCGCCCCTGTGGCCCCTTCCCCTCCAGTGTGTACCTTCCGCCTCCCAGCTAACTCACCCTCCCCGATACCTACTTAATGGTGGCTACTGTGCGACTGTGCAGTGGAAGTGCGCAGCGGGCACACCAAAGGCAAGCCCGTCTGTGCCCGTCTGCAACCCGACCGCGATCAGTGCCAGGGACCCTGGTTCTCTGACCCGCCTCGGCTACAACTCCAGCACCCTCCATGATCTCAACCCCGGACGCAACAACAACTGCCTGCTCTTGACACCGAACAACACCCAAGGCCCTCTCTCCTGTCTTCACTGCTGCCGCACCTTCACCCACTTCTGTACACCAGCAGCATCACCCAGCCTAAAGGACTTCACCGCTCACAAACCACTCAACTGCATCCTACTCAACATACGCTCCCTACACAAGCATGCCATAGAAATCTGGGACTTCCTCAACACCTACTCGCCCGACATTGCCTTCCTCATAGAAATCTGGACCAATGCCAACTCCACACTCTACATCGCTACCGCCATTCCCAACAGATACAAGATCAAGTGCAAGGACCGCCCCATCCATCCAGGAGGCATCGCCATCGTCTACAAAAACATCCTCTGCATGACCACTGTCCGGAACAACACAACGATCCTCATGAAGCACCTCCACTTCCAGATCCAGACCAATCCTACAACAACCTTTCGCGGAACCCTCATCTACAGACCGCCCTGCCCCAGCACTCTCTTCATCAACGCCATCACTCACCTCAACACACTCCACGGCCTCGCCTCCATAGACTACATCATAATTGGAGACCTAAACTTCCACATGGACAACCACGAGGACTCAAACACCACCTCCCTCCTAGAGAACCTCACCAACATAGGACTGAAAGAACTAGTCATCACGCACACAGTGGGGCAGATACTCAGCCCCGTCCTCGCCGAAGGAAACAGCGTCTACTACAGCCACACCACGGAACTCCTCTGGACAGATCCCCGCTGCATCCACTTCTCCTTCAAAAAACCCACTGTACACAAGCATGCCCACTGCCTCCCTCGCAGAAGCTGGAACACGATCACCTGAAGACTAGCTCATCTCCGCCCTTATCAGCATCCCACCACCGATTACAGCAGACACAAACACCGCAGCAAGCAACCTCTACTGCTACATCTCGAACTGCGCAGACACACTCGCCCCCCTCAAGTTAGCCACTGCAAGACATTTCAAGAAAGTGAGCTGGTTCACCCCTGCACTCCAAGAATCCAGACACTCCTGCAGACGACTCAAACAGACAGGGAGGAACAACAAAACCTCAGAAACATGCTCCGCCTACAAAGTAGCTACCACCACACACTGCCAGCTCATCAGATCCACAAGGAAGAAATCCCTCCAAGACAGAATCCTCAGCAATGCTCACAGCACCAAATAACTATTCTCCATCATCAAGGAATTCGCCAAACCCGGCAGCGAAACAACAGACGTCCTACCCTTCCAAGACCTCTGCAACAGAATCAGCACCCTCTTCCACCATAAGATTACCATGATCTACAACAACTTTGAAAACCAAGGCTTCCTCACCACTCCAGCCCCCCTATTCATGAAATGCCACCCAACAGACCCTGCTAAAATGGACCCCTATCACGACAGAAGACACCCTGAAGACCATGAAAAGCATCCACTCTGGAACACCCGCGGACCCCTGCCCACACCACATCTTCCAAAGAGCCACCTCCATCATCGCATCCGAACTATGATACACAATCAACTGCTCCTTCGAGACCGCCACCTTCCTGACTGGAAACACTGCATGAAGCAGCACACATGAAAGTGGCATTTTAGGATTGTTTATTTGCAGGAAGGGGTACCTTCCTACACAAAAACAATCCTCCCCTACATGCAGACACTATTGCACTATGGTGCAAGGGTGCCCGCGTTGGCGCTAAGTTGCTAAACTTGGCGCCATCACAGGGGGAAACGCAAGGTTGCACCACAATCTTGTAAATATGGTGCAGCCTTGCGTTTCAGAAGTGGCGTGGAGAGGCGTTAAGCCAGGAAGTCTAACGCCTCACTTCGCCACTTCATTGTACATATGGCCCTAAGTTTAGACCAAAAGTTTAACTTTACGACTTTTTGCTGTTCACAAAGGTAAGTTACAAGAAGTATCTTCAATTGCAGAGATTCTACTCCGAATGCGGAGATTCAGCTTAGAGTGTGGAACCCCGTTTCCGAGTGCAGAACCTCCACAGTCTTGAAGATACTACTTGTAACTTACCTTTGTGAATACGAAAAAAGTAGTACAGTTAGACTTTTGGTCTAAACTTTACTTTTGTGAATCGGGCCCTAGATCGATATCTACTATATATTATGGTATTAATATGTTGGAATTCACATATTAATAACATATTATAACCCAAATCTTGCGTGTTACCACCCTTCAATTCCTCCCTCGTCAGTTGCGCTATGCTGTCTCAGAAGTAATTTAGTAGACAAAGTTACGTAACAAAGACACATTTGTAAGTCAGTAGAATACCTCATGCATCATCAGTTGACGCCTCTCATCAGACGCCTTCAGGATGTTCCATTGAGTGAGTCCATGTCCGAGGCTGCGTGATACCTTGTTCACTGCTGTTATTCCACCTTTGGAGTAGTCCTGTGGCAGACTAGAGCCTGATTTAGCCACCAAGGCGATCAATATCACATCCCAATCAGTGGTTGGGTCAGTTCCACCCCGCTTTGCCAACAATTTGGCCCTGCTCCCTCGACCAGGGTGCTATACTGAGTGCCCCTTCACTTCTCCAACACTTAGCTATGCCATGATTGGCCAGTACTAGGGAGAAATCTGTAGATCTACCTGTTTCGTTCGATCCTTTGGGTCTGTTTTGGCGACCCAGCAAACAGACCGCCGCACTGAGCCCCACCATCCTACCATTAACCTCATCGATCTATTTTACTGTAATTTCCCAGTAATTCCAGATCACTCTACAATCCCAGTCCATATGATAAAAATCCGTTCCAAAAGACCACACTTTTGGCAGAGGTCAGTGGCCCCAGGATACACGCACCCTTTTTTTGGGGGATACCCCATAGATCTATATAGTTAATCTTTATGTATAATGCCCATTTCCATAGGCTGCTCAATGCCGCTCCTGTACGGGCCCCTGCGTGAACTCCTCTGTGCATATGCTACGGCTAGTTACATGATTTGCATTCGTGTGGTTCGCTCCCTTGCCTCCTGGGTCGGCTCCTCAGAACATACAAAATACATTTCATTAAGCTGGAAAAACCAATGGCAATGCCACAGTTGCAAAAAAAAAAAAGCATTGGCAATGCCAATCTGTTTTGTCTTGCCAATAATTGATTCCTATAAGTAATGGATTTCTCTAATGTGGAATTCTGAAGCTTGCCGATATGAATAAGAAAGAAAATACATTTTGAATTGCGCTAAAGCGGATTTCATCAAGCGGAATGGCCAAGCAGCAAATGGCAGCTGTCAGGCCCCACCCAAGAAATGTACCAGAATTATATTTATAGATATGAAAAACAAAACCATTTGTGATCAACATTCCCTTTTATGAATCATTCATTGAAGGCTTTTCACGCCAAACATTTTATCTTCTCACTCATCACAGACATTGAATGACACGTCCATAAGTCCAGTAACTTTCAAGCTGAATTCTATTGTATGAATATGTCCTCTTTCTGTGGTGAGGCTCCCAGCAGTGCCTGAGCTGTGCCTTACTATCTTCTTTATTAAACCAGTCCTCATTTAGTATTGTATTGTATGATTTATATACTACTTACTACCCCTACGCAGGGCACTTATCAGATATCCTACATGGCTAGTACGCTACACCGTGTAGGGTGAGTTGTTGAAAGGGTGTCATCTTTGTTTTGAACCTATATGAGAAGTGTTTCCATGTCGTTTTTAATGACCACTGAGGTGCAGTTATTGAGTAATGCAGCACATAGCAGTGTGGACGGAGGAAGAAGTGTCAGAGGTACATCAATGTATTCACTAAACTGGCAGCTTTCATCAGCTCTGCTGATCCATTTAGATTTGATTCTAGTTTGCAATCTTGTGAAAGGAGATGCACAGTTTGGCTTGAGCCTGCGCTCTTTAAATGTGAATAAAATCCCACACTAGCCATGACAATAAAAGCCAAGGGTGCTTCCTACTAACAAGGCAAGTGAACATCTGAAATTAAATAGGTAGGAAACAACAAGTTGGCAAACATGAACTGGAGGCACTACTGGGGTGGACTGTATGTGCACTGTTTAATGTGTTTCTTTTGATGTGCGGAAAACCGATACAAATATATATATTTTTCAAATAATTGACAAACATATTGGAGGTAGGCCAAATATAGTGGGATAGCCTAGAATATTGCATGATTGTGTACATATAAAGGAAACAGGAAGTACAATGACAATTAGTGATGTTTAAGGCAGAAGTTAGGTATCACAAACATGCTATTACAGTGATTCCCAAACTGGGGTCCGGGGACCCCTGGGGGTCCCCGAAGCCTCCTCAGGGGGTCCGTGACTACTTTGAGAATCAAATAATATTAACAGATTAATAAAGTGTAGATATATAAAAATGCTAAACGTACAATTGAACATTTTAAAACATACTGTAAATGTGAAGGAATTTGAAAAGGCTAAAAATTAAATTAGTACCCTCATATTAATTTGTGAGAGCAGTGCAAGTATATCAAACTGAATATAGTATGGAGATGAATGGCCTCAATTGAATTTAGAAAAACTCCAACCATTCTATTAAAATTAAATTTTGATGTCTTTTTTATTTATACGTTTTCTAATATAATAAAATATGTAATTTGTGTATTTGTTTGATGAATGCTTTTTTGTATATTTGTGCATTGTTTAGTGGTTCAAATCATCAACATTGCTTAGGCCGGGGTCCCCGACTTCCAGTAATGACTCATGGGAGGTCCCCGGATTCGAATAATTATTCAGTTGGGGTCCCCGGATTCCAGTAATAATTAAGTGGGGGTCCCCAGAAGTCAAAAGTTTGGGAACCACTGTGCTATTACATTTTTTGCTGAAAGACTTGTGAAACCAACAAGCATTGGCAAAGCCAATTGGTCTCGCCTATTGACTTTGCCAATATGGTTTAGCAATGTTGTACACCAGACTGGCTGCTGCTCAGCATGGTTAAAAGTTAGCAGAGTAAAGGAGAGTGGAGTGGAGAGTTGTAAAGTGGAGAGTTGTAAAGTGGAGAGTTATGGAGTGTCGTAGAGTGGCGTGGAGTGGTATACAGTAGAGCTGCATGGAGAGGAGTGAAGTGGAGTGTCATGGAGTAGTGTACAGTGTTTGGAGTGTTGTGGAGGGAGTAGAGTGTCATAGCGTGGAAGGGCATAGAGTTGAGTGGCATAGAGTGGCTCACAGTGTCAGAGTTGAGTATAGTGGAGTGTCATAAAGTGTTGTGGAGGTTTCAGAATTCAGCAGATGCTGCACTAAACGCTGCATGTGAGCAACCAAACCTGTGTTACTGTAAAGAGTCACATCCTACATAGGATGAAAGTATTTTTACCCAGATTCCATAAGGAAATGTACAGAGACAACTATACTTGTTACTACGTACACAAAGAATAAAGAAACAAGCCCCAAAGAAGTCCTGGATTGGACAAAATGTGTTGGCTGTGGCTACAGAGAGAAGAAGTGTTGTAGGGATTCTGCTCATGAACAGAACTATGCTTGGAACCATAGAATATCAGCATGTAGGGACTGAGTCACCGTACTATCTCAGTACCATGAGCCAGAGTCCAACTAGCTATAGTTACTCACTTTTCCTCCTACTCATATCTAGAAAGATAAGCGAATTGACACCCCAGAACACAACACTCCCAACCCTCTCAGGGATTGCAGTAACAGGACATCCCCTTTCGCTCTCACACTCGTACTCATCCACAATATGATATAACAGAGACATGAAGGAAGTATAAATTATTTATTAAAACTATTGTGCTCTAGAATGCAGTATATGTGCCACAATCAGAAAACAACTGCCTAGCAAAAGTACCAGCAGCATAGTCAGTAAACCGTATATTATGAAAAGCCCTGTCATATTATGACAGAGTAGCCTAACCTCACCTCCCCTTCTACAGAAGCAAAATGATTATATTACAAAGATCTCTGTGATTAGCAGCTGACCTCGTACCTTAGCATACACAGATGGACGTTCTACATTTCAGCTACAGTTGTGATCATCTCTCCCAAAAATCTCTCTGTGTGTAATACATTACTGTGTGTACCTATATGACAAGGCGTACATGCTCATAAACAACAGCTGCATTTTTGTGTTGTGTCCAGATACTAGTGCCTGACCAGAACAAAATAACATGGGACATTGTTGTTTGACCTTGTGTGTTTTGTTCAGACTAAATCCCAGGAAAGAACAGAATGAGAAAACAACTGCAGATTATGTGTGAAAATACAATGTGGCACAAAAGCAAACATGTTTATATAGTAACGTGTGCAAAGCAAATGCAGCCTGTGTCGTGCAGTTAGGCTAACATAGGGAAAACTACAATGGGCTATATACAGAACACACAAAACCCTCCCCTTGCTCAGGAAGGTAGCATGTAAAGGGATAACAAAAATCTGAGGATGAACAAATTCAAAGAAATTACTAAGAGTTATTCGATTTTGGAAAACCACAAATGGCAGATTGGAAAGAGAAAAAAAACAAAATAATGTGTGTCAGAGGAATCCAGTATATAATCAATCATTGTATAATCAAAGGAATCCATAATGGGGTCTGACCACATGTAGATGGACAAATCAGCAGCCCAGTTCAGAAGCTCCAAAGAGCACACATGATTCTCAGCTCCAACCGATGCAGGCACTGTTACCGGGCAACCTGCGTTAACTTCAACGAAACATTGATCTAATAATCGCTGTGCCGATGCACAGGAACTCCCATTGGCCATTTACTCCAGACTCGGATTCGACAGAGGTCGCACACCCAAAGAACAGTCCTGTTAATGGGCCACTAAGGGACTCATCAGCAGTTCGAGATACAGGGCAATGGGCATCTGTACAGCCAAGCATATGTCCAGTGCCCATTGAAAGAGGCACCAGATGCAGTGAAGTACAGGTTGCACACAGGTGAAGTAAGCCCGGTGGATTATTAAGCACCAATCTACAGCCAATGCTGGCAGTGGAACCATTCCAAAGAGCTGAACCATACGCTCACGGAAGTGCTGTAGTGATGCCAGTTTCGGGGCGGCTGCAGAGGGAATATCCATTGCGGAATGGCAGTACAAGGATGAGAATGCAGCAAACAACGAACAGCAATAATGGAAAACCACTGAACACGCTAGAAAAAATAGAGTGTTTAAAAGAGGGAATTACTTCAAAAACTGTTTGAAAAGAAGTCATGAGGCCAGAGCCTACTAGTTTAAAAAAGTGGACTACGCCCACTGTATCAGAGGCATTAAATATTTGATGTATCAATTCCCCGAAACGCAGGGGCAGATTTGTATTTAATAATGACTGTATTTCAACAGTAGTTCTAGCCACCTGCAATTCGAAGGTCTTGCGGGCAGATGTAAGAGTGACTTCTTGTTGAAATAATAATGCTTTGAGTTTGCTTAGCTTGTTGAAATCTGCCTTCAAAGTTGGAATGGAAGGCCACAGGCAGTTGTCTACAATTCCTTGTGGGGGGGAAACAGGACGTTGTTACAGCAAGTGACTATCTGGGAAATGAACACAATATACGGGACTCCCGCCCACATACTACAACAGTCCTGGTTATTAAGCATGAGATAGCTTCCATTAGAAAGTACTGTAATGAAGGGAAGAATAACAGGAACTGGAGTTCCTTTTAAATAACAAGCCAAATTAGGCACCAATACATTACACAAGCCATTAATTTTAATGTGTTGACAAACAAGGGAATGGCCAGCAGGGAGTCACACTCCTCTCCCGTGAGAAATACTTCTCTATCAGCACGCTCACAGCGATAGGTGAAGGGCAGGGACCACAGTTCATGTATGTAGCTGCTCCCAAGGGATTCATATCTACCTATTCGAAAATGTTTCCTGCAAGCTGTAAACTAAAATGTTGACATGGGCAATGAAATAACTCCATGTATTAATCACACCGCTAAAGGCATTTGGCGATAGTGAATAAGAGTTTTTGCCATTTCTCTAAATGTAGCATGGTGTAAGTTGCTTCTTTCGTAGCCATTGATTGTTGTTTGTGTATTAGATTGAAAGGCAGGAACAAAGCAGTACAGTCAAGGTAATGCCAAGGAACACGTCCATTTTTGAGTGCTTGAAGTGTCCAACTAAACTGCATAATGGATCTGAACTAACTCTGACCATGAAACAAAGTTGACATATTCTGTACAATATCAATAACAGACGACACAATGCTATTCAAATTATAAATACGGTACGATAACGTAGTAATACTGTTGTCTGCTACAGCAGATCCTTTATCTAAATTATCTTGATCAATTTGTCTCAAAGAAAAAGCAGCTTCCATTTATGAAAATTTTCAAATTTCATTGTAAGACGCATATAGAAATCTTTTAGAATGAGGGAACTTGGGGCCTAATAAAAAATATGATAGATTCATGTCCTCGGACAGAAGAGAAATATGTTGTTTCACTGCAGATAAAGTAGAATGGTCTCACCATTGCTGGCATAGCTTGCCCACTGAATAGGTGGTAATAGTGTTTGAATGGGGTGACTGTAAATACCGTGGATCAGGTCTACTTGATTTGAAACCAGGTGTGGAGTTAAGGAATCGGGCATGACAGCTATTGGTGTCCACTGGCCCCAATAACCACCCACCAAGATTAACAAATGATGCGTCAAATGTACCATTTTGTATCATACTATTTAACTGGGCTTCTGTATAATTTCTGTAAGATTGCCAGTCTTGAAAGAGGGCAATTGAAGGAACAGTCAGGGCATTCAATTCTTAAGTTTTTGCCAATCCCAGACAAGTAGTCTGTTGGATCATTTCGTTGAGGAAAATAATTTGTGTGGGAACTAAACATGCTAGAAATAAAGTTTCTGTGCCCTGAACCTGCTAAGATTTTGCACCCCAAATTGATTTCAAAGCAATATTGTTTTTCTAATAATCATAGCCTTTATGGGCCAGCTCATCAACAAAAGAAGCCACATATATCAACTTGGTCTGAGTAAGCATGTACTTTTTAAAATGAGTTGGAACCAACTTGAAATAGTATGATGTCAAGTCTGAAAGTTTATAACTTGTAAAATATGTGAACTTGTCTGCTTGAGTTTTTGAACTCCCCTGAGGTGGAGTTGGACAATGTTCCCACTGTGTATATTATAATTAGGGCTCCCGGTTTTCCGTATTTACGGATTTATACATATAAATACAGACGGAAATCGATATTTCCTTTGTCTGTATTTATATTTATAAACTGTAAAATACGAGTAAATGTTGCCGCGCTAGTCTCCCGCCTCCCGATTCCTGCAAGCAAAAACCCGATGCCTCTGGGTTTCAGCTGACAGGGCAGTATTGTGTAACGTGCTAATTCTTCCAGCAATAGTCGGAGTGGCGATGCAGGGGCTCTAGAAGGGGTGAACAACCAACAACCAACAAAGCCCCATTAACAAGCGAATGGTCTTTTAAAGACCTGTGAAGTGCTCGGGGCGGCTGTGTGTAAGCTGTTTCAGCCCGGGCTGCCACAAACGTGGGGGGGGGGGGGAGGTACGCACTGCCAGCAACCTGCCAGGCCAGTGCACAACTCTTGCATCACCCTCTCTCTGCCATTGCGCGCCATGCTTCTGAAAGGTAAGAAAACAAAGTGCATTTGCGTTTCAAATGTCCAGTCCTGCCCCTCCCGCCCCCTTTGCATAGGCTCTTCTCCTTTCCTTCTGGGCATGGGCGTAGGAAGTGTGGGGGACGCGGGGATATATCCCCACCAGATTGGAGTGGGGGGGACACGGGGGACAAGGATGGGGGGGACGAGGGGACAAAGGAATTTCCCCTCTCCCTTCTGTTATCGCAGGGCCATTAGCACGAGAAAGCGCTACCTAATGGCCCTGCACTTGACCTGCCTGGAGTCAGAGGCCACCCGCCCTCTGCCTTTTGTTATGCTGCAGGAAGGCTCAGCCGTTCTGGGAAGGGCAGAGAACGGAGAAAAAATAAACGCTGTCTCTTTTCCTTCATGGCAAGGACCGTGTCCACTACTCCTGATCTGCCTCTGGCGGCTGCCCTCTCTCTTTATTCCTCCACCTCTTTCTGTCTCTGTCTCGCTCCTGCTTATGTGCTGATTTCAAGAGGCAGCTCTTAAGGTACTCTCTCTTGCCTCTCCTTTTCTTTATTTGTTCCCCTGTGAAATTGATCCAAAAAAGGCTGAACACTTTGGCTGTAAATGTCCTCATTTTCTGACCGTTTTCTATTGAAAAGAAAAATCTCGGAATGGAGAGAAAAAATAGTTAAATACCTAAATAAAGCAATACAGAGTGGACAGCAGACAGGTCAGACTGTTATTTACACCCACACACATTAGCGCCACTTTACAGAGTTTGCCAATGAAAGCGCTACTTTCTTTTTATCTTCTTTCTTTGAACAACAATGTTTTCCCAGGGTGGGTAAGTGCGCCATTCCTAAAGGGACTGCAATACCTGGTTGATGGGTAGAGTGGAAACGTTTAATATGATCGTTTTCAACTTTTTAATTATTTTAGCTTATAAAATGCGGCTCTGTGTTTGGGGATGTGGTCTTTTTTAAACCAAACTGCATACATTTTGAAAGGATATAAGCAATGGACATTGAAAGGGGTCCCTTCCTGGTCCTGTAGCCATGTCTTGAACTTTTCAGGCAAAATCACTTACTGATTTCTGAATAATGAGTTTAAAACCGTTAAGGTAACCATGTTTCTTTCTGATTACAGTTCACATGCTTTGCTTATTCTTGCATTCCCTATGAGTGTTTGCTTTTTCCAGGGTGTTATTCATTTTTTTTCAGACAGCATTTTACCGTTGTCTAGTGCATAATTTGAATTTAGTCGCAGCACAATTGAGTTGTGCTGAAGGCAGTGCGAGTTTCTCTCAGTGGGGCAGTATAGTGTAAATAAATGTCGAAAAATACTAGCTGTAGCGTCGCCTTTTGCTTGTGGCAAAAATAAATATGGATAAATACAGAAAAAAAGCCCAAAAAATAAATATGGATAAATACAGACGGAAATGGCAAAAAAATAAATACCATAAAACCGGGAGCCCTAATTATAATGAGGATGCTGTGCACCTGCCATATGCAGAAAATGATGTCCATAATTGTGTTAAAAGAACGTCTTGGCGTATTTAGCGGAATTAAGGTATAAATCTTCTGATTCAAACACAGTATAATATTCTAATTCAAAAAGCATTGAATTCACAGTGTCAACATCCCAATCATCTGATTCTAACCCTGGTACTATTAAATCAACTCATAGAAACCTTGAACACATATGGCACCACAGGGTCTCCGTAGGACCAAATATATCGAAAGGAACTTTATCCCAAACAATTCCATCAGTCACTGGATTGGCTGAAATGTTGACTAGGAACAAGTCTCTTTTCATTTTATGTGAGGAGGAATGTGGAGCCAGCACCTGGTCAACCAGTTCTGTAGCTGAACGTTCTGAAAGGTAATGGCCATAAAGCTGATGGAAAAAAACTGTCACAAATCCAATCCACATGAATAAAAGAACCAAAGAAAAAAAAGATCCAAATGTGTATCCAAGGAGGAAATTGATAAGTGTGATTAAACCAGGAAATAAAAACACAAATCGACGCTAGAGGTGGATGCAGAACACAAGAGATTGAAAAATTATCAGACGAGAAATGGTCCGGATCCATATAATATCCGGAGGAACTCAAATTGAAAAGAGGAGGCTGTGACTCAGCAGTCGGATTTGAACAATGTAACTCAGTAGGGATATCCAACTGCAGATCACTATAAAAAGCATCCAATGTAGAAGACGGAGAAGTAGGAAAAGGTACCAAGTCAACAGAGGTTTCAGCCTTCCCCACCCGAAAGCCGGGGTGAAGCAGCAACGCTGGTCTTCACGGGCTGCAAATGAAAGTCTTTGGGGGACCACACCTGGGGCATACTATGGAGAAAGAGCCAAATGGTGTAGTTTGACATGTTCAATGGAAACAAAGCGATTTTCTTTTATGTCCTGGAAGTGGTGACAAAATCAGAGTTTGTGTACCCTGGATACCAAGGACCAGAACAGGGGCACGGTACGTTGGGCTGAATTCCTTCTTGAGGAACACTTTTTCGCGAGAAAGGTCTCCAACTTTGGGAAGAGAGATGCAGGCAAATGCGTGCAAGCCAGGGTATCACAGCACTTTTGTAGATCCTCCAAGACAGTATAGTGGTTATCTACTTCAAAGGTCGCGGCAGCCGCCACAGTGTCTGGACCATCAAGGTCTAGAACATGCATCTTGATTCCAAAGAGCATTTAATATGGGGTCCTCCCACCCACAGATCTTTTGGGACATTATTTAATGCTTGTTAATCCCCATTGGAATGATTCAACCAACCACACCCTGCACCTAATACTCTAGCTGTTAAGGATTGCCTTAAGTCATGGTTCATTCCCTGAGTTGTCCTCAGAACTATACGGAGAATAAAAATGCACTTGCACACCCATGGACTTCATCGAATCCCGGTAAGCCTTAGAGGCAAAAGCCAGGCCTTGGTCCGAGGGGAATGCACGACAGGCATAAGTCCCAACAAAGACTCGCAAAGGTGTAATAACAGTGCAAGCATCAGCCGAGCGCTGTGGTCAAACCTAGAGAAATCTAGAGCAAGAATCAACTGCAGCCAGAATACATTTAAATGCAGTATTGGAAATTAAAGGACCCCAATGGTCTATATAAACACAACCGAAAGGTTGATTACAAATAAACAAATGTGTCTGCGGTGGTCTAGACACAGTAGAACTTTTGGTTTGTTGACAAATGTCACAACATAAGACACATTTTGGGGTTTGCTGGTACACACCCTGTCACCATTGTTGTGGTAAAAGTGAAATTGTGGCAGCCACCCCTGCATGTGCTGAAGCGACTCCTTCATGAGCAGCAACTATTAAAAAATGACCACGGTCAAGGATGGATATCATGCAATAGCCAACCACAGGTATAGATACAAAAGGAATGAGATGTTCATTCAGGGTATAAGAAACTTGGAAAGAAAACCTTTTGGTAAAGTGGTGCCGGCTTGAAAAGCACAGATGGCAACCAAATTGTCATTTTTGGGGGGAGGCGGAGTTTTATATAGCACAAATTCGACCCAAACGTATCAAAGCACTTTACATGAGCACCTGTTGCATTACCGACGAACATGTTTTTTTTTTATTAGGCACGGGGAGATTAAGTGAGTTGCCCAGAATCACAGGATGTTGAGTGTCCCTGCCGAGAGTCGAACTCAGTTCCCCAACTTCGAGGTCGGCCGCTCTAGCCATTAGACCACATCCTCTCCCATCAGCGCGAATGTTACCAAGCCTAACTGCTACTATCTTACATGTGGTTACTGCAGATTTGACAGCCTCATCAGCTATATAATTTCCTACTGCGTGTGATCTCACATGTTGATGACCCAATGTATGAATTACATGAGCTTGTGGAAATTTATCTTTAATATTTCCCAACTTAACCCAAAGCATTTTATGCTTGATTGTGCTACCTTTGGAATCCTTAAAGTCATTTTGGCTCCAAAAATGCAAATTATCATTAAATGATTGTACACAGTAAAACAAATCACACACGATAAGTGAGGGGAACTCAGGATTCAAGAAGCAAAGCTAATCAGTTCAGCTATTTGAGCAGTACAGTCTCCTAGAGACCAAGAGTGTGTAGTAGTAGGCCAAAAATTCAATACAACATAGTGCCTAAAACGATGGTGCATTCCGCACAGTATTGCTGCTTAGAACCTATTGCCAGTTGTGCTGAAGCACTGGTGTAAATAATACACTTGTATTCATCAAGTGGAAGAATTGTAGAGGGTACTGGATAAACTTGCTGATATTGCAAAAATTCTTGTGTCTGTAAAGAAGGGTCAAAAACAAAGCTGACATTAACTGCTTTTAAGAACGTAGCCCATTGTATTCATCGGGGATGGAATGTTTTTGAGTCAGGAATGCTAGCTTTCATGACAGCCTCTGAGGCAGGCACAGGAGAAACAAGAATAATGCGTTTACTTTGAGCCAAAGATCTTTCTTTGAGGACGACCCTTTTGACTGCTGTCAGTATTTTTCAATTGATAAAAAAAAATTCTGTCAAGGGATACAAATGAAATTTATATGCAATAGGTACCGTTTCACCTTCATTAAATTTAATATAGGTAAATCCAATTGTACCCCGTAAAATCCTGATAACTAAATTTGTTGTATTAAGACGTGTATTTAAATGTCTTGTTAAAAGCAAATCAGATAGTAAAGATCTGAGAATCTCAGTGTGTTCAGGCATCCAGCAGGACGCCGCAAAATTTGTACGCAACAAAGCATAAAGGGATTTGATACGTTGAGCATAGTCAGAAATTTAAAAAGCCCAGCAAAGATTGTAATTTCTTAAGAGTATTAGGAGGTTGCGAATGAGCACATTTTTCTAAAAAGTTAGGGGCCAAGCTCCTATCATCAGCACTTAATTTATAACCAAGGAAAAGGACACAGAGGAAAGCAATGTGAGATTTAGCAAAATTTTACTTATAACCAAGGTCAGCAAATCGCGTGATTTTGTGATCTACTCTCACCAAATGTGTTAAGTAAATGTCATCGACATAGGGTAAAGCATCTGGGTCAATCCCATGTAGAATCAAAACAATCTGTGCCGCAGACACCTGGGCTATTCTATATCCCATAAGGCATCCGAAGGTTGTAAACGCAGACCAATCACGGCTCTCATAAACCAGATTGTGACATAAACAAACATTGGAAATATCGCGTGGTTTTACATTTTTTATGAACAATATTATTAATAAGTGCTGTACTATGGATATTCTGGCCTGCTAAGGTTCGGGTGTAACTATTCAAATGTCAATAATCCAATACAATGCGAAAATACTGATCAGGTTTAGAAACCGGAAAAATATGATTATTCATCTGAGATACACAGAGTTCAATTACTCCCTGGAACTCCAATGAAGTAAAAATGTCTTTAACGGTCACTTTGACATCACGTTTAATCAGATACAACGACTGAGGCTGTGGAGTGGAACGTATAGGAATAACATGAGAAAGAGATTCCTCATCCCACCCAGCTAGTTTGCAATACAAAGTGGGGGTCAATGCAAGGGCCCATTCAGAAGCATATGCTTGTTAAAATGCATCTGGAATTAGATACGAAAATGAAAGGAGGATAACATTTTCACCTTGGGGACAAGCAAGAATAAAATGAGGAGGCCAATCAACCTCTGCCAAAAGAATATCATACAAAGAAGTCAAATTGTCCCAAAAAATTGCTTTAATGGTGCGTTTAATGTCACCTTCAATTTGAACATCCAATCACGGGGCACAACGCAGGTGTCCACGGTCTCTACAGAGACAAAAGTGTCTGTTTTTCCCGCCTCCAGAAGCTAGGGGAGTGTCTTGCCCATTATGGTGACATCTGCCGTGCTGTCAAGGAGAGTCTCCGTCCAGCTCCTGTCCAGGAGAAGGGTTCTCACCGTCTGGGGTATATTTGGCTGTTAAGGCTGCAACCTTCTTTTTCTGAAAAGGGGGCTCATAAGGAGGTGGTTGATCCTCCTTCTCGATGTTTACGTCAAAAGAGTGTTATGTGTCCCATTTAGGTTGCACGCACTCTCCTTGTCTGCGTTCAGATCGTCATCCTCTGTCGTACTGTTAATCAGACAAATCCTCTAAGGAACAAGCATAAAGGGGGGTCAGGAACCTGAAATTAATCAGGAGTTTTAATCTTAGAGTGGTCCTGAAAATCGTAACGCTGTTCAGAGTATTCCTGGGGTGGTATACAGCCATGAGGTCTACCCTTGGTTTAGATTTAACCAATGTTTCTTTGGAAAATCACAGGCAGTGCAAGCATCTTTGTCAGAAGATGGTTTTACAAGGGTCGAAACAGAAGGTATGGACCCCAAACTATTAAGTCCTAAGGACATATCCACCTGAGAAATGATAATAGGCAACTCGAGTTCACTGTAGGCAATAGCCAGCGGAGGAAGTCGCTGGCGTATAGCCAAATAAGCTGATTCACTTTTATCATTAGAAATAATAATTTTGGGGACAACAGGAATATTTTCAACAAGTTTCCTCCTCAAATCTAGGGCCAGCCCTATGTTCATTCTGTATCTGTTTGAGGACGTTCGGTAGAACGCCCATTGAGCGAGTGCCATAACAAAGAGTATACACTGTAGCAAAAACAGTCCCCCAGGTCAGTCAGCTAAAGAGGGAACCAAACCATTAGGCAAACACATAGTTCAAATTGTATGTTTTTCTTGGGGTCCTGAAAGGGGAGACACAGCATCAAGTTGAACAATTTTCTGGGCAATCTAAAAGAGAATGTCCTCATGAGTATGTGGGCGTTTGCCCATAACCGAATGTGCAATGACCGAACTGATTACAAGTCCTACTGCTTGTTGTGCCTGTGCAGGTGCACCAGCCCTAGCAGGGCCGGCTGGGAAAGCGCGAGAAAAAAATGGATCAAGCGTCCCTACAAAAGAACTACTTGGTTACAAAATACACACGTTTCAGCCAAATTTAGCACAGCCAAATTCGGGAAAGGTGTAAAGCCTGCAAAAGTAGCCCAAGTGTCCCTGTCAATACTTAAGGGGCTCATACGGACATGGGAAAGGGCGCCATTGAATCAAGTCTGGTGCTCCAAGACCGTAAGAGGAATTTCAATAAATGCATAAGGACGATAAACGTTTGGTGCTGCAGCAGCAATATATATATGAAACATATTGTCATTAGCGTCAATAGCTGAAAATGTTACCCAAGAATAAAAAAATTCAGAGCGGTACGCAGCATCCACCTCAATCCCGAAAACCAGAGGAGCCCCTGCATTAGGGAAACCATGCTGGAGCAAGTGTTGAGTAATTGCTGGGTGTCAATTACTCATAAGTAAAGGATTCACAAAGGCAGCACAAAAGGGGGTAGAAACCTTTTAATATCCAAGCTTGAAAAACCAACAGAACTAGGTGGAGGATAGATTCCAGACACCACAGATGTCTCCACAGAACGGTGCAAAGGTATTGTGGAAAAGCACAAGGGCTACTCAGGGTTCCCACAAATCAGTACCTGACCAAACGTTGGTGGCGGCATGTTGCAGGGATTCTGCTCATGAACAGAACTGTGCTTGGGACCATAGAACATCAATAGATAGAGGCTGAGTCACTGTATCACCTCAGTACCAAGAGCCCGAGTCTGACTAGCTATAGTGTCTCACTTGCCCTCTCACTCATATCCAGAGAGACAAGTGAATTGATGCCCCAGAACACAACACTCCAGACCCTCTCAGGGCTCGTGGTAACAGGACACCCCTTTCGCTCTTACACTCACACTCACACTCATACACAATAAGATATAACAAAGTACGAAGGAAGTTAAAAATGTTTATCAAAACTATCGTGCTCTAGAATACAGTATATGTGCCACAATAAGAAAACAACTGCCTAACAAAAATACCATCAGCATAGTCAGTAAACTGTATATTATGAAAAGCCCTGTTATATTATAAAATAGATAGGCTAAACCCCCCTTCTACAGAAGCGAAATTATTATATAACAAAGATCTCTAGGATAAGCAGCAGACCCCATACCCTAGCATACACAGCAGTGGTGTAACGAAACATGAGGGGGAAACCCTGCAAAGTGCATGGAGGGGCCCCCCTCCAGACCTACTCAGGAGCGCTCAGGCCCTGGTACTGTGCTAAGGGGGCCCCCCTGGGGCTCGGGCCCCCGCACTGCGGGGGCTGCGTGGGCCTTTGTTACGCCACTGAAACATAGATACAGCTGTGATCATCTCTCAGAAAATCTCTCTCTGTGTGTTAAATTACTCTGTGTACCTATATGACAAGGCATACATGCTCATGAACAAGATTGTTGTGTATAGGTGCTAGTGCCTCACCAGAATAAAATAACAAGGGACATTGTTGTTTGACCTTGTCTGTAGTGTTCAGACTAAATCCCAGGAAAGAATAGAACGAGAAAACAAAAACGAGAATGAGTGAAGTCGCATAGAGTGCAGTGGCGTAGAGTACAACCAACAACAAAGGCACCCATAATTGCTCAAAGAAAACCCAGTAAAAGGCCTTCTCAGTGTCTAATAGTATCATACCGATCCTAATACCTGTTAACTTTGCAACGTTAAAAACGGCAACGTTGAATTCGTGTGGCAAGTGGTATCTCTACCAGGTATAAAACCATATTGTTGCGCCAAAACCAAATACTGGACCAGGGAGGCCTGCTGTGAGGCTAAACCTTTGTCAAAACATTTTGCATCAAAGTTGACCAAAGACATAGGCCAATTTGACCCTTTCTCTGCCGGAGGTTTCTCTTTCTTTAAGAAGAACCGCTATATCAGTACACCTCCAGGAAGCGGGGCTCTCTCCACCATCATAAACATTCATTACCAGCTTCATGAATTCTGGGAGGAGTATCTCACTGATTGTCTTATAAATTTCCAAGGGGATAGTGTCTTGGCCCGCTGCCTTCCCCGTTGGCAAAAATCTATTTGCCACCTCATCTTCATGGATAATAATATCAACTTCTAATACTGGAACCTGATGAGGATCAAGAATGGGTAAGTTTGCCCCCTGTAAGTATTCATTAATCTCAGACTGTCTGCTTGGCTGTACTTGGCCATAGAGGTCCCTTTAAAAATCGCTAAACTGCTTCGCCATGGCTTGAGCACCGTAGTGAAGAGTGCCACTTTTGGCTAAAAACATTATATTACATTTCTGTATTTTCTTTCTGTGATTTGAGGAGCTAACACCCTTACTATGTCATCCCCGTATTCATATTGAAGCAGATTCTTCCTATGATATTTGACTTCCATCGGTGCTCAAGCCATAGCGAACCAGTTTAGCGATTTTTATTGGGACCTCTGTGGCCAAGTACAGCCAAGCTGACAGTCTGAGATTAATGAATACTTACAGGGGACACGTGTTAGACCTGGCACCTTGGTGTGAGTCTCCCTTCCACTTTTTGTCGCTGTGCCTCATGTGTTTTGCTGGTGTTGGCTGCTCAGAGCACTGTAGCACAGTGCAAGTGCTCCCTATTTAAAATGTATATGTTGGTTGGATTCCATGATTGGCTTATTTGGTTTACTGTCAGACCCCAGTAAAGTACACCAGGAGTGCCCAGGGCTTGTAAATACAAATGCTGCTGGTGGGCTTGCAGCACTGGTTGTGCCACCCACAGAAGCAGCCTAGTAAAATGTGTCTAAGGTCTGCCATTGCAGAACCTGCGTGCAGTCTGGTACTGTCATGCTGACTGGGCAAGTGCACCCACTTCCCAGTCCCTAAACCTTCCCTTAACTTCATATTAGTCACCCCTATGGTAGGCCCAAGGGCAGGGTGCATTGTAAGAATAAGGTAGGACAAGCCCTGATGTGTGTGGCATGTCCTAATAGTGAATTACAGCCATTTTCGTTTTTCACTATTGTAAGGCTACCTGTTCTCCATAGGCCAGAATGGGCTGTTGGAATTGTTACATCCTATGATCCTAACAGACCCAGGGAACATGGTAGAAATTCGAGTTTAGTATGCCTGAACTCAGAATAATGAAATACATATTTTAGTAAAGTTTATTTTAATATTCTGTGTTTGCAAATACCACTTTTAGAAAGTTGGTATTTGCTTGCCTGACTATTTCGGCCCGCCTCTGCTATGATGTGTATCTGCCTGTCTGGTTTGTGTGAGTGACAGGGCTGGGGAAACCCAGAGGGGCAGGGCTAGGTAGCCTGGCGGTGAATAGGAAGATTGGCAGTCAGATGGGTGGGAGGAGTACACCTGGGCTCTGAATAGGGTTGTGCTCTGCTACCACAATGCTGGCTCCACCTCTTGTGGAGCGGCTGATGTCTCTGCCCTGCACCCTGAATAGAAAAGCAGAGTCATGTCAACAGAGTGCTCAAGAACTGGTTTGGACTGGACAAAGGCCCCTCTACCCCAGAGGAACAAAGGAATTAGGGGTATAAGTATTGGGACCCTGCTCCCAAGAAATTAGACCCTGCTGAAACAAGAAGAACCTCTGCCAGAAGAGAAGGAACTGGAAAAGCTGTAGGAGGAGTACTGTCCCTGACATGGGGGATTGGCCTGCAGTGGTTGCCTTGCTGCTGAAGGAGAGGAGAAAGACTACTAAAGACTTTGCTTCAACTTGTGCTTTAAAAAGATTTCCAAGGGCTTGAACTGAGCTTGCCCCCTGAACGAAGTCCCAGGACCAGTGGACTTCACCCTCCAGCTCCCCAAAGTCTTTTGGAAGTGCCTGCTGCTGTTGTTGGGCCTTCTGAGGGACTGCGTGTCGCAAGGAACTTTAAGCGCGACTCAAGGGAGAGAAGCGTGCCGCCGTCGGAGCCGCTGTCGTCGCATCTCGCAGAGAGTGCCGCCGCTGCAGCATCGCATCGAGCGGAAGCGTCACGCATCATCCGGAAGTGTCTCGCAACGCCGAAGAAGCGTGTCGCCATCGCAGCCATCGTAGCTGTCGCATTGCACCGCATCGAGAGAAGAGTCTCGCTTCGAGGAGGAAGCGTGTCGCCATCGCAGTCATCGTAGTTGTCGCATTGCACCGCATCCAGAAAAGCGCCTCGCATCCACGGAGAAGCGTGCCGCCGTCGGAGCAGCTGTCGTCGCATCGCGTAAAGGGGTGACGCCACTGTAGCATCGCATCAAGCGGAGGCGTCTCGCAAATGTCGGAGAAGAGTGCCGCTGCCAAGGCCGCTGTCGTCGCATCTCGTCAAGGGTGACGCCGCTGTAGCTGACGCATCGAGTCGAGTCTTCTCGCAACATCGGAGAAGCGTAACGCATCTGGAAGATCCCGTCTTTATTTCTTTTGCACCAAGAACTTCATCGCATCAGCATCGTTGCAACACTTTCGTTGCCCTGCGTGTCGCATCTCAGGTACATTGACTTAAAGTGTCGCATTTAAGAACTTAAGAGAACTAAGCAAACTTCTACCATCTAAAGTAACAGTATTGCGTTTTTTTGTCGTTTAATGGTCTTGTGGTAACTCTATATAAAGAATCCTTATTTTTAACCCCTTCCCCGCTCATGACGGAACCGTTCCGTCATGAGCCACGGTTGGCGTGTGCTCATGACGGAACCGTTCCGTCATGACACTCCCGTTGGCGGCCGCTCCGCCTGCGCGGCGCTGTTTCCCCGCCTGTGCGGGGGGACAACGCAAATGGGCAGAGTCATGACGGAACCGTTCTGTCATGAGCACAGCTCAACTGTGGCTCATGACGGAGCGGCTCCGTCATGAGCACAGGCCCACCGCGCTGCCCCCCTGCCCCCCCCAGCGCTGCAGCGGAATGTCCGCAGCAGCGAAGGGGTTAATATAAAAACCTGTGTGGTGTCCATTTGTAGAGTTGTCACTTGGTTACTGTATGTGTTCACAAATGCTTAACCTATAACGCTCTGAGATAAGCCTTGTCTGCTCGCGCCAAGCTACCTAGAGGGTGAGCAGGGGTTATTTTAGTGTAACCCCTTACCCTGACTAGAGGAAAGGTTCCCTGCTTGTCACAAGTACCTACCTGTGCCAACCAGAGAACCCGGATTCTAACACATGTTCTCAGGGGAACCAAAATGCGGACGGAGCGTAAGCCCCACTCTCAGTAGAACTCTCAAAGCCTTTTTAATTGTTGCTCACAACAAACTGCACTGTCGATCCAGACCTAAAAAGTTAGATTGTTTTTCTGAAATGTGGGTGTGTCTCCCTTGTAGAATTTCACCAAGCAAATGGTTTCAGGACTGGACGATTTTATGAGGACCTGATCTGTCCCTGACACAATAAGTTAATCAACCAATCAGTCAAGCCATCAGATTATAATGACAATTATGTATTTCAAACAATTTAAGCATCATGCATAAAATGTAAACACAATGTAGACAATTTATGAAATATCGGCATGCATTATCTAATAACCAAGACCTAACTTCACATCTAAGAAGAGCGCATCAGCTAAAAGTTTAACTGGTACCACGCGTACCCCTACATCACCACTACAATGCTGGTACGGGCCGTACCCACGCTCTGAGGGTGTGGGTATGGCGCGTACACCTGCATCACCACTACAATGCTGGTACGGGCCGTACACATGCCCCCAAAGCGTGGGTACGGCCCATACCACACATACCCCTACATCTCCACTACAATGCTGGTACGGGCCGTACCCACGCTTTGAGGTCGTGGGTACGGCACGTACCACCATTGTAGTGGTGATGTAGGGGTACACGTGGTAGGGACCGTACCCAACCTATGAATGCGGGGTTACGGACCGCATCACCCGTACCCCTAGGGCACCAGTACATTTGTGATACAAGGCGTACACACGCCACAAATGTTTGCTTAGGGCCTGGTGCAGCACATAACCAGTATTTTGGGGTGTGTTCATGGGCAGGACAGCAGCGTACAGCACCAAGGGTGGGTGGGTGTCTGCCTAGGAGTCCCAGCAGTTGACAGAGACATGTGGGGGGTGGGTGCAGAGGAATAGCAGCAGTGGACAGAGACATGTGAGGGGTGGGTGCCTATCACTCCCAGCAGTGTACAGAGACATGGGGGTGGGTGCAGAGGAATACCAGCAGTGGACAGAGACATGTGAGGGGTGGGTGCCTATCACTCCCAGCAGTGGATAGAGACATGGGGGTGGGTGCAGAGGAATACCAGCAGTGGACAGAGACATGTGAGGGGTGGGTGCAGAGGAATACCAGCAGTGGACAGAGACATGTGAGGTTTGGGTGCAGAGGAATACCAGCAGTGGACAGAGACATGTGAGGGGTGGGTGCAGAGGAATACCAGCAGTGGACAGAGACATTTGAGGGGTGGGTGCAGAGGAATACCAGCAGTGGACAGAGACATGGGGGTGGGTGCAGAGGAATACCAGCAGTGGACAGAGACTTGTGAGGGGTGGGTGCAGAGGAATACCAGCAGTGGACAGAGACATGTGAGGGTGGGTGCAGAGGAATACCAGCAGTGGACAGAGACATGTGAGGGGTGGGTGCAGAGGAATACCAGCAGTGGACAGAGACATGTGAGGGGTGGGTGCAGAGGAATACCAGCAGTGGACAGAGACATGTGAGGGGTGGGTACATCATTATCAGATGACCACAACTCCATGGGTGTATGTACGCATCCCTAATGTTCAACTATGTTGATAGTGCCATAACAACACACCACTGACAGCAGTGTCCCACTCCCATGAGGATGGATGTCTTAACCCCACTGCATGACACACCACATGTGGGTGTGAGCACAAATGATACATGCATACCCACCCCTTGCGGATGCAGCACAATACACACAGAGAGATCATGCCACAAGACTGTATAGTCATGTCAATGCCTACTAAACTAAGAGAGCCAAAGGGAACACACACTGTCACGCACATCCCAGGACTGATAGGAATGTACAGGTGCTGGGACAGCCACCAAGATGTTGCCTCTCATGGAAGGAATAGGGTGGAGTTCCCACAGATACAATGCCCACAATTGTCAGTCAGGTGCCCAAATACCCTGCAGAACAAGTACCAATTGTGTGCTAGGCTGGGATAACACACATGCATAGTGCGGAAAAATGAGAATTTCGCCACTAAGGCATTACAATATACTCAATACACAAGTACAGTGACTAGCAAGGATGGCACAGACGATTCAGCCGGAGACATTGCTGAGCAGGCATGGCCATAGTTGAAGGGATCCGTCAGCAACAAAGGAAATGTAGACACAGGTCAGCACAACAATTGTGCAACTCCCTGCAGGGAAGATGTCAGGTGCCACAGAGGAAGGAACACTCCTTGAGACAATGTCTCCATAGCACACACGACCAAAGATTATTTGCAGAGACCTTGTGATGGCACGCAGATACCATGGTCCACCCCATGAGCAGCAGACTACAACATTTCCCTGAATCATAACACATCACCACAACCCCAACTACTGGAGCATCAGCACCCACATCAATACCTGAAATGCAATAGTGTTCAAAGTGAAAAGAAAATGCTTTATTCAGCATTAAAAGCAAAATTATAAAAGGACACTATTTACAAAGGCACATGGCCAGTCCAGATCAGAAGTCCTTGGGGGGGGACACATGGCCACGCCTCTCCCCTAGCTTGCCTGCACATTAGAACCCTCAGGTTCGTCGACTGGGGGGGGCCATCATATGGGGAAGGACCAGGCACCGCAGGGACAGGAGGTGTAAGGGTAGGTGTGGTGGGTGCAGGGACGGACGCCTCCACCACAGGGGGTGGGGCAGCGCCAAAGGTGGAGGTGAGCTCGGCGCTGTACACTGCTGCCAGCTCGTCCAGCGTATCCCCTGCACCCGAAGAAGCCACAGGCTCAAAGGAGGGGAGGGGTCGGAGGGATGGGGTGCAGCGCTACTGGGGGAGGGGGTGGACAGGGGGGGGGACTCAACTCCCCTACCCGTGGAGTCCCTCGCCCGCTTGCGGGCTGGTGAGCCAGAGGGGCTGAGGCCCAGCACAGAAAAGTAGGCCTCCTTGTCAGATTGTGTGGTAGGGGAGCCAAGGGGAGTGCCATTGGAGGGACTGGGTAGTGCGGCATGCGGACTCGGACTGTGGCTGCGTGTATGCCTGTGTGCCCCAGACCCAGTGGGTGTGCCTTCCTCCCCCTGAGTGTGCGTGCGAGGAGGTGTGCGCTTGCCCTTACGTGTTGGTGTGCTGCCTGTGTCTGGTGGGGTGCGTGCTTGGGAATGTCTGGGTGTGCTTGGAACAGGCATGGGAGTGGGAAGTGTGGATGGTGCAGGGGTAGGGATGGACGAAGCGCTGCAGGAGACTCACTGCTGCCGTCAGTGAAGAGTCCATGGACCTCAGCAACATCCGTTGGTCAGACATCGCTGATGACATGCCCTCCATGTACGACACCATCTGTGTCAGCAGTCTGGTGTGGCCATGGCGGACATTCAGCATCGATGTCTGGCCAACCTGCAACTGCCGCTGAATGTCCACAAACTCTGCAGTGAGGGCAGCAGAGGGGACAGGGGCAGGGGGTGCGGTGCCTGGCACGAAGGAGACATGGTGGTGCCTTGCACAGACAGAAGGGACCGGAGCAACTGGGAGGGCGGTGATGGGAAAGAAGGGGGCGGTGACAGATGTATTGCTGCTGCCAGCTGTTGTAGCAGCCTCCACCCCCTCGAGAAGTTCAGCCTCGGACCCGTCAGCGTCGTAGTCAGTGTTGTCACTAGACAGGTCCTCCGCCTGACTCCCCTCACCCTCCGTGTCACTTGCTCCCGCAGACTCGCCAGCAGTGGTGGCAGCGGTGCTGGATCCCTCCTCCACGTCCGTGCAGGTGTCTCCCTCGGTGTCCTCCGATGATGCTGTGGGTAAGGTGAAGATACAGAAAATAATCAGTCACCTGTATACATCTGACACATGAGTACAAACAAAATATGTCACAGTGCCCATCAGGAAATGCATCATGAGTAACATCTAGAATACTCGGCACATATGTAACCCTGCACTCCCCAGTTGGTTGACCCACGATGCCACTTGGAAACAATGAAGATTATGTCACAACAGCAAATAACTTGATATCAAATTATACTGAGAAGCTAGTGTCTGGGAACAGTTGAGCACAGCAATACTATGAAGGCATGCCACTTCTTGTTCACTGTGAACGAAACAGTATTGGTGCACACAAGGCCAAATAACAGACCTCAAAGCTGAAGGTGTCCCCACACTCAGAGACCTGTGAGTACTTTTGAAACCCAAACGAAATACATTGTGATCCCTTGGGACTCACAACACTTTACACAATGTACATGTTTCGAATGTGTGAATGTGCCACTTTGTGAACAGAACACACATGTGCCTATATAACAGAAGTCACACAAGGAGGTGCACACAACACTACATTTACACAGTCATTGTATGAGCTGCCAGACGAATTCAAAAAAGCCACTGTAAAGAAGAAATGGGGTATCAGTAAGCACATATACATGGCACCATGGTGGTCTGGATGACTTGACACTCGTAAGTTGGTATCAGCAACAACCAAGGACTTACCCAAATGCAAACACACTGTGGGAACATGGATATGTATAATCAGAAAACAATTGTTAATCGAACTGTGCCTTCCTTTAAAATGTGCCAGCGTGTCCCCGGAAAGTGTAAAGGTACTTTCTTTTGCACTTCCTTGGGAGACATCTGTCATGCAGGCACATTATTGTCCTTCACAACAAAACATCAAAGTAAAGCATATGAAAAATTGAGACATGTTGACAAGTGTTGTCAGTGCCAAGGTACAATACTTCTTGACTAACAACTTGGATCATGCCACCTGTCACATGGCCATCCGTACCATGATGACACAGTTGGCAACACATCTGACCCACTGCCTGTCATGTGGAGTGGCACACATGTCCAAACACATGACAATGCATTAGCTAATGTGCCTGCAATAGTGTCGGGATAAGGAGCACCTGCACTGAGGAGACACCCTCATGGGAAAAAAGAATGTCTACACAGATGTCAGACAATGTGATTGAGACAGATCATAAAGTTACACCTCTTAATCGGGGTTTACTAAAATGTGCATCAAGAATTCCTAAATGTACTACACATCACCTCGTGAGGCTGCCAACACATATTTGTGACAAACAACCATCAACAGATATTTGTACATAGACACACAGGCACTGCCCAGTGTGAGGATGCACAAGCCAAATGGGGTCAGCCTGTACAATGGGCACATGTAGCACACTTTAGATAAATACAAATGAGGCCAGGGAACAATGCCACAGAGGCCAACCTATGCTGAACACACAGAGAATGGGCACAGTGTTGGATGACACACATGATTCCGAGGCAAGGGTGTCTTAGGGGACTGTAGTGGGCACCCTCCTCCATGGTCCTGGAATGATCTGACCGTAACATGAGCAACCGTCCCGGCACTATGCATATCTCCCACTCATGCACATCATGTCTGAGGCCACAACATCGGTCATGCATGCTGCAAGTCTGTTCATTTGAAACCTCACACTCCTATGTTGAGACTCAGCATCAGTGCCAACTAATATGGATCCCCAAATGACTGAACAGGACAGGGAACAGGCAAGGTAACAACACATGTCTCAGACCCCCCCCCCCCACATGATGCATGAAGCAATGTGCACTTGGATTAACTGGCAGCCTAGATGACCATGTGCAATAGTGATTCCACTCAGAAAAGGCAATACATGTCAAGGAGGGGAAGGGAGGAAGAACAGCACCAGTTGACTTGGGGGAACAGGATATGCACTGCACATATAAACCCTCGCAGTGTATCCAGGCAACTGAGCACCTCCAAAAGCTGGTGACACACAACAAACACACATGTACCTACCCCTTCCTGCTGCTGCATCTCCTGTAACCGCCTATCCAGGTAAGGGAAGACCACCGCCAGGACACGCTTCATTTGGTGGGTCAGGCGTCGGCGCCCGCCGTGCTTGCGTGGAGGTGAGTCCTTCAGCTGGCACCGGGCGATCCTCCGGGTCCAGCACCGGATGTCCTGCCAGCTTTTCCTCACTTGGGCCTGGCGCCGACTGCGACCCTCCACCGATATCATGGCCCTGATGGCCCGCTTCCATATCTTCCCCTTCTCGTAGGCAGTTACCTGTGAGGATGACAAAGTGAGACAACATCACTACACCTGCTCCATGTCACAGAGACACACATTTGAACATCTTTGATATGTTGAACAGGGCATAGTATGCTGCCAACGTTTAGCACCTTTGTCATAGGGACATTACCCTCTGTGGAAGCCCCAATGCACTACATGGCATTGAAAGTACACAGGTGGCATGAGGGGTGCGACACACACCCTGATCATGGCACACACTGTGCATCACAAGCAACACCAGGCTGATGGACAGTACCTCAAAGCAGTCACATGCCCCAGGCCACTGACACAACCTCAGCAGAGTACACAGACACACACAGGCACAGATCTATCACCTGACATTGGCAACAGCGGATACAAATCTCACTCTGCACATGTGCCACTTGCCTGTGGGGTGTCACAGGTGTGGGGCCAGCTCAGCAAGTCAGACACACAGCACGGCTTACTTCTCACATCAGATGGGTAGAGCTGTTGCCTCCTCCATGCAGCTGTGGTGCAACACTCCATATAGACACTCACCCACATGACAAGGAACATTCACACACATTATTGTCCAGGGGGCGTACACATCATTTGGACACTCTCACCACAGCTCCACTCAACTCACACACATCTGTGGGTACAGTCACCTGTCACACCGGGGGGACCACTGATTCACCTCAGGACTATAGAACAAAAATGGCCCAAAGGATTAGCCAGGCTGAATGTGCCATGCACTATGCAGTGAAGGTCACAGTAAGCACAATGCAAGTGAGGAGTGCACACATGAACTACATCATGCTCTGCATGAGAGACATAAGCCATTCCCACCCCTGGGACCCACTATGAACAACATTGCATGTCTGTCACACATGGACACAATGCCAGAAGTGACAGTCACAAAAAAGGTGCACAGTCAAAGGTACTGGAGTCAGCACTCACCTGCTCCCCTGGTCCCCCATACAGGCTGGGGTACTGTGGGAGGATGACGTTCAGCAAGGCCTCATTCTCCTCCTGGGTGAATGGCTGGGCCCTCTCCACAGACCTTGACATGGTGCCAGAGGAAGCAAAGACAGCAGCAGTGGTGTCGACTGAAAGGTTGTGCAGGCAAGTGCCCTCTCATGGGTTCTGGCTGACTTATATCTGCCTTGCTGGGCTGTTTCATTTACAGGAGTACAGAGTGATTGGTCAGACTCATTTGCATCCTATGTTTCCTCCAATCCCTTTAAACATACGCCAGTGAGTGTCTTTGCATGGTTCAAAATTTGAGCATCATGTGCAGTCAACACCGACTTTGCAACATTGTATTTATTTCCCAACTGACTTTTCCAGGCCACCTGATGTAAAAATTTGAAATGGAAACTCGGTATCGATGACAACCAGCATGCATTTAGGCCCTAATACTTGTCCCTCATGTGTCCCGATGTAATTTTAAAATCCACACACAGGTACGGTGCGTTTGACACGTACCCCTACGGCACCAGTTGCACAGTGCGTTTGACACGTACGTGTACTACGGTAGTACACGTACATGTACGACCAGTGTGTACACGTACGTGCAGTGTGTACACGTACGTGTACAACCAGTGTGTACACGTACGTGTACGACCAGTGTTACCATAGTACACGTACGTGTACACACTGGTAGTAGACGTACGTGTGTACGGTCCGTACACACACGCGTACTCCGGTGGCAACACCAATATAATGATACGGTCCGTTCACACGCCCTCAGAGCATGTGTACGGGGCGTTTCACAGCTTACACTGGTGATAGGAGGTGCACACAAAAGGTATGGAGGTGTCAGACTCGCGCAAGGCTGTACATCAAGTCATTGTCATTGCAGTCCTTCATGTGCAGGGCCTAGGTGTGTCAGGCAGTGATATGGCACATGTTTCCTCATGTTTTAGCACAATAGATGTGTGATGACCTGTGTACACATGTCATGTGTGATGGGGCACTATGTGGCACACTTCCCCTTCCCACTTTGCACATGTGTGCATGTAGTACAAACGTGTCAAGCACTGCATCACTGGTATGGCACAGTCACCAACACCCGCAACTGTCCGCTGATGACTGGGACAGGGACACTAACACCTGACATCTAAGTACCAGTGTGCCCTGATGTGACTATGTCATGTGTGTGTCATGTGTTCTCATGAGCTTGCTGTTGGTGTTCCGTCAACTGCATCTGCTGTTGCTGCATCCAACATGTGTCTGTGTGTAGATGGGCATGGCACACATATACGCACACCATGCCACATGTGGATTCACACGTTACGGGTGTCAGGATGCTTTGAAGATGAATTTTTTGACATGAGGACATATCTGCGCCATATCCATGTCTGTGTTTCCGTTTATCACGTGTAACCCTTCATCGCAATGTGTGTGATCTGTAAATTTTCAATGACATGTGACCTGTGCGTCTAGCTTACCGCCAGCTGTCTGTATGAGATGACATCCTTCAAATGCAGATATGTGTATGTATGTCACTCCTGTGATGTCTCTGGCTGTTCACTTACACTGGCCCACAGCGAGTTTTGGGGCATGTCATGTAGAACTTGACAATCAACGGGTGTAGCTGGCTTTTTGTAGGAGTATCATCTGGCTGGCATACGTGTCCTGGATGTATTGCACAGACCAGACTCTGTATTTAGCAGATGTGTAGTAGCAGTTGAGCATGTGCTCAGTTCATTGACATTGATGTTGTTATGTACTCACTCTTCGTTATTCCTTCCAATTTTCTGCAGGGCACCGCCTGTCCCCCGACCAATGCCAGACTTGGGTGCCATGAGGGAACGTGACTGCATAAGACGTTACCGCTTCTCGCAACAGTTGATTGAGAATTTGACCGCAAAGCTGGAACCACACCTCCAACCGCGACACAGGTATTCTAATGCGCTGACCCCCAAGATGAAGGTGATTGCAGCCCTACATTTTTTTGCCACCGGTACGTTTCAATTCACCATAGCTGATGTTGGTGGCATGTCACAGACCATGTTCAGCCGTGTCCTGCATGATGTTTTAGAAGCCATGTTGGAGCACCTGGATGAATCCATCCATTTTCCGACTCGTGAGCAGTTGACAGGTGTCAAGGGTGAGTTCTATGCCCTGGGAGGGAAGCCCCATGTAATTGGGTCTATTGATGGGACACATGTGGCTTTGGTACCACCACAGGCACAGGAGGTCGCCTATCACAACCGTAAACATTACCACTCTATAAATGCCCTTGTGGTGTGTTTTGCTAACATGCTGATTTCCCATGTCTGTGCACGTTTTCTAGGGTCAGCACACAATGCCTACATCATGAGGCGTAGCAGGGTGCTATAAATGATGCTGCGGCTACACAACGAACGAGCATGTCTTGTTGGTGGGTATACTCTGTTTGTCCTTTGTTTAGCCCTATCTTTGTATCTTATGGCATCTCCTGACCCACTTCTTTACATGATGTTTCCATGTAGGGGACTCTGGCTATCCCAACATGCCATGGCTGATGACGCCTCTCCGCAACCCCAGAACAGCTGCAGATCACCGCTACAACAACGCACATGGGCAGACCAGGCGATTGATTGAGAGGACGTTTGGCCTCCTGAAGAGCCGATTCCGGTGCCTTCACAAGACAGGCGGGTCCCTCCCATATGCACTGGTGAAGGTCTGCAAAATCTTCCTTGTGTGCTGCATGCTGCACAACATGGCAGTGGAGAAGGCTGTGCCACTCATCCTGGATCCGGATGAGCAGGAACATCCACCTGTGGAGGATGAAGGGCTTGGTCACGAGGCAAGTGAGGATAAGGATGAGGAGGAGGACGACATCCGGAGTCAGCTCATACGCAACTTCTTCTCATAATGGTGAGTCCCTGGGTCTGAGTGTGCACGCTTGGAGCCTTGTGTGGCATGTGTTGCAATGTGTGTGTCCAGCTGACTGTATGCTAAGTGACTTAGAGGTGTGTTCAGCTGTGTCACTCGAGTGATGATGTCATTCCACACATTTTAGCTGAGACACTCAATTTTAAATTAGCATGGTTATTCCTGTAGAGTAAATGACCATGCATGTGGATGACAATCTTTTCGCTGACTTCTTGTGTGTCTGTCATCCCCAGGTAGTTGCGCATGCTGTCTGCTCGTGTCATCCTTGGCCTCCCGCTATTCCTCATGAGTATTGCAACGTGTGCTGAATCAGCGTTCCATGCACGGACATGGTGAAAAGTATTTTTGGTTAAGGATTGCTGCAAGGGATTTTGGTGTTGGTAGGTGTTTGGAATGTGTGGGCACTGCTCCTGTGCATGTTGTGTTATGATACATACATGTTGACTCACCATGGGGCACATGACATGTTGCATGACTCCCATGAAGTGATAGGCACCCTTCGTAACAGTCATCTGTAATGGGACTGTGGATTCTGATGAAGGCATCAATCTGTGTACAACTTCCCTCTGAAACATACGGGATGCTATGGGTGGACATAGTGTGGGACATCCCCATGAGAGGATCAATGGGGAATTGCAGCCCCTCCGTGTGCAGCAGGGGGTGTTTGGCTCACCCCCTTCACTTGTGTGCCAGTTCAATGGATTTACAGCATCTGTGTTGTGAAGGGGGTGTCCAGTGTAGGTCCCACATGTTCAGCCAAATGACCTGTGAGTCTGTTCATATTGATGCATTTCCCTAGGTGTGAACCTGAGTAGTAAAGGTGTTCCTCACCCTCCAAGGTGCCTCATCTCTGTCAATGCATGTCTCTTGCCACTTTGCATGCGGCATCTCTGGCATAGTTGTCACAGATTGTGCATATGAGTCTATGTGTAGTTTAGCAACATGCATGCAGTTCTTCATGGATTAGAATCTCTATTGTGCATGATGTCCATGGTTGTGTATGTATTTGGGCATGTTGGTCACCACAACGGGCCGTCAACACCTGCTGAGGGTGTGTATCCAGTGCGCAGCTCGCCCTTCAGTTTCCTGATCCTGTGTCAGTCATCTTTGGTGATTGTGCATCCATTGTCTCTGGGTGTGCCATGGGAAACCGGACACTCCTTCCTTTACATACGCCTGTTGCAGTTGTCCTTTCTGACATCCTTGTCTTTGTGTACAACTTGTGGCAGTTTCCAGGTCATGCCGCCTGCTGCTCCGGCCCCTGCAGCAAGGGCCCACAGAGTTTCTGGATTCGGCAACACACACACCTCAAATATGCTCCTCCCTTCCTCCCTCCACCCATTCATTTGCCTGTCATCAGCTTGTCTGTGCCACTGTTGCGGCCACACGGTGCCAAAGGCTGGACCGTCAGCGCATGCAACGTGCACATTGCACGACCCTTATGTCCTTGCATGACCCACATCACACTACAGTCTGATGTTGCAGCCACCCTCCAAGTATTGTCCATCCGCAATTCTATCGCCTGCTCTCAGGCATACCCTAGGGGCACACACGACACCTTTGCATGATGAGTGTGCAACTCCAACTGCCTACACAGCGCTGGCCCGCCTTCCAAGCCCTGTCACACCAACCAGGTCATGTCCCTCCTACTCCCCACCGGCTCCGTACACCAGCAAGGCCAAGGGAGTGGGACTCAAGCCTTCAGCATGTAGAATATGGGCATCATCTGGCACATGGCCCAGGTATCATCTCTGAGCGTGTCAATCTTCAATGTGTCCAGGTCCTCCTCTCCGCCATCACATGCGCACAGCACCTCATCATCAGCTCGTATGCCATTGACAGCCAGGTGCTCCTCACCCTCACAAAATACGTAGCCATTGCCTGTTCCAACATTCAAAAAGGCATGAGATCCATTGATGAATGGCTGAACATCAGCCACCTGAGGCTGGACTTGTACAGGACTGAGGTAATCATCTGAGGATTGTCCCCTTCCAGCTGGGTCAACTGCTTGTTTCCCACCCGCAAGAGCCCTGCACATGCACCCAGTGGCCACACACACAAGATGTTGTGCATCATGGATTCGTCACTCACATTTGCCATGCTAATCACCAGCATCTGTACCTCAGGGTGCAACACCCTCTGCATGATGCACATGATCCACTGATAGATCCACTCCAAGGAAAGACAGACCATCCCCCAGGCCCACGACACCAGCTGTGCCAACTACTGCCCCGCCCTCTACGGAGCAAGTACATCCAAACTCCAGGGAAACTTGTCCACATCCAGGCTGCATGTGCACACCTCAGCTTCAACATCCCGCGCCCCTGCCACATCACCGTTAACCAGAGATAGCTGCAATGGATCAGTGTCTGCTGCAGGATGACCTTCAGACTCCTCACCCACACTCAGGAGGCAGTCCACAACCCCAGACCCCAAACCGACCTTGGCCGTCTGTCATCCGAGACCCCGTTGTGCCAACTGCGTGCATCCAACCTTGCCCTGGCCACCATTCTTCACATCCACCGTACTCCAGCATGCAGGACATAGTTCTCCCACCTGGCAAGACATACATGCTACTCCCTCCCCGGCAACATCCACATGAGCCATGACCTCTACGCCTTCATGATACTCTTCCCAATTGGTCTCTCCGCACAGTATTGCATGCCCCCCCTCAGCAGCTTGAGGCCATCACGGGTGAGTATTGTGCTCCATGTCTGTATTGTATGATACATTGTGACCCATGTGTGTCCTGTACCAGACTCAGATTCCAGGGCATGGATGGAACACTCATGCATAGTTTGACATTTCCCCACACGTAGGTTGTGTACTCATGCAAAATCAATGCAACATCTTGTTGAAGAAATTTAAATGTATTCTCGGTGGGGGGCGTGTTTAGTGTGGACAAATATGTGCTATACAGTGTGCATGGAATCCAAATTTCACAGGGGAAGATGGGATCCTTGTCATTTGGAGTCATCAGAGTCCAGACCACAGTGTTGGTCATCATTGGTCAGACTGTGACCAGCAAGTCCATGTGGGAGAGAATGTAATTGGATGAGGTGCTGCTGTTGCGCCAGAGGGCCAGGTGCCAGGCCAGGTGACCTGGGAGATGTGGATGGTCCGCTGCCTCTCACGGTCTATTCCGTGGACGACCCACCTTCCTCGCGGGACCCTTAGATGCAGGCCTTGACGATGCTTGTGATGCTCCGGCGGACGATTCCTCTTCCTCCTCCCTCCCTGTGGCTGGTGGTGGTCTTCGCCTGGGGGCACAGGGAGGGTTGGCCATGTTGTAGGCGATCCGACGGAGTGAACGGCTTATTTCCGTTTGCACCGCCAGCAGCTCAGCCAGTCTTGCCTCCATCCGTCCTTGGTGTTGTTGTTGACAGGCGTGTTGCTCGGCCTGCTGGTTCTTGATCTCATTGAGGGTCGCCACTACCTGGCTGATGCCCCTGGTGTCACGCCGGTATGTGTCCAAGATGTGGCGTATGTGTGACATACCGGTTCCCTCAGCTGGCTGGTCAGGTTCTCGCCTCCGCCTGCCTCCACTCCCACCACCCCTGCCCACACGAGCCTGGCCTGCCGTTGTGGGCACATCGGGTCTACCGGACCCCTCTGAGGGATGGCATTTGCAGGGTTGTCTGCCTCCTCCTGGGTGGCCTGAGACCCTTGTCCCTCCAGGTCAGACTGGCTCAGTTGTTCTGTGCGGGCAGGGCTCCTGGGTGTCTCCTGGGATGTGGCAAGAATGGGGGTGGTGGTTGGCACAGATGTACCTGATGCAGGTGCTGCAGGGGCTTGGGCACCAGAGGGTCCAGGTTGGTTGGGGTCATCCACAGAGTGCTGAGAGTCGTCGCTGCCGGTGAGATCATCTTCCTGACGAGCCTGGGCCTGTGATTGTTCCCCCCCAGTGTTGGGGGGAGATCCATGACGTTGCCCTGTGTGTGAGAGAGAGATAATGTTAATGCTGTTTCATGCGACATCCATGTTTCATACATATTCTAGTTGCCACAGTTCCTCAAGGTAATTGTATGTGCCTAGCACTCACATCAATGTTAACTTGTGGATGGGTATGTTGCAGGGGACTGATTGGAATGTTAGCCAGGGTGTTTGACATGTCGCATTTGTCCTTGGATGCTTTTTTGGCTGTGGCTTGATCTTGTTGTGTCACATGTCCATTGTGAGAGTGTGTGACTCCATTGGCTGCCCCGGGGGTGTGTGCTTGTGTAAGGGGTGAGTGATCATCCCTCAGCCTGACACTGTTCAACATCCACATGGCCCCCCTCACACAAGTGGCCCGCCGTCACCTCCCCAAAAACATCTCCTACGCCGACGACACCCAGCTCATCCTCTCCCTCACCAAGGACCCTCATACCGCCAAGACAAACATCCACAAGGGTCTGAGGGCCATCGCCAACTGGATGCGGAGCGGCCATCTGAAACAGAACTCGGACAAGACGGAAATTCTCATCCTCGGACCCACACCCTCAGCCTGGGACGACTCCTGGTGGCCGATCGCTCTGGAGACATCACCGACACCCACCAAACACGCACGCAACCTAGGATTGATCCTCGCATCCTCCCTCTCCATGTCCAAGCAGGTCAACGGCGTCTCCTCCTCCTGCTACGACACCCTACGCACGCTCTGCCGGATCTACTGGTGGATCCCGACCTAAACAAGTAGAACAGTGACACAGGTCCTCATCAGCAGCTGACTGGACTACGCCACTGCACTCTACACAGGACTCCCATCCACACACCAACGGCGGCTACAACGCTTCGGAAACGCCTCGGCACAACTGATCGTCAACGCCTCCTGCCACAGCCACATCACCCCCCTCCTGAGTGACCTGCACTGGCTCCACATCGACAAGAGGATCACCTGTAAGGTCCTCACCCACGCACACAAGGCACTCCACACCGCCGGACACGCCTACCTGCACATCAGACTCAGCTTCTACACCCCCACCCGCCAGCTCCGCTCCGGCAGCCTCGCCCTCGCAGCTGTCCCCCGCATCCAACACACGCCCGACTGCAGCAGATCCTTCTCCTACCTCGCCGCAAAGACCTGGAAGACCCTCCCAACCCACCTACGACTGACCCAATACCTACTTGCCTTCAGGAGACTCCTCAAGACCTGGCTCTTGGAGCAGTGGTGGTACCCCCCCCCCCTCAGCGCCTTGAGACCCTCACAGGTAAGTAGCGCGCCTTACAAGTACCCTGATCGATTGTTGATCGTTTGACGGTGCCTGCTGGTGGCTGTGGTGTGATTTTGCAGTGGGTCTCCCAGGTGATGTATCTGTCCCACCATGGCACATGCTGCCTTGTCAGTGAGTGTGAGTTCCTGCCCTAGATTTCTGAGCTTGTTGTGTTTGTGTTGGAGTTTGCAGTTGTGACAGGAGGGCCTTGTGCTGCCTACAGCAGGGCCAAGTGTCAGCTACCTTGTCAGTACTTTGCCAGTCCCTGTGCATTGCGCATGGTGCATGGGTATGTACCTGGGCCATATGGGCTGAGGGCAATGGTGTCTGTTTCAGAGTTGTACAATGTGTTTGGTGATCCCCACCCTCCCAGCATCCCAGACATCCTGTCTTGGGTTTGTGGTTTGTGTAGGCTGGGACATGGCATGCTTGCTTGCTTTGTGAATGGGGCATACTCATGTTAGTGGCATGAGCATTGTTTAGAGTGTGGTTGTGTCAGGTGAGGGCTTGGGGGTAGGTGAGTGCATTTGTTGTAGTTGGGGTGTGGATGCCATTCCCCCCATGTTACGTAAGTTGTTGGTGTACTCACCAGGCTCTGCGACTCCTTCAACTCCGTGTACTCCCACCGGCGGAAGCAGGGCCATCACCTTCTCCTCCCAGGGATGGTAATGTACCGGTCTGCGGGGCAGCCCACCTCCTGTGATGTTACTCTGGGCGTAGTCCTCGTTCATTTTGCGCTTGACTGCCCTCCGCAGATTGTACCACCTGGCTTGGCATTCATTCCTGGTCCTTCTGATGGGCGCAACAGTATTTACCCGATCGACGATCCTCTGCCACAGGCTAGTTTTTTGGGATATGCTGCTCTGTCTGACCAATGTTCCAAAGAGCTGTGACTCGACTCTGATGACTTCGTTGACAAGGATGTCTAGCTCCTCCCTTGTGAACTTTGGATTCTTGTCTGTGGGCATCTTGTGGGGTGTGGGTGTGGATGGTTGTGGGTGTGTGGGTGTGAATGTGTAGGTGTGTGTGTATGTGTAGAGGGGGGCTGTGTGAAGGAGGTTGTGTGAAGGTGTGTAAGTTAAGGTGTATGGGTGCAGTTGTTTGTGTGTGATGTCTGTCAGCAGTGGGTCTGTCGCAAAGGCTCATGGTTTGTGATTGTGGGCCCTTTTTATTGGTCCATTTGTGGGTGTGGCTGGGTTTGAACTTTTGGTGGGTGTGTTATAAGAGGTGGTTGTGAGTTTGGGCCTCTGTTTGCCTGTTTGGATGTGCCAGGTCAGTCTTTTAGAAGTTTTGTGTCCTGTAGACGTGTTTTGTGGTGTTGTGCGAGTCGAATTGACCCTCCTTGGGCTGTTTTACAGTGTCCTGGTTCAGTACGAGTCGTTTTCGCGTATGTAAGGTGCGTCCATTGCTATGGTGTTGTACAGTGATCACATATGCAATGGTGTTGTACGATTCGTACATACGCGATGCTGGGGTATGGTGTCGGGGTACGGTGCGTCCAAGTATGGGGCTGGGGTGGGGGGTATGGGGCGTACATACGCAGGTGCTGTGGTGGGGGGTACGGCGCTTACATACGCGTGTGCTGGGGTACGGCACGTACATACGCATGTGCTGGGGTACGACGTGTACATACACGTGTGCTGTGGTACGGCGCGTACATACGCGGGTGCTGGTGTACAGCGCGTACATGTGCGTGTGCTGGGGGTACGGCGCGTACATACGCGGGTGCTTGGGTACGGCGCGTACATATGCGGGTGCTGGGGTGGGGGGGTACGGCGCATACATACGCGGGTGCTGGGGTGCGGGGTACGGCGCGGACATGCGTGGGTGGGGTGGGGGGGCCGTACGACTCGTACCCCGGGCCCAAGTGTACCCGGGGTAGGGGTCGTACAAAGTTCGGTCCGTACGGGACGTTTTCCATACGCTTGTGTATTCGGGACGCCGGTACGGATCGGACTTGTGCGCTCAGACTTCAGTTTTACGACTCGTACGTAAAACTGTCCGGGGACGTCTCGTAGACTTTTCCCGATGCAATTCGTATGTATTTTTACAGTGCGAATCGTACTTCGCCGTTTGTACGGGACTTGTACGACTTGTGCGTAAAAAAAATACGGATACGAGTCGTACGGGAAAAAAAACATACAGGATCGGAATCGGCACCATTATGATATTAATACATTTTCATTGCAAAGGTTTTCAATGATCAAGCATTTTGACATACTATTTATAAAAGTCCTTCCACTCTTTCTACACAATCATATTACCCAATCAGATCTCAAAATGGCTGATATGCCACACGCCAACAGACCGAAATATGTGGTTAAACACACACTTTATTATTTTTTTAATTTAACCAAATTACTCAGGTATTATTTTTAATGCTGAGTATTTGTTTTTTACAGCTCTTTTCCTCTCTACTAGAGAGGATATGCGAAGTGCTGGCAGGCTACCCAAAGCTTTGGTGGCTCTTTAGCTTTCAGGACGAGTCACTCTGTTGCGATTGTCGAGAGAGTTGCTAGCAGGCAGGGTTTCACACCAAACAGTCGACAGCTCTTCTGCTGTTCTCGCCATGCAGTGACTCTGCTGCATCCTTCTTCTCTTGATCCGTCTGATCTGAGTTCTTGGGGTCAAGGGTACCACCTAAATACTCAATTTAGGGACGTTAAGGGGAGTGACAGGTAGTAGCCATGGGGCTACCTACCTTTAAGGTGTCTACGCCCTCTATATAACCACCTCTTGTGGGAAGTGGCCATAACCCTGACCCTAGAATATTAATTCCATCCAAAATAACGTAGAAGAATCTGAAAAGTGGTGTCCACATCCGCTACTCCTCCTGAGAGGTTGTCCTGGCTTGATGTTGGCCTGCCTCCTAATTTTATTAATTTTCCCGCCTGTCTTGCCACCAAAACATGGGATGAGGAAAGGGGGTGGGCATCTCCACTATCTAGAGAGGCCTTGGTTACATAACAAAGGTGGCAAGACCTTTGAAGCTTCCCGCCCTGGAAGGCACATCCACTTCGAGGAGGTGTGAATGTCTCCGCCCAGAGCAGATTTTGTTTCTGGCCATCAAGACTGATGCCTCTCACCTCTGGGGGTCAGACACTTGTTTCTGGTGGCTTGCTGGTCGAGACGAACGCCAGGGGGCGTGTTTGCAGAGTGGTGTAAGGAGGGGGCGTGGCCTCCGGCCCAGTCCCGTTTTATTTTTGTTCCTCCTTTTTTTTTTAGAAGGGGGGCTGTGTAGCCCCCCTTCTTTTTTCTATTTTTTTGTCCCTGGGGACCCCATCCCCCAGGGCCTGCCCCAATTTTTATATTTGAAAAAAAAATCGGGAAGTGGGCTGCGTGGCCCCCCTCCCGAGGCCATAATTTGCCCCGGGGACCCCATCCCCCGGGGCATGGGTCTTTTAAAAAAAAGAAAATGATGGAGGGGGGCTGCGTAGCCCCCCTCCTCTGACCACTTTAAGGCCCCGGGGCCAGCCATTGTTTTTTTTTTATATATATTTTTTCATTTAATGGGGGAGGGGGCCACGTGGCCCCCCTCCCGGGCCACTTTTGGCCCCGGGGACCCCATCCTCCGGGGCCTGGCCTCTCGTTGGAGACCGTGGGGGGGTCCCCAATCCCCCCACGGTCCCAGCCGGCTTCCAGCCTCCTGCGGGAGCCGGCATTGCTTTTCCACATGGGGAGCAGCTAACATGCTGCTCCCCATGTGGAACAGCAATCTGCTTTGCTTCATTGAAGCGAGAGCAGGTTTCCCTGCTCTCGCTTCAATGAAGCAAAGCAGTTTGCAATGGCAGGGTGGGAGCCACAAGGCTCCCGCCCTGCCATTGCAAACAGCAGGGTCCCGGGGGTGGGCACCCCGGGACACTGCAGGAGCCGGCCCTGGGGGGTGGTGGTTCCCAGGGCCAATACAAGGCTCCAGGAGGGGGGCCACATGGCCCCCCTCCAACATGTACAAATTGCCCCAGGGGGTGGGGGTCCCCGGGGCTGGGGGGGCTGCGAGCCCCCCACCTATGGTAATGAAGCCCCGGGGGTGGTGATCCCCGGGGCTGCGGGGGGCCGTGTGCCCCCCGCATATACAATCTTGGAGCTCCTGGGGTGGCGGTCCCCGTGGCAGTGTGGGGGAGATTGGGACCCCCCACACTTTTTTTTTTTAATTATGCCCCCGGGATTTGGCCCCCGGGGGCAAAATAGAATATTCAGCGCCAGAGCCCGCACTGAATTCCTTTTTTTTTTTCAGCCGAAATTCGCGCTGGGTGTGCGAATCTCGCCGATTTTCGTTTTTAAAAAATTCTTTTTTTGGCCCTGGGGGTCCTTGTGGGACCCCCTGAGTAGGCCTAGGGGGTCAGGGTGTTTCTATCCTGCCCGCGTTTTTCGCTTTTGTTTTTTAGGTTTCTTGTGCCTCGGTTCTACCGAGGCACAAGATGGCTGCCAACACTTCCTGATCTGGAGTGTTGACAGCCAATTAGAATACAGCTCGTGCACGGCAGGGTGTGCGCTGGGTGCGGGGAGGGTACGCGGATCCTCCGAGGCCATAGATATACCTATCTTTTTAACTCTAATTTTCTCAGGAACTACTGAACGGATTTACACCATTTAAGCAAAAGGCACGAGTCTCAACTGAGGACTACCTCTTTGCCAAATTTGGTGTAATTCCGTTCAACAGTTCGGGCTGTAGCTGCGTCAACAGGTCCTATGGGAAAATGCATGGGGAAAACGCGTTTTGGGACCCCCCTTTTTTGTCGGCCCCCGCTTGACGAATCACCGTGAAATTTTCAGGATAGGAGTGGACCGGAGCTGGACAACAGTTTGGAAAATTTCGCGTAGATTCGTCAATCGGCGCCAACGTTATTCCAGATAGAATGTTGCAGATTTCCTATGGAAAATAGGTCCTAACTATATCTACCTACTGGCGACCGCCAGTAGGTAATATATATATATATATATATTCACTTAAAAAACCATAAGTTTTACACAGGTTATAGTTAGGTGGACATTTCACTCGTAAAAAACCAATGAAATTCCCCCGTTACAGTCAGTTCAGATAACTATGACTCGCGCGCCCGCAATCCACTGCTCATTACGTCACATATTACATCCCTCATGACATGGTCAGTGGCATCACTCATGACATCACTGATGACATCATACTAGTGATAGAGTGGCGGTCGCGTGAGTTATAGTTATCTGAACTAACTATAACGGGGGAATTTCATTGGTTTTTTACGAGTGAAATGTCCACCTAACTATAACCTGTGTGAAACCTATGGTTTTTTAAGTGAATTTGCAAGGTTTTTTAAATGCTAATTCCTAACTATAATGTGTGTGAAACCTATGGTTTTTTAAGTCAATTTGAACGTTTTTTTAAATGCTAAGTTATGTATTTATCAATATATATATATTTTTTAAGGTTTTTCACCGTGTGCGCACCGTGCGCGCACCCCGCGATTTTTTATTAAAAAAAATAAAATGTTTATTTGACCCATGGGGGTCCTTCTGTGACCCCCTGACAAAGGCTAGGGGGTCAGGAACTCTCTTCCCTGCCCCTTTTTCACGTTTTCCACCTTTTTTCCCCCTTTCCTTTTCAGTGCGAGAGACAAAATGGCGGCCGACACTTCCTGATTTCGACCGATTCGAATGTTGACTGACATCTTACAACCAATCAGAATTTCACTCGCGCACCGTGCGCATGTATAGATATTTATATGCTTTTTAATGCTATTTTCTCAGGAAATACTGAACAGATTGACACCAGACCTGCAAAAGGCACTTCCCTGACCTGAGGACTACCTCTCTGCCAAATTTCAAGTAGTTCTGTTCAGCCGTTCGGGCTGTACCTTCGACTAAAGGTCCTATGGAAAAATGCATAGGGAAAACGCGTTTTGGGACCCCCCTTTTTTCTCGGCCCCCGCTTGACGAATCACCCCGAGACTTTCAGGGTAGGAGCTGAGCGGAGCGCACCATTAGTTTTGAAAATTTCGCGAAGATTCGTCAACCGGCGCCAAAGTTATTCAAAATAGAATTTTGAGATTTCCTATGGAAACACGGTCCTAACTATAACTATCTACTGGCGACCGCCATTAGATAATATATATATATATATATATATATATATATGCTCCAAATTACCGATACTTGAAAGTAAAGGATGACGACGCCGTGTCTTGCATAAATTCAAAATTTAATGCTCAGCTGTTGGACGCGTTTCGCCTGTCCCGCAGGCTTGTTCACCAACCGTTAACAATAAAGTTTGCCACCATTTTAAGACACTCACGGTGTGTCACGTGCACAAGAACTACAAATGCAGTGTATTCAACAACAGACTAGTAGTTTTTTCACATATATATCAATTCGACTTGAACAATATCTTAGCTTGATTATTTAAGAATCATTGTTGATCCAAAAATTAAAAATAAAACTAAGTATCAAAAGAACAACAAGCAAGTTAATGCAGGAAGACAAATTACGCGCTATCATTCATTATGAACCTCGTAATAATCGGTAATGTACCTGTCAAATGCTAATTGCATTTTCACTGCAAAACAATGCCGTTTTCTTTGGTCACATTATCTACAATATTGTTTGATGTTAATCAAGACTGGTGTATTGCCCAAGTGGGCCAAAATTGCCAAATTATTGAATATATCTGCAAATATTACAATTTATAACAGTGCTCCCAAATAAAAATAAAACAACTTAAAAAAGTGATAATATAAAAAGTGGTTAAAAACGGAAGGGAAGTCGGCTGCACTTATACATTCAACCTAGGTGGGTATACAGGTCTTCCTCAATATTAAGTCCTGTCGGGGACTTGCAATTTAATTTGATTATATAAGAAGATTCAAGTCTTCTCAATTGTTTTTCTTTGTTACCCCCTCTTTTGCTGTTCTTGACCGCATCAATTACAAAGTATGACAAGCCTGCTATACTTTTGTTATGAAAGCGTTCAAAATGCCGCGCCACAGGGTACGATTTATCACCATTTTTAATCGCTCTCAAATGCTGCAAAACACGTTTGTGCACAGGCAAGATTGTGCTGCCCACGTATCTCAGGCCACAAGGGCACTGAAGTACATAGACAGCAAAATCTGTCTTACATGTGTAATGTCCTTTGATTTTAAATACCTTATTGGCAAAGCCTGATGTATACCTGGAGGTGTTCGTGCCATGAATACAGGCTTTACATTTCGTACATTTCACAAAACCTTCTTTCTTAGTGAGCCACATAGTGGCAGCTGTCTTAGTGGGCGGAGTTTTCAAAACATTGCTTACTAACATTTGTTTAAAACTCTTCGCTTTTCTGAATGTTATTTGTGGTTGTTTCGTTACTAATTTACTTAGCGTTGGTTCACTGGAGATCAAGTGCCAGTGTTTGGTCAGGATGCTTCTTATTTTCTTATGTTGGATATTGTAAGTTGTTATCATTCTGCACTCATTTTTATTTTTATTGACATTCTCCAGTTTTTTCTTTGTGTTGCTTTTGTTAAAAAGAATGTCTTCCCTTGTCCTTCTTTTTGCTTTCATTATGGCCGACCTAATGCACTCCTCAGAGTATCCTCTGGCCAAAAAACGCAACCGCAGTATTGATAGTTCTTTGTCACAGCTCTCTTGGTTGCTGCAATTGCGCATAGTTCTTAAGGCTTCTCCGTACGGGATACTCTTAATCAGATTTTGAGGATGGAAGCTTTTGGCGTGTAGCAAAGTATTGCCAGCCGTAGGCTTCCGGTATAGGGTAGTTTCCAGTTTATCATTTTTGATATAAATAGACAGATCTAGAAAATTCACGTTGGTTTTACTGATGGTACTGGTGAATTTGAGATTTAAATCATTGTTTTGTATTCTGTCAATAAATGTCACCAATGATTCTTCACTGCCTTTCCAAATGACAAACAAGTCGTCTATAAAACGACTCCAATGCATAACGTTATTTTGCCATTCTTCTGGGTACATTCTCTGGATCACCTGCTCCTCCCACCAGCCCATATGCAAATTAGCAAAGCTGGGGGCGAAGCAGGTGCCTATAGCCGTACCGCATATTTGGTGGTATAGCTCGTCATTAAACAGGAAGTAGTTGTTTTTAAGGCAGATAGATGTCATCTCAATTAACATTTGAGTATGTGCCCAAAATTTTACTGGTCTGTTACCCAGGAAATGTCTGACAGCCTTCAGACCGTCATCGTGTCTGATGCTGGTATAGAGTGTCATGACATCTATGGTAGCCAAAAGAAAATCACTTTCCCAAGGTAGATCGTAAACCTTTTTAAGGAAATCTCCCGTATCCTGAATATAGGATGGGAGACACTTCGTCAAGGGGCAAAGAAAAGAATCCACAAATTTTGATGTATTGGCAAAGGCACTGTTAATAGCAGAGATTATTGGCCGGCCAGGTGGGTTAGCCTGGTCTTTGTGCACCTTGGGTATCAGGTACATTACAGGAGTGACTGGCTTATTGATTTTCAGGAAGGCTAGTTCTTCATTCTTTAAAAGACCCTTAGAATGCCACTCATTTAATTTCAAGTTGTAACATTCATGACTTTTGTACATAATTGTGTCAGATACTTTCACATAATTAGCACGGACGCTAAGTTGCTTATAAGCTTCTAGCAGGTATTTTTGCTTGCTCCACAACACCACGTTTCCGCCCTTATCAGCATTACACACGATACAGTCTGCATTCATTGACAATTTTTTCACTAATGTAGCATAATCTCTTTGCTGTTGCGTAACTCTTTTATGTTTAGAAAACATATTAGTGCACAAATGTTTTAAATCATTTACTACAAGATCACTAAAAATGTCCACTGTGTCTTTTCCTGTCATCGGTGTAAATTTGGACACAGGTCTGAAAAGTGTAGAGTCATTACTAGTGATATTGAGGCCTTCTTGTTCTGCTACTAAAGTTGCTTGACTAATGTTGGTCTCTGAAGTCAAGGTAGCATTGTCGGATACTGACTCTTCTTGTAGAGAGTACATGTCCAACATTAAATTCATATCTTCAACTACCAGTTCATTTACATGCTCAATATTCACATTGGTACGAGGTAATACAAATTTTTCATTGGTAGCGAAATGTTTTTTCAATTTCAAAGTCCGGATGAATTTGAACACATCAACTCGTGTCCTTACATAATCAAAATCCTCCTCCGGGCAAAATGACATCCCAAGTTTTAAGATTTTCTCTTCTTTGTCCGATAATATAATGTCAGTCAAATTTATGATTGAAATTCTGTCATCCATATTCGATTTGCTTAGGTTTTGGGCCTCACAGCGCCATCTATATTGCCTCGCGCCTTTCCTCCTCTGTTGCCTCTGCCTCTTCCTCTTTGTGGCTTTGCTTGATGGATAAACGGCCTTGGGCGGAGATTGAACCTCCTTTCCTGCTCTAAAAAACCAAACTCCTCAATTACTGTTGGAGCAGACCCCAAATTACTCCCACTGGCTCCTTCATCTCCATCAGTGTCGAGTTCTGAGCTAGGAACACTGCTCATTTCGGAATTTTCTTGTGGTAGCTGTTTTCCACCTGTGTTCATTTTTTGTCTTCGTAGGGTATCGAACTTCTTGGCAAAGGTATAAATTTGGCCGCGTTCATAATCTATCTTATCACGCATGAATTTCTGAGCTTTTCTCAATTTGATAGATTCTTCCAATTTGCGTAGTCTCTCTTTCATCTCTGCCTTGAATTTGGCCACTAATTCTTGATCTGCTTCTTTGTCAAGAAAGTCTGTTATTTGCTCGATTTCCATTAAGATTGATTGCCTATCAATTTCGGCATATTTAATCAGGATTGCCAACATTCTTGCTGATGACTCCTGATTATTCTCAGCCCATTCCTTAAGCATGTTTGGGTTTGGATTTTCGTATGTGGGGGCCACTAAAATCCTCAAGCCTCTTGGTATGCGTTTAACCTCTAAGTATTTTGTCAATGATTTTGTCTCCCACCACTTAGACAGTTCAGATCTTTTACGTTTTTCTAGCCGTTTCAGGCGTGAAATGACATCCTGTTTGCCTGCATCCATTGGCGCAGCAGCGCTTGTTGCTGTTCGCGGCAGCGAAACATCAAAAATAGTGAGTGCAGCCTCTTCCCTCTCCTTAACTTCATCAGCTGACATGGTATCAAAGTTCAAATTAGCTTGAAAGCGAGTTGTTTTACGCCTTCGCAAGAACCGCCAGTTTCACTGTTGTGTAATACTCGTGAAATGTCGTATTCACTGGCTTTCCCTTTTCCCCTGTGCTTCGCACGCCCTCGCTTACCTGGGTTCTTGCAACAAACCGCGGGTCCTCCGACTCTCCGGTTGGTGCGTCTCCCTTTAGGTATTGGTCCCGGGCTGATTGACTGGTGCTCAATGCTACCTCCTTGGTGCACAGAGGGGGGCGGTGATTCTCTGAAACAGCCAACTTTTCTTGCTCGGTTACAATCACCGCACCACCTGAACAAAGGGCGCGTCGTCCGTCCGGATCACCCGGGCTCGATCCGTGTGAAATGCTCCAAATTACCGATACTTGAAAGTAAAGGATGACGACGCCGTGTCTTGCATAAATTCAAAATTTAATGCTCAGCTGTTGGACGCGTTTCGCCTGTCCCGCAGGCTTGTTCACCAACCGTTAACAATAAAGTTTGCCACCATTTTAAGACACTCACGGCGTGTCACGTGCACAAGAACTACAAATGCAGTGTATTCAACAACAGACTAGTAGTTTTTTCACATATATATCAATTCGACTTGAACAATATCTTAGCTTGATTATTTAAGAATCATTGTTGATCCAAAAATTAAAAATAAAACTAAGTATCAAAAGAACAACAAGCAAGTTAATGCAGGAAGACAAATTACGCGCTATCATTCATTATCAACCTCGTAATAATCGGTAATGTACCTGTCAAATGCTAATTGCATTTTCACTGCAAAACAATGCCGTTTTCTTTGGTCACATTATCTACAATATTGTTTGATGTTAATCAAGACTGGTGTATTGCCCAGTCTTGATTAACATCAAACAATATTGTAGATAATGTGACCAAAGAAAACGGCATTGTTTTGCAGTGAAAATGCAATTAGCATTTGACAGGTACATTACCGATTATTACGAGGTTCATAATGAATGATAGCGCGTAATTTGTCTTCCTGCATTAACTTGCTTGTTGTTCTTTTGATACTTAGTTTTATTTTTAATTTTTGGATCAACAATGATTCTTAAATAATCAAGCTAAGATATTGTTCAAGTCGAATTGATATATATGTGAAAAAACTACTAGTCTGTTGTTGAATACACTGCATTTGTAGTTCTTGTGCACGTGACACGCCGTGAGTGTCTTAAAATGGTGGCAAACTTTATTGTTAACGGTTGGTGAACAAGCCTGCGGGACAGGCGAAACGCGTCCAACAGCTGAGCATTAAATTTTGAATTTATGCAAGACACGGCGTCGTCATCCTTTACTTTCAAGTATCGGTAATTCGGAGCATTTCACACGGATCGAGCCCGGATGATCCGGACGGACGACGCGCCCTTTGTTCAGGTGGTGCGGTGATTGTAACCGAGCAAGAAAAGTTGGCTGTTTCAGAGAATCACCGCCCCCCTCTGTGCACCAAGGAGGTAGCATTGAGCACCAGTCACTCAGCCCGGGACCAATACCTAAAGGGAGACGCACCAACCGGAGAGTCGGAGGACCCGCGGTTTGTTGCAAGAACCCAGGTAAGCGAGGGCGTGCGAAGCACAGGGGAAAAGGGAAAGCCAGTGAATACGACATTTCACGAGTATTACACAACAGTGAAACTGGCGGTTCTTGCGAAGGCGTAAAACAACTCGCTTTCAAGCTAATTTGAACTTTGATACCATGTCAGCTGATGAAGTTAAGGAGAGGGAAGAGGCTGCACTCACTATTTTTGATGTTTCGCTGCCGCGAACAGCAACAAGCGCTGCTGCGCCAATGGATGCAGGCAAACAGGATGTCATTTCACGCCTGAAACGGCTAGAAAAACTTAAAAGATCTGAACTGTCTAAGTGGTGGGAGACAAAATCATTGACAAAATACTTAGAGGTTAAACGCATACCAAGAGGCTTGAGGATTTTAGTGGCCCCCACATACGAAAATCCAAACCCAAACATGCTTAAGGAATGGGCTGAGAATAATCAGGAGTCATCAGCAAGAATGTTGGCAATCCTGATTAAATATGCCGAAATTGATAGGCAATCAATCTTAATGGAAATCGAGCAAATAACAGACTTTCTTGACAAAGAAGCAGATCAAGAATTAGTGGCCAAATTCAAGGCAGAGATGAAAGAGAGACTACGCAAATTGGAAGAATCTATCAAATTGAGAAAAGCTCAGAAATTCATGCGTGATAAAATAGATTATGAACGCGGCCAAATTTATACCTTTGCCAAGAAGTTCGATACCCTACGAAGACAAAAAATGAACACAGGTGGAAAACAGCTACCACAAGAAAATTCCGAAATGAGCAGTGTTCCTAGCTCAGAACTCGACACTGATGGAGATGAAGGAGCCAGTGGGAGTAATTTGGGGTCTGCTCCAACAGTAATTGAGGAGTTTGGTTTTTTAGAGCAGGAAAGGAGGTTCAATCTCCGCCCAAGGCCGTTTATCCATCAAGCAAAGCCACAAAGAGGAAGAGGCAGAGGCAACAGAGGAGGAAAGGCGCGAGGCAATATAGATGGCGCTGTGAGGCCCAAAACCTAAGCGAATCGAATATGGATGACAGAATTTCAATCATAAATTTGACTGACATTATATTATCGGACAAAGAAGAGAAAATCTTAAAACTTGGGATGTCATTTTGCCCGGAGGAGGATTTTGATTATGTAAGGACACGAGTTGATGTGTTCAAATTCATCCGGACTTTGAAATTGAAAAAACATTTCGCTACCAATGAAAAATTTGTATTACCTCGTACCAATGTGAATATTGAGCATGTAAATGAACTGGTAGTTGAAGATATGAATTTAATGTTGGACATGTACTCTCTACAAGAAGAGTCAGTATCCGACAATGCTACCTTGACTTCAGAGACCAACATTAGTCAAGCAACTTTAGTAGCAGAACAAGAAGGCCTCAATATCACTAGTAATGACCCTACACTTTTCAGACCTGTGTCCAAATTTACACCGATGACAGGAAAAGACACAGTGGACATTTTTAGTGATCTTGTAGTAAATGATTTAAAACATTTGTGCACTAATATGTTTTCTAAACATAAAAGAGTTACGCAACAGCAAAGAGATTATGCTACATTAGTGAAAAAATTGTCAATGAATGCAGACTGTATCGTGTGTAATGCTGATAAGGGCGGAAACGTGGTGTTGTGGAGCAAGCAAAAATACCTGCTAGAAGCTTATAAGCAACTTAGCGTCCGTGCTAATTATGTGAAAGTATCTGACACAATTATGTACAAAAGTCATGAATGTTACAACTTGAAATTAAATGAGTGGCATTCTAAGGGTCTTTTAAAGAATGAAGAACTAGCCTTCCTGAAAATCAATAAGCCAGTCACTCCTGTAATGTACCTGATACCCAAGGTGCACAAAGACCAGGCTAACCCACCTGGCCGGCCAATAATCTCTGCTATTAACAGTGCCTTTGCCAATACATCAAAATTTGTGGATTCTTTTCTTTGCCCCTTGACGAAGTGTCTCCCATCCTATATTCAGGATACGGGAGATTTCCTTAAAAAGGTTTACGATCTACCTTGGGAAAGTGATTTTCTTTTGGCTACCATAGATGTCATGACACTCTATACCAGCATCAGACACGATGACGGTCTGAAGGCTGTCAGACATTTCCTGGGTAACAGACCAGTAAAATTTTGGGCACATACTCAAATGTTAATTGAGATGACATCTATCTGCCTTAAAAACAACTACTTCCTGTTTAATGACGAGCTATACCACCAAATATGCGGTACGGCTATGGGCACCTGCTTCGCCCCCAGCTTTGCTAATTTGCATATGGGCTGGTGGGAGGAGCAGGTGATCCAGAGAATGTACCCAGAAGAATGGCAAAATAACGTTATGCATTGGAGTCGTTTTATAGACGACTTGTTTGTCATTTGGAAAGGCAGTGAAGAATCATTGGTGACATTTATTGACAGAATACAAAACAATGATTTAAATCTCAAATTCACCAGTACCATCAGTAAAACCAACGTGAATTTTCTAGATCTGTCTATTTATATCAAAAATGATAAACTGGAAACTACCCTATACCGGAAGCCTACGGCTGGCAATACTTTGCTACACGCCAAAAGCTTCCATCCTCAAAATCTGATTAAGAGTATCCCGTACGGAGAAGCCTTAAGAACTATGCGCAATTGCAGCAACCAAGAGAGCTGTGACAAAGAACTATCAATACTGCGGTTGCGTTTTTTGGCCAGAGGATACTCTGAGGAGTGCATTAGGTCGGCCATAATGAAAGCAAAAAGAAGGACAAGGGAAGACATTCTTTTTAACAAAAGCAACACAAAGAAAAAACTGGAGAATGTCAATAAAAATAAAAATGAGTGCAGAATGATAACAACTTACAATATCCAACATAAGAAAATAAGAAGCATCCTGACCAAACACTGGCACTTGATCTCCAGTGAACCAACGCTAAGTAAATTAGTAATGAAACAACCACAAATAACATTCAGAAAAGCGAAGAGTTTTAAACAAATGTTAGTAAGCAATGTTTTGAAAACTCCGCCCACTAAGACAGCTGCCACTATGTGGCTCACTAAGAAAGAAGGTTTTGTGAAATGTACGAAATGTAAAGCCTGTATTCATGGCACGAACACCTCCAGGTATACATCAGGCTTTGCCAATAAGGTATTTAAAATCAAAGGACATTACACATGTAAGACAGATTTTGCTGTCTATGTACTTCAGTGCCCTTGTGGCCTGAGATACGTGGGCAGCACAATCTTGCCTGTGCACAAACGTGTTTTGCAGCATTTGAGAGCGATTAAAAATGGTGATAAATCGTACCCTGTGGCGCGGCATTTTGAACGCTTTCATAACAAAAGTATAGCAGGCTTGTCAAACTTTGTAATTGATGCGGTCAAGAACAGCAAAAGAGGGGGTAACAAAGAAAAACAATTAGAAGACTTGAATCTTCTTATATAATCAAATTAAATTGCAAGTCCCCGACAGGACTTAATATTGAGGAAGACCTGTATACCCACCTAGGTTGAATGTATAAGTGCAGCCGACTTCCCTTCCGTTTTTAACCACATTTTATATTATCACTTTTTTAAGTTGTTTTATTTTTATTTGGGAGCACTGTTATAAATTGTAATATTTGCAGATATATTCAATAATTTGGCAATTTTGGCCCACTTGGGCAATACACCAGTCTTGCTTAACATCAAACAATATTGTAGATAATGTGACCAAAGAAAACGGCATTGTTTTGCAGTGAAAATGCAATTAGCATTTGACAGGTACATTACCGATTATTACGAGGTTCATAATGAATGATAGCGCGTAATTTGTCTTCCTGCATTAACTTGCTTGTTGTTCTTTTGATACTTAGTTTTATTTTTAATTTTTGGATCAACAATGATTCTTAAATAATCAAGCTAAGATATTGTTCAAGTCGAATTGATATATATGTGAAAAAACTACTAGTCTGTTGTTGAATACACTGCATTTGTAGTTCTTGTGCACGTGACACGCCGTGAGTGTCTTAAAATGGTGGCAAACTTTATTGTTAACGGTTGGTGAACAAGCCTGCGGGACAGGCGAAACGCGTCCAACAGCTGAGCATTAAATTTTGA